>NC_069499.1:675231086-675831086 GCF_027579735.1 Bombina bombina
TCAACACCCTATATCAGGTGTGCATAATTATTAGGCAACTTCCCTTTCCTTTGGCAAAATGGGTCAAAAGAAGGACTTGACAGGCTCAGAAAAGTCAAAAATAGTGAGATATCTTGCAGAGGGATGCAGCACTCTTAAAATTGCAAAGCTTCTGAAGCGTGATCATCGAACAATCAAAGCGTTTCATTCAAAATAGTCAACAGGGTCGCAAGAAGCGTGTGGAAAAACCAAGGTGCAAAATAACTGCCCATGAACTGAGAAAAGTCAAGCGTGCAGCTGCCAAGATGCCACTTGCCACCAGTTTGGCCATATTTCAGAGCTGCAACATCACTGGAGTGCCCAAAAGCACAAGGTGTGCAATACTCAGAGACATGGCACAAGGTAAGAAAGGCTGGAAAGACGACCACCCACTGAACAAGACACACAAGCTGAAACGTCAAGACTGGGCAAGAAATATCTCAAGACTGATTTTTCTAAGGTTTTATGGACTGATGAAATGAGAGTGAGTCTTGATGGGCCAGATGGATGGGCCAGTGGCTGGATTGGTAAAGGGCAGAGAGCTCCAGTCCGACTCAGACGCCAGCAAGGTGGAGGTGGAGTACTGGTTTGGGCTGGTATCATCAAAGATGAGCTTGTGGGGCCTTTTCGGGTTGAGGATGGAGTCAAGCTCAACTCCCAGTCCTACTGCCAGTTTCTGGAAGACACCTTCTTCAAGCAGTGGTACAGGAAGAAGTCTGCATCCTTCAAGAAAAACATGATTTTCATGCAGGACAATGCTCCATCACACGCGTCCAAGTACTCCACAGCGTGGCTGGCAAGAAAGGGTATAAAAGAAGAAATCTAATGACATGGCCTCCTTGTTCACCTGATCTGAACCCCATTGAGAAACCTGTGGTCCATCATCAAATGTGAGATTTACAAGGAGGGAAAACAGTACACCTCTCTGAACAGTGTCTGGGAGGCCTGTGGTTGCTGCTGCACGCAATGTTGATGGTGAACAGATCAAAACACTGACAGAATCCATGGATGGCAGGCTTTTGAGTGTCCTTGCAAAGAAAGGTGGCTATATTGGTCACTGATTTGTTTTTGTTTTGTTTTTGAATGTCAGAAATGTATATTTGTGAATGTTGAGATGTTATATTGGTTTCACTGGTAAAAATAAATAATTGAAATGGGTATATATTTGTTTTTTGTTAAGTTGCCTAATAATTATGCACAGTAATAGTCACCTGCACACACAGATATCCCCCTAAAATAGCTATAACTAAAAACAAACTAAAAACTACTTCCAAAACTATTCAGCTTTTGGGTTCATCGAGAACATGGTTGTTGTTCAATAATAAAATTAATCTTCAAAAATACAACTTGCCTAATAATTCTGCACTCCCTGTATATATATAGTATCCCACAAAAGTGAGTACACCCCTCAAATTTTTGTAAATATTTTGTTATATCTTTTCATGTCAGAAACACTGAAGAAATTACACTTTGCTACAATGAAAATTAGTGAGTGTACAGCCTGTATAACAGTGTAAATTTGCTGTCCCCTCAAAATAACTCAACACACAGCCAGTGTTCCCCCTAAGCCCAGTTTTGTGAGCAGCCCAGCAATGCAACAGTTAACAAGAGAACCATACATAGTCTGCATTGTGCAGTATTTGCTAATTGCAGGGTGTGGTTGCCCTAACTATTTCATTGCTGGGCCGCACAGACAACTGGCCTTAGAGGGAACACTGCACACAGCTATTAATGTCTAAACCATTGGCAACAAAAGTGAGTACACCCCTAAGTGGAAATGTCCAAATTGGGCCCAATTAGCATTTTCCCTCCCCGGTGTCATGTGACTCGTTAATGTTACAAGGTCTCAGGTGTGAATGGAGAGCAGGTGTGTTAAATTTGGTGTTATCGCTCTCACACTCTCTCATACTGGTCACTGGAAGTTCAACATGGAACCTCATGGTAAAGAACTCTCTGTGGATCTGAAAAAAAGAATTGTTGCTCTACAGAAAGATGGCCTAGGCTTTAAGAAGATTGCCAAGACCCTGAAACTGAGCTGCAGCACAGTGGGCAAGACCATACAGCGGTTTCACAGGTCAGGTTCCACTCAGAACAAGCCTCGCCATGGTTGACCAAAGAAATTGAGTGCATGTGCTCAGTGTCATATCTAGAGGTTGTCTTTGGGAAATAGACGTATGAAGGCTGCCAGCATTGCTACAGAGATTAAAGGGGTGGGGGGTCAGACTGTCAGTGCTCAGACCATGCACCACACACTGCATCAAATTGGTCTGCATGGCTGTCGTCCTAGAAGGAAGCCTCTTCTAAAGATGATATACACAAGAAAGCCAGCAAACAGTTTGCTGAAGACAAGCAGACTAAGGACATGGATTACTGGAATCATGTCCTGTGGTCCGATGAGACCAATATAAACTTATTTGGTTCAGATGGTGTCAAGCGTGTGTGGCGGCAACCAGGTGAGGAGTACAAAGACAAGTGTGTCTTGCCTACAGTCAAGCATGGTGGTGGGAGTGTCATGGTCTGGGCCACCATAAGTGCTGCCGGCACTGGGGAGCTACAGTTCATTGAGGGAACCATGAATGCCAACATGTACTGTGACATACTGAAGCAGAGCATGATATCTTCCCTTTGGAGACTGGGCCGCAGGGCAGTATTCCAACATGATAACCCCAAACACACCTCTAAGATGACCACTGCCTTGCTAAAGAATCTGAAGGTAAAGGTGATGGACTGGCCAAGCATGTCTCCAGACCTAAACCCTATTGAGCATCTGTGGGGCATCCTCAAATGGAAGATGGGGGAGCGCAAGGTCTCTAACATCCACCAGCTCCACGATGTTGTCATGGAGGAGTGGAAGAGGACTCCAGTGCCAATCTGCGAAGCTTTGGTGAACTCCATGCCCAAGAGGGTTAAGGCAGTGATGGAAAATAATGGTGGCCACACAAAATATTGACACTTTGGGCCCAATTTGGACATTTCCACATAGGAGTGTACTCACCTTTGTTGCCAACGGTTTAGACATTAATGGCTGTGTGTTGAGTTATTTGGAGGGGACAAGAAATCTACACTGTTATACAGACTGTACACTCACTACTTTACATTGCAGCAAAGTGTAATTTCTTCAGTGTTGTCACATGAAAAGGTATAATAAAATATTTACAAAAATGTGAGGGGTGTACTCACTTTTGTGGGATACTGTGTATATATATATATATATATATATATATATATATGTGTGTGTGTGAATGTATTTAAGAATAAAAATAACATATTCTTCTATGTGAAGAACATTGGAATGTGAAATATCCATTTTTTTAATATCGGATTAGCACACTTTAGAATATGTGAATGGGTTAGTGCATTAGTAGGTTCAAAGTTCGTCTTTTTATATGCATCTGGTTAGCAAGTGAGTGAAAACTGTTTACTTTCATCTTGTAATACGAGCACTACCTGACGCAAGCAAAAATCTTTCTTCTAGAGGAGTTAGTGCTCGAACAAAAGCGTTAAATAGTGCTCCACTTGTAATTTGGCCCTTAGTCTTTTTTTATTGACTATATTCTAAAGCTATGCTGTTTTACTAAAATAAAAAATGACTTATTTTAGAAGTCAGATGTAACAGTGAGTGCATAAAGTTGAGCACAGACGTTTGCACCCAAGTGATAACGGGTTTATTGCGGGGTTTGTGCTCGTTGGGCTTACCTCTGGTATTTCAAGTTGAAAGTAAATGCGATCACTTGAGTGCAATCGTGATTTACACTAAATGAATACTGCATCTTATAGCTCTGGTTAACTGTATCACAAAACATAAAAGTGTTACAAAACATATCAGAAATATATTACAAAGAGCAGTTACACTCATAATAACACCATCTAATAAAACATTTTTTTTTTTTTAAATAGAACATAAAAGTTATAAGGGCTCAAAGATATGAGGTCTCAGGTGTTACAAAAAAATGGCAGGCAAAGGGATTTAACAAAGAGATACATATACATTTACATGTCTATAGATGGATATGTATGAATATATATACAGTGTGTATATATATATATATATATATATATATATATGCAGTATATATATATATATATATATATATATATGTCTATACATGTGTACATATGTATTTATATGTGTATATATGTATTTATAGACATATTTACACATATAAACACATAAATACATATGTACACATATATAGACACATATATGAGTGCATTGGAGCCCTTTGCAGTTAAATAGATGGAAACATGTAAAAACATATTTATGCAATAATCATTTTTAATAAAGTGTTTAACTTTGTATTTACTGTAAATATTTCACATTCCAATGTTCGGCACATAGCAGAGTATATTCTATGTATTTATAGATAGATATTCCTATAAATAGCTGTATATATCTATACCTGTATATAATCAAGTATATATATATAGTACCAAAAACATCAGATATATGTAGAAATATGTATTTATGAATAAATAGAACATATTCTGTTATGTGAAGAACATTGAAATCTGAAATATTCATATTTTCATGTTGGGTTAGTGCAAATAAGAATATGCGATCATAGGGTCTTAGGTTTTTCCAACTTTTTTCTCCATTGACTTCTATGGGGGAATACGTGAACAAGCACGCAATATTCTAACTTCTAGGTTTTGCGCTTGTCGAGTTAGCGCAAGAGTGAAATCAGTTTACTTTCAACTTGTAATATGAGCACAACCCGAGAAGCGCAAAAAGCTTACATTAAACCCAAATTTTTTCTTTCATGATTTAGAAAGAGCATTCAATTTTAAACAACTTTCCAATTTACGAATTTTTTTTAATCTCTTGATATCCTTTGATGAAAAGCAAATCAAAATAGGCTCAATAGCTGCTGATTGGTGGCTGCACATACATGCATTGTGTGATTGGCTCACCATCTGCATTGCTATTTAATCAACAAATGATATCTAAAGAATGAAGCAAATTAGAAAGAATTGGAATGTTGTTTAACCCCTTAATGACCACAGCACTTTTCCATTTTCTGTCCGTTTGGGACCAAGGCTATTTTTGCGGTGTTTGTGTTTAGCTGTAATTTTCCTCTTACTTATTTACTGTACCCATACATATTATATACCCTTTTTCTTGCCATTAAATGGACTTTATAAAGATACCATTATTTTCATCATCTTTTTAATTTTACTATAAAAAAATTATAAAATACGACCCCAAAATCTGTTACACATCTACAACCACCAAAAAACACCCATGCTAAATAGTTTCTAAATGTTGTCCTGAGTTTAGAAATACCCAATATTTACATGTTGTTTGCTTTTTTTACAAGTTATAGGGCAATAAATACAAGTAGCACTTTGCTATTTCCAAACCACTTTTTTTCAAAATTAGCGCTAGCTACATTGGGACACTGATATCTATCAGAAGTCCCTGAATATCCCTTGACATTTATATATTTTTTTTTAGAAGACATCCCAAAGTATTGATCTAGGCCCATTTTGGTATATTTCATGCCACCATTTCACCGCCAAATGAGATCAAATAAAAAAAATTGTTCGCTTTTTCACAAATTTTTTCACAAACTTTAGGTTTCTTACTGAAAATATTTGCAAACAACTTGTGCAATTATGGCATAAATGGTTGTAAACACTTCTCTGGGATCCCCTTTGTTCAGAAATAGCAGACATATATGGCTTTGGCATTGCTTTTTGGTAATTAGAAGGCCGCTAAATGCAGCTGTGCACCACACATGTATTATGCCCAGCAGTGAAGGGGTTAATTAGGGAGCTTGTAGGGTTAATTTTAGCTTTAGTGTAGTGTAGTAGACAACCCAAAGTATTGATCTAGGCCCATTTTGGTATATTTCATGACACCATTTCCCCGCCAAATGCGATCAAATTAAAAAAAAAGTTCACTTTTTCACAAACTTTAGGTTTCTAACTGAAATTATTTACAAACATCTTGTGCAATTATGACACAAATGGTTGTAAATGCTTCTTTGGAATCCCCTTTGTCAGAAATAGCAGACATGTATGGCTTTGGCGTTGCTTTTTGGTAATTAGATGGCTGCTAAATGCGGCTATGCGCATCACACGTGTATTATGGCTAGCAGTGAAGGGGTTAATTAGGTAGCTTGTAGGGAGCTTGCAGGGTTAATTTTAGATTTAGTGTAGAGATCAGCCTCCACCTGACACATCACACTCCCTGATCCTTCCCAAACAGCTCTCTTCCCCTCCCCCACCCTACAATTGTCCCCACCATCTTAAGTACTGGCAGAAGTCTGCCATTACTAAAATAAAAGGTATCTTTAATTTTTATTTTTTTAGCATATTTACATATGCTGATGTGTAGGATCCCCCTTAGCCCCCAACCTTCCTGACCCCCCCCCCCCCAAACAGCTCTCTAAATCCCCCCTCTACCTTATTGGTAGCCATCTTGGTTACTGGCAGCTGTCTGCCAGTACCCTGTTTACTAAAAATAATGCTTTTTTTTTTTTTTTTTTTCTGTAGTGTAGCTTCTACCCAAATACCAACTCCCCACTCCCTCCCAGATCCCTTAGATGCTTTTTTTTAATTAAATTTAACCCCACTCTATCCCACTTTTATGCAAAAAAAATTCTGTAGTGCAGCCGTTCCCACCCGCCTATCACCCCTTGCATGCACGCGCGCGTGCCTCTGTGCACACCCCTGGTGATCCCGCCCACAATCCCGCCCCCCCACGAAGTCATAGGGCCCATCGATGGCCGCCCACCCACCTCCCACGTCGGCTCCCACCCACCAACGATACCGGCCATCGATGTCCGGTGCAGAGAGGGCCACAGAGTGGCTCTCTCTGCATCGAATGGCCAAGGGGTGTTATTGCAGGATGCCTCGATATCGAGGCATCACTGCAATAACCAGAAAGCGGCTGAAAACTGCTTGAAACCCCTAAGGACATACAGGGTACATCCTTGGTTACTAACTGACTTTTTTTGTAGGACGTACCCTGTACGTCCTTGGTCGTTAAAGGGTTAAAGTTGTATGTTCTATCTGAATAATGAAAGAAATTTTTTGGTTTAATGTCCCTTTAATGCTCGAGCTGAAGCATTAATTTGCGCTCTGGCACATAGTTTTTGCAAGGTTTGAAGTATAACAGTAAAGTAATACTTATGTGCTTAAAGAGATAGGAAAGTCAAAATTAAACATTATTCAGATAGAGCATGTCCTTTTAACACACTTTTAAATTAACTTCTATTTTAAATTAACTTCTTTTTTAAATTTGCTTTGTTCTCTATATATCCCTTGTTGCAAAAGAATACACACATATCCTTCACTAGTGGGAGCTAGCTGCTGATTGGTGCCAGCACACATTTGTCTCTTGTGATTGTCTAACTGGATGCGTTCAGCTAGCTGCCAGTAGTGCAATGTTGCTCCTTCAGCAATGGATAGCAAAAGAATAAAGCAAATTTGATATTAGAAGTAAAATGAAAAGTTGTTTAAAATTGTATGTTCTATCCTAATCATGAAAAATAATTTTGGGGTTCCCTGTCTCTTTAAACATACATAAAATAAATATTCCTAGCTAGAATTAGCAGTTAAACATTCACAATATGCCGCAAAGCATCATAGGTGCATTTATACCTATAAAACTAAAATTATACAGAATCTAATGGACATAAGCTTGTATCTCTGATATCTATTGAGGGACCGGAAAAGACTACTTTATTTGTCTCTGCCTCTCTATCAGCTGCTAGCATCTGCTCTGTGTTTAGGATGAGATGTCTAATAGGGTCTGTTTATGTCATATTGCCTTTCCCCCTGTGGGCGTAGAGATCACGTTGCATCAAATATTATTAAACCTCCGGGAAAATCCTGTTGCCTGTTGTCACATGTCCTTGAGATAGACTTCAATAAGACATTCTGATTACAACACGTACAGATACAAAGCCAAAAATGTCCCACTGTAAATGTTTACTTACATATAAAGAGTTTAACTCTCTGTCTGTTGACTCATTGCTGTTTTGCTGCCAATATTTGAAAATGTAATTTTTATATAACGTGCTAACATTAGAGTCAATTAAATACATTACAAAAAAGTATCAAACGATTTAGCTGCGAAAAAATCCCATAGACTTTAATGGCGTTTTTATGTAGAAAATTATTAGATATATTTTTCTACATAATTGTGATTAACTCTATATTTAGCCTACAAATAATACAAAACAAACTATAACAGATGTATAATAAATGAGTCATCAAATAAGTGACTGTGTGGTAATATTTAGTCACTCTCTGTCTTTATTATTTCAAGAGTTCTGTTTATTTCTGGATATTAAAGGGACATAAAACCCAAAAATTGTATTTCTTGATTCATGGAAATTTAAATAATGTTTCCAATTTACTTCTAATATCAAGTTTGCTTTATTCTTCTGTTATTCTTTGTTGAAGAGATATCTGGATAGGTTGTGTCTGGGGCACTATATGACAGGCTGCCCTCTAGTGCTCTTGCTAAGGTATAACATTCTTGCACAGTTGCTGCCATATAGTGCTGCAGACACGTGCACGCTCCTGAGCTTACCTCCTACTTTTCAAGGATAACAAGAAAACCAAGAAAAATGTAAACTATAATTAAATGGAAGTTGTTTAAAATTGTATGCTTTATCTGAATCATGAAAGAAACCTTAGTGGTTTATGCCCCTTTAAGCTACTGCTATGTTTTTAGAGTAACGGTATTTTATAATGGTGTGGGCAACTTCTGGGCCTGTGATGTCATCAGAGACTTCCAATGTACACCCAACTCATATTTTACCTCCAGAAAATACATTCTTTTGCCTCTCCTATTCTCCTTTATGTCACACCTGCCAACTGTCCACTGATTTTCTTGGGGCAGTTCTGATTTTTTGCATTATATCCTATGGTATAATTGTTCCTTTAATTTGTCCTATATTGTAAAAATGTACTCTGAGGTGTGGGCTTGACATAAATATTAAACTATGGGATATCAGACAGAGTCTGGGGTTGGCCTTATATGTAATGTATATTTATTGCTCAATGTTGGATCAAGTCTCATTCTTTATACATTAGAAAATTAGATTAATTAAATAATATTTCTAATATGTAGATTAGACTGAATAATAAAATATTTACTTCTTAATGCATATACGCCTAGATTACAAGTCTTGCGTTAGCCTTAAAAAGCAGCATTGAGAGGTCCCAACGCTGCTTTTTAACGCCCGCTGGTATTACGAGTCTTTTTTCCACGACTCGAACATACCGCAAATCCACTTACGTCAATTGCATATCCCATATTTTCAATGGGATTTTCCTAACGCCGGTATTACGAGTCTTGGAAAAAGTGAGCGGTACACCCTCTCCTGTCAAGACATCGCCGACACCTACCTACATTTGTTAACCCCTAATATGCAGCCCCCAACGTCGCCGCCACTATTAAATGTATTAACCCCTAAACCTAAGTCTAACCCTAACACCCCCCTAACTTAAATATAATTTAAATAATTTGAAATAAAATTACAACAATTAACTAAATTATTCCTATTTAAAACTAAATACCTATAAAATAAACCCTAAGATAGCTACAATATAACTAATAATTACATTGTAGCTATTTTAGGATTTATTTTTATTTTACAGCCAACTTTGTATTTATTTTAACTAGGTAAAATAGTTATTAAATTGTTATTAACTATTTAATAGCTACCCTATTTAAAATAAAGACAAATTTACCTGTAAAATAAATCCTAACCTAAGTTACAATTACACCTAACACTACACTATAATTAAATTAATTAACTAAACTAAATACAATTAAATACAATTTAAAACAATTATCTAAAGTACGAAAAAACCCCACTAAATTACAGAAAATAATAAAATAATTACAAGTTTTTTAAACTAATTACACCTAATCTAATCCCCCTAAGAAAATAAAAAAGCCCCCCAAAAAATTCCCTACCCTATACTAAATTACAAATAGCCCTTAAAAGGGCCTTTTGCGGGCCATTGCCCAAAAGTAATCAGCTCTTTTACCTGTAAAAAAAATACAATTCTCCCCAACATTAAAACCCACCACCCACACTCCCAACCCTACTCGAAAACCCACCCAATCCCCCCTTAATAAAACCTAACACTAACCCCTTGAAGATCACCCTACCTTGAGACGTCTTCACCCAGCCGGGCCGTGGTCCTCCACGAAGCCGGGCAGAAGTGGTCCTCCAGACGGGCAGAAGTCTTCATCAAAGCAGGCCAGAAGAGGTCCTCCAGACAGGCAGAAGTCTTTATCCAGACGGCATCTTCTATTTTCATCCATCCGGAGTGGAGCGGGTCCATCTTTAAGACATCCGACGCGGAGCATCCACTTCCAACAAAGTCCAACTGAAAAATGAAGGTTCCTTTAAATGACATCATCCAAGATGGCGTCCCTTGAATTCCGATTGACTGATAGAATTCTATCAGCCAATCGGAATTAAGGTAGAATGCAAGCTCAATCCTATTGGCTGATTGGATCAGCCAATAGGATTGAACTTCAATCCTATTGTCTGATTGCATCAGCCAATAGGATTTTTTCTACCTTAATTCCGATTGACTGATAGAATTCTATCAGCCAATCGGAATTCAAGGGACGCCATCTTGGATGACTTAATTTAAAGGAACCCTTCATTCTTCAGTTGGACTTCGTTGGAAGAGGATGCTCCGAGTCGGATGTCTTGAAGATGGACCCGCTCCACTCCGGATGATGAAGATGCCACCCTGGATGAAGACTTCTGCCCATCTGGAGGACCTCTTCTGGCCGGCTTCAATGAAGACTTCTGCCCCGTCTGGAGGACCACTTCTGCCGGCTTCGTGGAGGACTTCGGCCCGGCTGGGTGAAGACGTCTCAAGGTAGGGTGATCTTCAAGGGGTTAGTGTTTTGCCTAGATTTAGAGTTCTGCGTTAGCCGTCAAAACCAGCGTTAGGGGCTCCTAACGCTGGTTTTGGCCGCCCGCTGGTATTTAGAGTCAGTCATGAAAGGGTCTAACGCTCACTTTGCAGCCGCGACTTTTCCATACTGCAGATCCCCCTACGCCATTTGCGTATCCTATCTTTTCAATGGGATCTTTCTAACGCTGGTATTTAGAATCTTGGCTGAAGTGAGCGTTAGAAATCTAACGACAAGGCTCCAGCCGCAGAGAAAAGCCAGGAGTTAAGAGCTTTCTGGGCTAACGCCGGTTCATAAAGTTCTTAACTACTGTGCTCTAAAGTACACTAACACCCATAAACTACCTATGTACCCCTAAACCGAGGCCCCCCCACACCGCCACCACTCTAATAAATTTTTTTAATCCCTAATCTGCCGACCGCACACCGCCGCAACCTACGTTATCCCTATGTACCCCTAATCTGCTGCCCCTAACACCGCCGACCCCTATATTATATTTATTAACCCCTAATCTGCCGCCCCCAACGTCGCCGCCACCTACCTACAATTATTAACCCATAATCTGCTGACCGGACCTCACCGCTGCTATAATAAAGTTATTAACCCCTAAAGCTAAGTCTAACCCTAACACTAACACCCCTCTAAGTTAAATATATTTTTTATCTAACAAAATAAATTATTTCTTATTAAATAAATTAATCCTATTTAAAGCTAAATACTTACCTGTAAAATAAACCCTAATATAGCTACAATATAAATAATACGTATATTGTAGCTATTTTAGGATTAATATTTATTTTACAGGCAACTTTGTATTTATTTTAACCAGGTACAATAGCTATTAAATAGTTAATAACTATTTAATAGCTACCTAGTTAAAATAATTACAAATACCTACAAATAAATACAATTAAATAAACTAACTAAAGTACAAAAAATAAAAAAAGAACTAAGTTACAAAAAATAAAAAAATAATTTACAAACATTATAAAAATATTACAACAATTTAAAACTAATTACACCTACTCTAAGCCCCCTAATAAAATAACAAAGCCCCCCAAAATAAAAAAATGCCCTACCCTATTCTAAAATAAAAATTGAAAAGCTGTTTTACCTTACCAGCCCTTAAAAGGGCCTTTTGCGGGGCATGCCCCAAAGTATTCTGCTCTTTTGCCTGTAAAAAAAAAACATACAATACCCCCCCCCCCAACATTACAAACCATACCCCTAATCTAACCCAAACCCCCCTTAAATAAACCTAACATTAAGCCCCTGAAGATCTCCCTACCTTATCTTCACCACGCCGGGTATCACCGATCCGTCCATAAGAGGCTTTCGAAGTCTTCATCCAAGCCCAAGCGGGGGCTGAAGAGGTCCATCATCGGGCTGAAGAGATCCATAATCCGGCTGAAGTCTTGATCCAAGCGGGGGCTGAAGAGATGCATCATCCGGCTGAAGTCTTGATCCAAGCGGGGGCTGAAGAGGTCCATCATCCAGCTGAAGTCTTCTATCAAGCGGCATCTTCAATCTTATTTCTTCCGGATCCATCTTCATCCCGCTGACGCGGAACATCCATCCTGGCCGACGACTTCCCGACAAATGACGGTTCCTTTAAGGGACGTCATCCAAGATGGCGTCCCTCGAATTCCGATTGGCTGATCGGAATTAAGGTAGGAAAATTCTGATTGGCTGATGGAATCAGCCAATCAGATTCAAGTTCAATCTGATTGGCTGAAGAAAGAAGATTGAAGATGCCGCTTGATAGAAGACTTCAGCCGGATGATGGATCTCTTCAGCCCCCGCTTGGATCAAGACTTCAGCCAGATGATGGATCTCTTCAGCCCGATGATGGACCTCTTCAGCCCCCGCTTGGGCTTGGATGAAGACTTCGGAGCCTCTTCTGGACGGATCGGTGATACCCGGCGTGGTGAAGATAAGGTAGGGAGATCTTCAGGGGCTTAGTATTAGGTTTATTTAAGGGGGGTTTGGGTTATATTCGGGGTATGTGGGTGGTGGGTTGTAATGTTGGGGGGGGTATTGTATGTTTTTTTTTACAGGCAAAAGAGCAGAATTCTTTGGGGCATGGCCCGCAAAAAGCCCTTTTAAGGGCTGGTAAGGTAAAAGAGCTTTTCAATTTTTATTTTAGAATAGGGTAGGGCATTTTTTATTTTGGGGGGCTTTGTTATTTTACTAGGGGGCTTAGAGTAGGTGTAATTAGCTTAAAATTGTTGTAATATTTTTATAATGTTTGTAAATTATTTTTTTATTTTTTTTAAGCAACTTTCTAATTTACTCCTATTATCAATTTTTTTTCATTCTCTTGGTATCTTTATTTGAAAAGTAAGAGTGTAAGTTTAGATGCCGGCCCATTTTTTGTGAACAACCTGGGTTGTCCTTGCTGATTAGACAGCACCAATAAACAAGTTCTCTCCATGGTTCTGAGCCAAAAATTGGCTGGCTTCTTAGCTTAGATTCCTTTTTTTTTCAAATTAAGATAGCAAGAGAACAAAGAAAAATTGATCATAGGAGTAAATCAGAAAGTTTCTTAAAATTGCATGCTCTATCTAAATCATGAAAGAAAAAATTTGGGTTCAGTGTTACTTCAACTTTAAAGACATCTGCCCACATTTCAGTGATATAACGATATTCAGCGTAGTAAATATTTGAATGAATCACTGCGTCATCAATATTTAGATTGTGGGTGGCGCCGCGATAGAAATAACTGTGAGAATAGAAGGAAGTAGAAGGGGTGGAGCATACAAATCAAGGAACGGATCAGTAAAGATAAAAGTTATGAACAAAAAATAATAAATTTAAAGAAAAAAATATAGCGACTAATACCTACTAGATAGGTTTAAGAAGATTAGATGATGTTAACTAGTAAAAATTACCATCACTTTAATAGCTATTTTGAGTACTGCGGTGCAACTTCTGTGGCTATTAAAGGGACAGTCAAATCCAAAAAAATACTTTCATGATTCAGATAGAGCATGTCATTTTTTTATTTTATTATTTTTTTTATTAGTTTTTCGAAAAGAAGTTCAGAGCATACAAAAAAACAGAGGCAACTGTTACCAGGTTTACCTTAAGAATTACCATACAGAGGTAAACAGACATTTATATAACTATCATACCTCTCTTACAGAAAATAGCAATTCAACCTAAACTTAAATGTTACAACCTAACACATATCATCAGTACTGATATATCTCATCTGCTTTTAAGGCCTGTAAAAAAACCTTGATTTCCTTGTAACAAGTTCACATATGACAGACCTTTCTGTAGCCTTCTAGATCCTGTCAAGTCAACACAAAACAACACAAAACAACACACAAAAAAAGTTCTCCCTAGAAGAGATGTTGTCTCCAATAGCTTGGATAGTTCTTTGCTAGAATTAATTGAAGAAAGAGAAGCGAGGAATGGAAATTATCTATCAATTGTAATTGAATATCACTATGTTGGTCGAGGATGACTCTGTCCCATTTAGACATAAATTATTTTAATTTATTTTCTTAAAAGATCAGAGGATCATGTTGATCTACCACCAACTGATGCATTGTGTTATGTGTGAATGATGCTATACTTGGGGCATTTTTTTCTTTCCAAGTTCTTAATATCATCTGTCTAGTTAATAATATTGCAGTGTTGATCAATGATTATTTGGCGTATCCTTTTCCAGATAAAAGAAAAATATGTGGGCAACTTCTAGGCGGATCCTGTTTGGAAAATATTTATTTAACCAGAACTCTATCTGTCTCCATAGTCTTTGTATTATTGGACAACTATAGAAAACGTGTATTAAATCGGCCTTTTGAAAGTTAAATCTATAGCATGAACTAATGCCATGTCTATTCCATTTTGCTATTACCTTAGGGGTAAGATATGCTCTGTTCATGAGTTTATAATGTGACTCTCTTATTGCTATATCATAAGAGTATTTCTCAACTCTTGAAAAACTTTTTTGAAAGAAATTCATGCTAATACCTGGAATCTCAGCCCTCCAAGAATGGAATAGTTTCTCGATTTTAGATTCTGCTCCTTTCCAAGCCAGAGTCCTATATATATATATATACAGGGAGTGCAGAATTATTAGGCAAATTAGTATTTTGACCACATCATCCTCTTTATGCATGTTGTCTTACTCCAAGCTGTATAGGCTCGAAAGCCTACTACCAATTAAGCATATTAGGTGATGTGCATCTCTGTAATGAGAAGGGGTGTGGTCTAATGACATCAACACCCTATATCAGGTGTGCATAATTATTAGGCAACTTCCTTTCCTTTGGCAAAATGGGTCAAAAGAAGGACTTGACAGGCTCAGAAAAGTCCAAAAATAGTGAGATATCTTGCAGAGGATGCAGCACTCTTAAAATTGCAAAGCTTCTGAAGCGTGATCATCGAACAATCAAGCGTTTCATTCAAAATAGTCAACAGGGTCGCAAGAAGCGTGTGGAAAAAACCAAGGCACAAAATAACTGCCCATGAACTGAGAAAAGTCAAGCATGCAGCTGCCAAGATGCCACTTGCCACCAGTTTGGCCATATTTCAGAGCTTGCAACATCACTGGAGTGCCCAAAAGCACAAGGTGTGCAATACTCAGAGACATGGCCAAGGTAAGAAAGGCTGAAAGACGACCACCACTGAACAAGACACACAAGCTGAAACGTCAAGACTGGGCCAAGAAATATCTCAAGACTGATTTTTCTAAGGTTTTATGGACTGATGAAATGAGAGTGAGTCTTGATGGGCCAGATGGATGGACCCGTGGCTGGATTGGTAAAGGGCAGAGAGCTCCAGTCCGACTCAGACGCCAGCAAGGTGGAGGTGGAGTACTGGTTTGGGCTGGTATCATCAAAGATGAGCTTGTGGGGCCTTTTCGGATTGAGGATGGAGTCAAGCTCAACTCCCAGTCCTACTGCCAGTTTCTGGAAGACACCTTCTTCAAGCAGTGGTACAGGAAGAAGTCTGCATCCTTCAAGAAAAACATGATTTTCATGCAGGACAATGCTCCATCACACGCGTCCAAGTACTCCACAGCGTGGCTGGCAAGAAAGGGTATAAAAGAAGAAAATCTAATGACATGGCCTCCTTGTTCACCTGATCTGAACCCCATTGAGAACCTGTGGTCCATCATCAAATGTGAGATTTACAAGGAGGGAAAACAGTACACCTCTCTGAACAGTGTCTGGGAGGCTGTGGTTGCTGCTGCACGCAATGTTGATGGTGAACAGATCAAAACACTGACAGAATCCATGGATGGCAGGCTTTTGAGTGTCCTTGCAAAGAAAGGTGGCTATATTGGTCACTGATTTGTTTTTGTTTTGTTTTTGAATGTCAGAAATGTATATTTGTGAATGTTGAGATGTTATATTGGTTTCACTGGTAAAAATAAATAATTGAAATGGGTATATATTTGTTTTTTGTTAAGTTGCCTAATAATTATGCACAGTAATAGTCACCTGCACACACAGATATCCCCCTAAAATAGCTATAACTAAAAACAAACTAAAAACTACTTCCAAAACTATTCAGCTTTGATATTAATGAGTTTTTTGGGTTCATTGAGAACATGGTTGTTGTTCAATAATAAAATTAATCCTCAAAAATACAACTTGCCTAATAATTCTGCACTCCCTGTAGGTTAGGGAATAATTACCCACACTATATCTATTAATTATAGGCTCCAGTATACCCATCTTCCAGGGGAATGGATCAGTGTCTTCAACAGGGATCCTACTTAATATAAAGTGCCTAATTTGCAGATACGTGAAAAATGATCTCTTATCTATCTTAAATTCTCTTGAGAGAGAATCAAAGGTTTTTTATGCGCATTGTAAATGGTTCTAACAATTGAATCACATTTTTGAGGTTCTTGGTTGCCCAGTTTTTATATATAGAGGATGTACAGCCACTAATAAAATCTATATTTTCGCGGATGGGTAGATATTTGGAGCAAGTACGATTGATCCCTAATTTGGAGCAAATGTTGCTCCATGCCAGTGCTACATTATGCATAGTATATTTTAGGGTACATTTTTTCATAACGCTAAGTTGGTTAGCGTGAAGATATGCTTTAAGCGAATATGGGGCAATTATCGCTTCTTCTTTTTTGTAATTTTTAATATAGTCAGTTTCTGTAAGCCAATCCAATGCTATTTTGAATAGACATGCAAGATTATAATTTTGGATATTAGGGATTGTGAATCCTCCCATCTCTTTGTGATTTGTTAGCGTTGCTATTGAGATTCGTTGTTTCTTAAAAGACCATAAGAAACGGGAGCATTTAGAGTCAAATATTTGGATGTCTGATTTTCTTAGAAATATTGGAATATTCTGTAGCAGAAATAAGTTCTTGGGAAATAGACACATTTTTATTAGTGTTATTTTTGCCGATAAAGTAAGTGGTAGCCTACTCCACTACTTAAAGTTATTAAAAGATTTTTTCCATAGTGGTCCATAATTTATGTCATACCATTCTTCTGGATTCTTTGATAGATTTATTCCTAGATATTTTATACTTCTCTCTACCCGCTTAAATGGATTTATTAACAGACTATTTTTTTTTAATCACCCAAAGAATCTCTGAATTAGATAGATTTATCTTATATCCTGAGAATTTACTAAACTCTGCAATAACATTCAAGAAAATCTGTATATTTTTTTTGGAGTTCCTTATATAGAATAGAATATTGTCCGCGTAAAGTGATAAGATAGTATTTTATTGACCATTAATCATACCCTCTAACCTATTTCTGGTTGTTATTGCTAGTGGCTTCAATGCTATATCAAATAGTAGAGGGGATAGTGGGCATCCTTGCCTTGTACTTTTATTTAAGATAGTTTTGGTAGAAAGTAGACTATTTATACTAAGGTAGGACATGGGTTTTTTATAGAGGAGACCTATATAGTTAAAAAATGACCCTCAAATCCAAATTTCTACATGGTAGTAAATAGATGATCCCACAGAACAGAGTAAAACAGCTTCTCCGTGTCAATCGTTATTAGGGTGAAATCTTGTTTTATCTTTGACTCTGCTCTGTGGGATGCTAAAGCATGTTCAATAAATGTCATTGCTTTTCTTATGTTCTTTTGCGCTGTCCTACCTGGAATAAAACCAGTCTGATCGGTGTTTATTATTTCTCCAATTACCCCTTTAAGCCGACCTGCTAAAATGGCAGCCATAATTTTATAATCACTATTGAGCAATGATATTGGTCTATAAGAATTCATTGAGGTTGGGTTCTTATCCTTTTTAAGTATTAATATAATGTTCGATGCTGTAAAACATTTAGAGGGTTCTTTATGCTGTATGAAGTATAGATTGAATAAATTTGTTAATATAGGAGCTATTGTCTCCGCAAATATTTTATAAAATTTGGCTGGCAATTGGTCAGGTCCAGGGGCTTTTCCCATAGCTAGATCATTAATTACTTTTAATGTTTCTTCTGATGTAATTTCTTTATTCAATATTAATAGTTGCTCACTTCGGATCTTTGGTGCTTTAAATTCACACCAAAAACTTTCTTTAGCTCCTGTATCAATTTCTACTGGTGAAAACATTTTTTGGAAATATTTATGGAATTGTGTTAAAATATCTTTTGGGTTATTATATTTGGATCCCTCTCATACTATATAGTTATTCTTTTTACTACTTTTATATAAATTGGCGAGCATCTTGGCTCACTTAGGGAAAGTCTCCCAATAATGCTTTATGTTTTATCTCTTCCCGTACCCTTATTTGATCTAGAAAAGTTTCTCTTTCCAGTTTACTCTTTTGATAAACCTTCCAGTTATCATTATTTGGGTTTTCTATGTACCTAGTATATTTATTTTTAAGTTGATTAGATAATTAAATATCCCTGTTTCTGGATTTTTTCTTTCTAATTATCATATGGGCTTTTATCTCTCCTCTAAGGAATGCTTTAGCAGCCTCCCAGTATATTTCTCCCTTAGATCAATATTCACCGTTATACAAATCCTACTCTCTCCATTTCTGTTTCAACCAGTTTCTAAAATTGACATTTGAATATAGGAATGAAGGAAAGAAAATTTTTCCACATTGACTCTTTCCCCACCTGTACAGACATCGAAATGATAATTATATTTTGGATGTCTGTAGTAATTTCTGTACTTAATAGAACTTCACTTATTAGAAACATGTCAATTCTTGAAAAGGTATGATGGACCTTGGATTTACAGGTGAATTGTCTATCAACTGGATGTTGAATTCTCCAGATATCCTTTAGCTTAAGGCACTTAGAGAAATTAGTTAAAATCTCTGTTTCTTTTCTGGCTCTATAGGAATTCCTATTTCTTAGTCTGTCCAGATGGGGAATAAA
Source organism: Bombina bombina (assembly GCF_027579735.1). Classification (NCBI taxonomy): domain Eukaryota; kingdom Metazoa; phylum Chordata; class Amphibia; order Anura; family Bombinatoridae; genus Bombina; species Bombina bombina. The sequence goes on from NC_069499.1 coordinate 675,250,347, forward strand.
AACACTATTGAAATCACCTCCAATTATAATCTGTGTATCTATCATATTAATTAATTTGGCAAATAATTTGTCCCAGAATTCTGGTCGACATTCATTTGGTGCATATAGACTACATAATGTAAACAAAGCATCGTTAATTTTAATTTCTAAGATCACATATCTCCCTTCTTCATCTTTATCTTGGGATAGTATTTGAAAGTCTAGATTTTTATTAAAAACACATGCCACCCCTCTCTTCCTTTTTTTTGCCGCAGCTGAATATACTTCGCCAATCCAACCTATTCTTAGTTTTTCTACTTCCTTCTAACTCAGATGTGTCTCTTGTAAAAAGACAATGTCTGGTTTATATTTTTAAAGTTGATGGACTATTTTTTTTCCTCTTAATCGGGGAAGAAACCCCCCCCCACATTCCAGGAAATAAAGTTAAGTGTATCTTTCATTATATTTATCCTTTACCAGATTGAGGCAACATCCCTGTCAATAGAAGAAAAAAAAAAACCTACATTTAAAAATATCCGTATAAACATACATGGTGAAAGAATATATATACATTACTTCTAGACATCAATATCACTTTTTGATTTATCTCTTTATTGACCTGAGTTATTTTCCAGGAACTGTTTAATTTCCTCTATCTTTTCTAATATAGTTATTTTATTATCACAGTTTATCTTAATTTGGTGGGATATATCATTGTGGCTTGGAAACCTTCCTTTAATAATTGTATACACCATGGAGCCATTGCTCTTCTTTTGTTTGATGTCTCTGCTGAGAAATCAGAAAATAATAAAACTCGTTCTTTATTAATCTCTAGCTGTCCCTTTTTTCTATAATATGCCATTATTTTTTGCTTATCTTGAAAATTTAAGAGCTTAACTAATATCAGTCTCTTAGTATTTAAATTGTTTGCTTTGTTGTTAAAACTCCCTAGTCTATGTATCCTTTCCACTGCCATGTTAGCTGACTCTTTAGGCATCTCAAGTGACTGAGGTAGTGTATGTGTGACAAATTTCATCACATATTCTGGCGTATCTGGGAGGCCAACTATCTTAAGGTTTTTTCTCCGGGATCTATCCTCTAATTCATCCATACATGCTTGTATCTTATGTAAAGTTTTAGTCTGAGATTTAAGTGTAGACTGTTGAGCATGCTGTGTATCCTATAGGTCTGATACTCTATTTTCAATCTCCATTAACCTGTTTGAAAATTGCTTAACTTCACTAGTTAGCATGGTTAATTCTGTCTTTACTCCCTCGAATTGTGTTGTGAAGATATCTGTAACTTGTTTAATCAAATTATTGGTGTCTATGACAGTGTGTAAACTTGTCATACTCTCTATTGAACATGTCTCTGTACTACCTATACTATTTCTAGGCTTCCTGTCTTTGACAAGAAATTAATCCATAAAAAAAAAAAAAAAATATGTGAAGTGAACGACTTGAAATCTATACGGTCAGGTCATATACCTTTAAGTGTGAATCTTAAGGTCTGGGAGGATCTAATAGTCCTCAACACGCGTGTTGTGTAAAAGCAAAAAGTGAATAGAGAGAAAAAAAAAATAGAAAAATCAAATAAATAAATAATGTGAATGTGTCTTAGTGAGTCAAAAGTATGTATAGTTAGGATTGGGGACTTCCTGTCAAGGTTTTTTTTTTTTTTGTTACCTTATAGCCCTATGTAGGGCTGACTAAATACTTATATAAAGTTAAACAGACTTTTCTTCATCTTAGTATGTACCGCAATACACTCTAATAGACCTATTCAACCCAGATATAGAACATTTGTTTTTATAATATGAACCATGCACAGTGTGACCCATGCACAATATTTCCTAGAGAGTTAGCCTATCAGTATTATCCTACTTGAAGGACCGTTACTATAAGCACACTGTTATAATACATTTTTAGGCAATACAGGTTGATTCTTACTTACAGAGATTGTTTTGTTTTTAGCTTGTTACTCTCTAGATATTTATAGCTTATACCCAGTGCATTTTGCTGTCATATATAATTCACTCTGAGCTTCTTGTTTTCCTATTTGTCACATGTAGTATTTTTAAATGCAACTAAAAATTAAACCAAACACATTTCTATAGCAATTACATACTTATAGTATATGGATACTATGGCCTCTAGTTATCAACGTGTCTACTTACCTGCCTTCGCTGGCCCAATACGCCCGCCTAAGCTCGCCTACCATCGCCGCCGCGGACCTGAAAAATCTCGCCAAAGTTATCAATAAATCTGTCAAAAAGCTGCGCACCAAGTACGGGGCGATGAGCAGCGGACTGTGATAGTTATCACTCATCCGATCTTGCCGCTCTTCGGCTATTTGACAGCTTTATTGACAAGCTGTCACTAAGCACCCATACTAACTACACTGTTCTACCCCCTATACCGGCACCCCGGAGCCCCCCGCAACTAAATAAAGTTATTAACCCATAAACCTCTGCTCCTAGACCCCGCTGCAACTCTTCTAAATGTATTAACCCCTAAACCTCCGCTCCCGGACACCGCCGCCACCTACATTATACCTAGTAACCCCTATCCTGCCCCCCCCTATACCGCCGCCACCTATAATAAATTTATTAACCCCTATCCTGCGGATCCCGGACCTCGCCACAACTAAATAAATAGTTTAACCCCTAAACCGCCGCTCCCGGACCCCGCCGCCACCTATATTAAACTTATTAACCCCTAATCTGCCCCCCTACACCGTCGCCACCTATAATAAATTTATTAACCCCTATCCTGCCCCCCCTACACCGCCGCCACTGTAATAAAATGATTAACCCCTAAAACTAAGTCTAACACTAACCCTAACACCCCCCTAACTTAAATATTAATTAAATAAATCTAAATAATATTTCTCTTATTAACTAAATTAATCCTATTTAAAACTAAATACTTACCTTTAAAATAAACCCTAATATAGCTACAATATAAATAATAATTATATTATAGCTATCTTAGGATTTATTTTTATTTTACAGGCAACTTTCAATTTATTTGAAGTAGGTACAATAGCTATTAAACAGTTAATAACTATTTAATAGCTACCTAGTTAAAAAAAGAGAAATTTACCTGTAAAATAAAAACTAACCTAAGTTACAATTACACCTAACACTACACTATAATTAAATAAATTATTCCTATTTAAAACTAAATACTTGTAAAACTTGTAAAACTACCTGTAAAATAAACCCTAAGATAGCTACAATGTAATTAATAATTACATTGTAGCTATTTTAGGATTTATATTTATTTTACAGGTAACTTTGTATTTATTTTAGCTAGTTAGAATAGTTATTAAATAGTTATTAACTATTTAATAACTACCTAGCTAAAAGAAATACAAAATTACCTGTAAAATAAATCTTAACCTAAGTTACAATTAAACCATACACTATCATTAAATTAATTAAATAAATTAGCTACAAATAACTACAATTAAATTCAATTAAATAAACTAACTAAAGTACAAAAAATAAAAAAATAAGTTACAAACATTTCAAAAATATTACAACAATTTTAAGCTACTTACACCTAATCTAAGCCCCCTAATAAAATAACAAAGCCCCCCAAAATAAAAAAAATTCCCTACCCTATTCTACATTAAAAAGTTACCAGCTCTATTACCTTACCAGCCCTTAAAAGGGCCTTTTGCGAGGCATGCCCCAAAGAAAACAGCTCTTTTTGGCTGTAAAATAAAAATACAACCCCCCCAACATTAAAACCCACCACCCACATACCTCTATTCTAACCCAAACCCCCCTTAAATAAACCTAACACTACCCCCCTGAAGATCATCCTACTTTTAGCTGTCTTCCATCTGATTGAAGTCATCATCCAAGGGACGCTGAAGAGGTCTTCCATCCGATTGAAGTCTTCATCCAAGCAGCGTCTTCAATCTTCATCCATCTGGAGCGGAGCGGAGCCATCTTCAGATGAGCCGACGCAGAGCCATCCTCTTCTTCCCGACGACTAACGACGAATGACGGTACCTTTAAGTGATGTCATCCAAGATGGCGTCCCTTCAATTCCGATTGGCTGATAGGATTCTATCAGTCAATCGGAATTAAGGTAGGAAAAATCTGATTGGCTGATTGAATCAGCCAATCAGATTGAAGTTCAATCCGATTGGCTGATCCAATCAGTCAATCAGATTGAGCTTGCATTCTATTGGCTGTTCCAATCAGCCAATCAGATTTTTCCTACCTTAATTCCGATTGGCTGATAGAATCCTATCAGCCAATCGGAATTGAAGGGATGCCATCTTGGATGACGTCACTTAAAGGTACCGTCATTCGTCGTTAGTCGTCGGGAAGAAGAGGATGGCTCCGCGTCGGCTCGTCTGAAGATGGCTCCGCTCCGCTCCGGATGGATGAAGATTGAAGACGCCGCTTGGATGAAGACTTCAATCGGATGGAAGACCTCTTCAGCGCCCCTTGGATGATGACTTCAATCGGATGGAAGATTTCTTCAGCGCCCCTTGGATGATAACTTCTGCCGCTCCGGATCTCTTCTTCAGTTCCATCGGTGGGTCGGCTGGCTGAAGACGGCTAAAGGTAGGATGATCTTCAGGGGGTAGTGTTAGGTTTATTTAAGGGGGGTTTGGGTTAGAGTAGGGGTATGTGGGTGGTGGGTTTTAATGTTGGGGGGTTGTATTTTTATTTTACAGGCAAAAGATCTGTTTTCTTTGGGGCCCTTTTAAGGGCTGGTAAGGAAATAGAGCTGGTAACTTTTTAATGTAGAATAGGGTAGGGATTTTTTTTATTTTGGGGGGCTTTGTTATTTTATTAGGGGGCTTAGATTAGGTGTAAGTAGCTTAAAATTGTTGTAATATTTTTGAAATGTTTGTAACTTATTTTTTTTATTTTTTGTAACTTAGCTTTTTTTATTTTTTGTACTTTAGTTAGTTTATTTAATTGAATTTAATTGTAGTTATTTGTAGCTAATTTATTTAATTAATTTAATGATAGTGTAGTGTTAGGTTTAATTGTAACTTAGGTCAGGATTTATTTTACAAGTAATTTTGTATTTCTTTTAGCTAGGTAGTTATTAAATAGTTAATAACTATTTAATAACTATTCTAACTAGCTAAAATAAATACAAAGTTACCTGTAAAATAAATATAAATCCTAAAATAGCTATAATGTAATTATTAATAACATTGTAGCTATCTTAGGGTTTATTTTACAGGTAAGTATTTAGTTTTAAATAGGAATAATTTATTTAAGTATAGTGTAGTGTTAGGTGTAATTGTAACTTAGGTTAGTTTTTATTTTACAGGTAAATTTCTCTTTATTTTAACTAGGTAGCTATTAAATAGTTATTAACTATTTAATAGCTATTGTACCTAGTTAAAATAAATTGAAAGTTACCTGTAAAATAAAAATAAATCCTAAGATAGCTACAATATAATTATTATTTATATTGTAGCTATATTAGGGTTTATTTTAAAGGTAAGTATTTAGTTTTAAATAGGATTAATATAGTTAATAAGAGAAATATTATTTAGATTTATTTAATTAATATTTAAGTTAGGGGGGTGTTAGGGTTAGTGTTAGACTTAGGTTTAGGAGTTAATAATTTTATTACAGTGGCGGCAGTGTAGGGGGGGGCAGGATAGGAGTTAATAAATTTATTATAGGTGGCTACGGTGTAGGGGGGCAGATTCGGGGTTAATAAGTTTAATATAGGTGGCGGCGGGGTCTGGGAGCGGAGGTTTAGGGGTTAAACAATTTATTTAGTTGCGGCGAGGTCCGGGATCAGCAGGATAGGGGTTAATAACTTTATTATAGCTGGCAACGGTGTAGGGGGGGGCAGGATAGGGGTTAATAACTTTATTATAGGTGGCAACGGTGTAGGGGGGCAGGATAGGGGTTAATAGGTTGGTGGCGGTGGGCTCCGGGAGCGGTGGTTTAGGGGTTAATACATTTATTATAGTGGAGAAGGGGTCCGGGAGCGGCGGTTTAGGGGTTAATACATTTATTATAGTGGCGGCGGGGTCCGGGAGCGGCGGTTTAGGGGTTAATACATTTATTATAGTGGCGGCGGGGTCCGGGAGCGGCGGTTTAGGGGTTAATACATTTATTATAGTGGCGGCGGGGTCCAGGAGCGGCGGTTTAGGGGTTAATAAGTTTATTAGAGTGGCGGTGGGCTCCGGGAGCGGCGGTTTAGGGGGTAATACATTTATTTAGTTGTGGCGGTGTAGGGGGGACAGATTAAGGGTGTTTAGACTCGGGGTACATGTTAGGGTGTTAGGTGTAGACAGCTCCCATAGGAATCAATGGGATGTCTGGCAGCAGCGAACATGAACTTTCGCTATGGTCAGACTCCCATTGATTCCTATGGGATCCGCCGCCTCCAGGGCAGCGGGTTGAAAACAAGGTACGCTGGGCTGGAAAAGTGCCGAGCGTACCTTCTAGTTTTTTGATAACTAGCAAAAGTAGTAAGATTGTGCCGAACTTGTGTGCGGAACATCTGGAGTGATGTAAGAATCGATCTGTGTCGGACTGAGTCCGGCAGATTGAAGCTTACGTCACTAAATTCTACTTTTGCCAGTGTCTAGGGCTTGATAACTAAGGCAAATCAGCCTTGCCACAAATACGCTGCGGAATTCCAGCGTATTTGAGGGTGACAGCTTGATAACTAGGGGCCTATGTATCTACTATGTATCTTGATTAGAGAACAACTAGAACATGCTTTACTAGAAAAGGATTCTGTGCCTTTTCTTTTTAATAAAAGGACAGTCCCAGTATTGTGTGGGGTATCTTGGTCTTGTCGTTTTTCAACCCAGTCTCTTATCAAATGAGGGACAGTTTATGTACTCCTTAATACAGGGGAAGATTAAGTTGACTCAGCTATCCCCCATTTTTACTTGTGTTACTCACTGTACTATCAGCCGTATATCGAAAGGGGTAACACAATTAGAGAAACTAGTCCTTTTTTTTTTCTTCCCCCAACCACGATAGGTAGTTATACTTGATAAATCAGCAGGATGTAAAGCTTTACTTAGTTTATATTTTAAGCACAGTACTTATCTTGACTTATCTTGACCCCGTTGTAGCAGTTGTATCCATCCTTCTGGCTCTTTGAGATTAAGATTTTCCACCATATGCTCTCCCTCAGCAATCTGTTGCCTCCTACCCCTCAGCTGCTTGGCATAAATTCTATATCCCTCCTTGTATCCTACCAGCCGTCTGAATGGGGTTCTAGGAGGTTTGCAGTTAGGGTGATGGCTCCACATAGCTCAGGTCAGGTTAAAGCCAACGGAGGTTAAATTTCCCCATCGATATGTTCCAATTTGCCTTCTGAAATTTACCCGCTTGATGGCTCCTATCCCGGTGTTCAACAGCTTGAGAGTCCGTAATATCCGTCTCCAACTTACCACCGGGGTTATGGGAGCAAGCAGCTGGCTTGTCTGCACCTCTCTTTCTCATCTGCCTCTATCACCTTTGAGCCTTCTCCAGTGATATCCGATGCCCAGGTGTAGTGGATGACTTTCCCGTGTGGCTCTAGCAAGTGAGCCTTCATGGCTTATGGGACTTCCTGCTCTCTTCGGGTGGCTTACACAGGAAACAAATTTACCTCTCCAGCCACCTAGATAGCTCGGTGCGTGTGGAAGGAAACTGTACACACCAGTGACATGCGGTGAGCTCAGAGGCTAGTGAGGCAGTGGCTATGATATGCCTTAGAAGCACATATATGAACCTAATAGAGGTAACTTAAATTTACGATTAAATTAGCAGGTTACACAATGACGATTAGAATTGTATCTAATATCTTGTATTTAAGCCTCTGCAGACAGTCCCCTTATCTCAGGGCTATTTTATTTATAATCTATTGACTTTTTAGCCAGTTAGTGCTGTGTCCTGCATAACTCCATGGGAGAGAGCACAATGTTATCTATATGACACACATAAATTAGCAGTTTCTTGTGAAAAAAACTAATAAAAAAGCATGTGATAAGAGGCTGTCTGTAGTGGTTTAAACAGTCAGAAATTTTAGAGATTAAACGGTTATAAAGTATATTAATATAACAATGTTAACTGTGCAAAGCTGGGGAATGGGTTGTAAAGGCATTATTTATCTTTTTAAATAATAGCAATTTTGGTGTAGACTGAATTCTGACCCAGGCAGGATGAAATACTTGCAAGCAAACAAGGCTTCCAAACAATCTGACCACATGTTAAAACCAGAAACTCCCTAATGCAACTAATGCATTAAAAACGCAGGGGATGACTGGCAGTTTTGGAACCAGGGGGCAAAAACTATTTAGTGGCCCAAGTACTAAAAACCTGCCCACTATGAAATTCTATATCTAATAGTTAAAATAAAAGGGAAGCAGAGCACCTAAGAAATTATAAAAAAAGGCTATAAAAACAGAATTGTAATGAAAAATATATATATATTTATTTTTACTAACATCCATGTACAGCCCTAGCATACTGCTGACAACTATGCCACAGTCTGTCACTCTGTTGTTCCCGCCAGACAGTGGGCCTCGCTTTGCGCATGCGCAGCAGGGAGTCAAACAACTCTGATCAGTACGTTCTCCTGGTGCTTTCAATCACCAGGAGATCATACATGACTGGCGTTGATTGTCTGAGGCTCCCAGCAAAATAAGAGGCCTCACTAGAGATGCCTCTATAATATTTTTTTCAGCCGCTCTGCAGCTACAAATAACCACCGGGTGGTGCAGCAGAGCGGCTAGTGATAAAAATGTATGCAAAATATTGTGCAATAGAGAGGAAGCAGAACCTGCTGCCTCTATTGCGCAATATTAGAAAATTTTGGAAAACAAGATTTTTTTTTATTTTTTTTAATAACATTTTATTTTTAATTTCAAGTTGCTCCAAATGGCAGGTGCGGCAGTGCCTCCTATGAGTGCACGTCACTGGTACACACCATCGGCTGTAGAGAGCAGCGGAAGGCCTTGGTGTAGCTGGAGCACCTAGGACGCTAACTTCGTGCGTCTACATAGGTCCCTCCCCCAAGCTGAAGTCCTAGAGCATGTAATTTTAAACAACTTTCCAATTTACTTTTATCACAAATTTTGCTTTGTTCTCTTGGTATTCTTAGTTGAAAGCTAAACCTAGGAAGGCTCATATGATAATTTCTAAACCCTTGAAGGCCGCCTCTTGTCACATGCTTTTTTATTTGCTTTTCCCAACAGGGGAGAGCTAGTTCATGTGAGCTATATAGATAACATTGTGATCACGCCCGTGGCTTGTGGCAGACACTGCAATAATTGGCAAAAATGAAAGTCAATTGATAACAAATAAAATGTCATGTGATCAGGGGGATGTCAGAAGATGCTTAGATACAAGTTAATCACAGAGGTAAAAAGTATATTATTATAACAGTGTTGGTTATGCAAAACTGGGGAATGGGTAACAAAGGGATTATCTATCTTTTTAAACAAAAAAAATTCTGCTGTTGACTGTCCCTTTAAAATGATATTGGTTGTCCGTTTGCTTTTCCAGTAAATTAAAAGACAAGTTATTTCATGAAATACATTTTTTATACTGAAGTGTTAAAAAAACAAGCAAACATTTCTTTTAATCAAACATGTTTATATTTTAAGTCTCAAATAAATAAAATCACATTTATTTGAATTTTTATTTTTATTTATTTTGCAAACTGAGTTATCACCGTCAAGATAAAGAAAAAAAATGTGATCTCTTTATTACGGATATTTTTATAGAAATATATATTTAAAAATATGTGAAGAATATTTCAATGTAAAATATTCATAACTAACTTTAGATTTAGCGCTGTAGGTCTTGTGAGGTGTCGGGTTAGTTTGCAAGTCTTTGGGGTGAAGTAACTAATGAATTTGCAATATTCACAGTCCTAAAGTTAGCGCAGAACTTTTTATTTTCAACTTGTGTCAAAGTCAAATTCCAGAGTAAATATTTTTTGAAGAGGACTAGGATTTACATTTTGAATGAAAACAGATTTTATCCCCATCACCATTTCACTCTAATTCAACAGCTGCTGGCATTAGGGTCAGGTTTCTGAACTCCCAACCGCTATAGAAAAATGGTGGGTTTCGAATCATGTGACCTATAAATCTTTTTTATGTACTGCAAACACCTATTTTCCTCCTGTATTTCTTAAAACAGGGTATATTTTGTCTTGTGAGAAATAACTGAATTTTACTTACCAGCTCATGTCCAATTACCACTATGTAATATTTTTTTTACTTTATTCTAGTAAATCTATACATTTGCCTTTGTGTTTTGGTGCATGTCGATGTCTATGGGTGCCTGTGTGTGTCTGCGCATTTGGATTTGTATGGGTGTCTATGTGTGTGCATGTGGATATATATAGGTAAGTCTAGAAGCAAACACAAAGAAAATGCAGCGCTGATTCAAGTTGAGTTAAATACAACAGTGTGAAACACACAAATAAAAGCAACTCACAAAAGAAAATGCCCAAGGACCACTAAGGAAATCTGCCTGCTTTGAAAGATTAAATGCATTAATAAGATGGGTCCCACTGCAGGAATTCATAGTTATACCAAGTGATCAGAACTTTTAGATTCTTTCCACAGCTAAGCAGCTTGTTGAGAAGAGGAATATTGGACCTTGGATGTATACTTATGAAGTTACTGTAGAATGTTTCTACACTGTTTTTATTTGCTTGTCTCTTGCAAGTTTCTTTTATTTGTGCATTTCACATTGTTCTATGTAATTCACTTGAATCTGAGCTGTGCTTTCTCTGTGTTTGTTTCTAGATTGGCTTTCTATGTTGAATGGTGTGTTTCTAAGGGGATTTTTTAGCACTAGATTATTTTGTCTACTTTTGTGGATGTCTATGGGTGGCTGTGTGTACATGTAAATGTATATGGGTAGCTTTTTCTTTGTGTTCATGTGGATGTCTATGGGTGCTGTATATGTGTGTGCATGTTTTATGTTGAAAGTGACTTTATGGGTGCTTCTTTTAAAACTAAATGACAGTGAGACAAGGACTTTTTTTTTTGGGGGGGCGCGCATTTTAGAATTTTGCCCTAGAAGTCAGATTCTCTACAAACTGCCCTACTATGAAGAAATGCTTCCGCTAATTACTCCTGAACCAACTACCTTTTAACTTAAGAACATTACACCTTGTTCTAGTGATATCACTTCCATTCTCTCCAATAGGCTAAAGTAAACTAAAATACTTTGCATTGTTTTTTTGTGTTTTTTTTTTTTTTTAAACTGTATTTAATTAACAGATTAAAAATTTATTTTTGAATTTAAGGTTACTTAAACTATCTTAAAAAAAAGGATTTGAAAAAGTTCACAAAAAGTTTAGCTACTGTATCCTTTGATTTCAGCCTCCTTTAATTGTCTATTTAGAGAGGACACACCTATAAGCTATATGTTGCACAATGTATATTGCCAATTGCAAAATTGAGCTTATTCTCTAAGGGAGAGAAATCCAGCTGATATCTTTTACAATAATACCATTTTGTCATGTTCACTTAGAGACAGGAGTGTAAACTGTAAGAAAACAGTTTGTTTCCTCTTTTGGTTGGATGGCAGGTGTTACTGTTTCACTGTGTGAGGGGACTATACATGAATATATTGCACGTCTCTAAGGGATTTAGTTCTCAGCATCTCCGTATAAACAAGTGCTCACTGACATTCCTCCCGGATCACATCATATACTACTGAATGCCGAGTCTACATCCTACTTCATGAAACACGGATTACGGGGCTCTTCTGCAGATTGCAAATGCTGTTTTTTTTTTCTTTCTTCAGAAACAGGTGCAAGTACAGTTAAGGGATAATGAAAAATAGCATTGTGCAAAAATATTAGTAACAGAACTCCTTTGATTTTTTTAATTAAAAAAGTATTTGTGATTATTTATTTGATTAATTAATAATTGATTAATTAATCCAACAATTAATTAAACAATTAATTTAAATGTACCCTTTTACAAAAAAAATGCACACTTGTTTGGAAATGTGTTATCATTATTATTATTTTAGGATAATAATTTTAATTTATCCATCACCAGTAGATCTTTTTGGTCTGTTTACATCCGTCCACTTTGTCTCTGCATTCAAGATTACAACTTTCATAATAAAGAAATCTATTTTTAGGTTCTGCTTACCTATGCAGTTGTATAGGCTCAATAAAATGCCAAAGGATTTTAAACCGTAAAGGTATTTTTGACAGCATTGTTAAACTCATAAATACAATGGAAACTGTGCCATGTTTTTAATTATTCTTTATTTGTGAAGAGTTTAACCAAATAGTGTTTTAGTCTCTCTTAAATTGCTGAATTGAAAAATGCTAATTGTTGGGAGAGTTTGATTTATAAACAAGAAAATAAAGTAAATATGAAACTTTAATGATTCAGATTGAGCATGCAGTTTTAAGCAACTTTCCATTTTACTTCTATTATCAATTTTGTTTTGTTCTCTTGATATCATTTGTTTAGGGTAAACCTAGGTAGGCAGATAGGAGCTTAGGAGCATGCATGTGCCTACAGCAGTCTATCACCTAAATTACAATTATGCGCTAAACCCGGAGCATAATAACGCTATAAATGTAGCGGTACCGCACTTTCCATAGCGCTGCCTTTACAAGTTACACAAAAACCTTCCTGTTTTGTGCGATATGGTGCGATAAGCTCCATACCGCACAAAAGCCAAGTCCTGACTTGACGTGCTCGTGCACCTTTTCCCCCATAGACATCAATGGAGAAAAAGTGATATAAATAAACTAACACCTGCGATTGCAAAATCGTGATCGCTATAATGCAATCCCCATTGATGTCTATGGATACAAGAAATTTATGTATAAATCTAACACCCTAACATAAACCCATAGTCTAAATACCCCTAATTCGCCACCCCCCAACATCGATGACAATAAAGTTATTAACCCCTAAACCATCGCCCCCGACTTTGCAGACATTAAAAAAAACTATTAACCCCTAAACCGCTGCCCCCGACATCACTGACAGTAAATAAAACTATTAACCCCTAATTCACCGCCACCCGCATCGCAAATACTAAATTAAACCCATTAACCCCTAAACCACTGGCCCCCGACATTGCGACACACTAAAACTATTAACCCCTAAACCTAACACCCCCCTAACTTTAAATTAAAGTTACAATATTACTACCTTAAAATAAATAAAACTTACCTGTGAAATAAAGAAAAATAAGTTTAAACTATAAATAAACCTAACATTACTATTTTAAAAATAAATTACAAAATAAAAAAATCCTAACACTACGAAAAGAAACAAAAAACTAAAAGTACCAAAAAAATTGTCTAAATTTACAAAAAAATTAAAAAAATTAAGATAAAAAATAAAAAATGGGGGGGGGCGTGTCCAGGCAGCGACTCAGTGCAGTCGCACTCTTCTGTAGCTCTAGGTGAAAAGCCAATAATCCGCCGGTTTTTGACTTAATTTTACAGCATCTGACACTAGATAAAGATATAGCACGAACTTATACAAGACCTTATCGTTGGTTGCTGTGTTTATGATCCTGGAGGTGGAATTGGACGATTGAGGCCTGTAGCGGCGGCGATCTTACAGGCAGCGTTCCCCCCCCTGGATCCCAGGGGTGTCTAGCCAGAACTGGTTAATCCAAGTACCTACAGCATTGTTATCACAATCAGCAAACTTTCTAACTAAGCATCAGCAAACCGCTGTGGGCATTGTAATTATACAGTGAGTGCAGTCGCAGACATCCGCCGGCCACAATGGGAGTTAATGACCTTTCTGCAGCCTGGGGCCCTCGCTTAGCTAAGCTGGAAGCTCTGATGCAAGCACTCATAGATAGAGCCCCTTCGGAGCAGGACATACTGAATCTAATGGAGAGACTAGAAGTTTCTAAAGTTGCCGAGCCGGTGCTACAGCAACCTGTGATGGGTGAGCCAGATGTATATATAAAGCCTGGGGAAGACAAGCAGCATACTAGGCTGCGGCGTGAACGCAGAGCAGAGGAAATGCCATACAAGAATCACTTACAAGAGACTGGTTTCTCACTAAACACAGGTCTGTTGCGCATGAGAAATAACACCACTTTATCTAAGATGGCGCCTGGAGCCACTTTGATCTATCCCCAGACGGAGAAGCCGGTCCTTGCACACCTAAAAGTTAATGCAAGCAGACAGCGAAAGCCTCTTTTTACCTCTGGGATTGAAGTCCCCATGGAATTAGCGGGATTGCGGACAAGGCCAGAACAAGACCTGGAACTGCTGTGGAAGCCACGTGGTCTCTGGGGGAACCCGGAGACAGACGCATATTTGGGGACACTAAGCTCACCTACCTTTACCGCGACTCCGGATTGTACTTTAGACAGTGTGCGGCTGGCGAGGGACCACAACCCTCCCGGGGCTAAGAACTACCCTACATTACCCCTTGGCTCTACTGCTACCAATTACCTTAAATTGCCGAGGGGAGAAACTCAGTCCTGCCAATTTACCGGCTTTAGAGATGTTTATACTCCATACGGCAAGCTGATTCACTCTGGGGGTGGATGATACTCCTATATTGCATATTTTTCAATAGACTATGCTTGGGACTATCGTAAGGACTCAATTTCAAGGTTTGCCGCCCTGTTTGGTTTAGTTATCATCGCTTGATTTGATGTTTTAAAATATTATATGTATGTTCGAAATTTGTATGACTTGCTAAGTTACCATGTGGTTCCTGTACCGTTAACTCCATTATCACTCTCCGGAGGCCCTGGTCATGGGAGGCAGATTATAGATAGAGGGAGGCTAACGTTTTCTTAGTTTGTAACTTTTGGGTTGCAGATGGCTTTAATGGTGGGCATATCAAATACACTGTATTACCTCACTCGCGGCCGGCGGCTGCGGTAGCGGGTGGGGGACATGTAAATATTTTATAATGGAGATATCGCCATTTGTCTGTTCATATATATTCCCAGCAGCTTTAACATCAAATTCTCCCTCTATGATTGCAATACACTATCTATTTATTTTGTTGGGCAACTGAACAATACCTTTGACACAGTATTATATCTAATCCGCCTAAGTGATGCAGGGCTTTGACACTCCAAGACATAACTACTTTGCCATTCTACTTCCATTAAGATAGCCTAGATAACCTTTTGGTGTAGCTCGCTCAAATGTCTCTAAGGATATATATATATATTGTTTGATTGGCTGCACCTTGCTTTTTACACAGGAATATAACAGCTGACGGTACATCTAATTACACAAATGACATCTTTTCTGGTTAGTTGTGTCTCTAGACACAAGTTCTTCTGTGTTGTTTTGTCTTTAATTTGTTGTGTTAAATCTTACCCTGGTATACCCCCAAAACTGTTTATAAGTATCTTTATATTAGATCCATGAGTGGTCTGAAGTGCTAACCTGGGGTTCAGAAGAAAGTACACCGAACTAGACAATGTGTTATTAAATAATGGCCCCCATCTTTGAGTATAAATTGCAGATTGATATCACTATGTATTAATTGTCCCATGTTCTCTAGCATTTAATAGAGGGGTTTATCTTGATAATTAATTTACTCAATGACATATTGTATTATAATATTTCTGTGGTATGCTATGGTGTATACATTTTATGACGTGTACTTTTGTTTGTTATGAATAAAGCTTTTTTGAAAACCTAAAAAAAAAAAAAAAAAAAAAATGGGGGCGGAGCCGGTAGCGGTTAAGATGACCGCATGAATCCTTAGCTCTGAGTAAGCACGCAATATAAAGGGGCATTAATTTTTTAAAAATCAACTTGGTGAAAATTTAACTATCACCCCGAGGAGCGGAACATCAGCTGCACACAACAGTACCTGGCAAACTTCAAAAAGGTTCCGGCTAACCAAAGAAAGCACTCCAATACCATCAGTCGATAAAAATAAATAAAGTTTATTCAAAAAACAGTGCACTAAAAACATAAAGTGGACAAGAGCATATGACCATTCAAAAATACAGAAAAATGGTCATAATAATGGCAGCAACGAGCAGAAGCGTTTCATGCGGGACTTCCGCACTTGATCACTTGATACACAACAGTACCTGCACCCATAAAATCGGTCGGCTCAAACTGACGTCATAGAACAGAGGTGCAGCAGCTCTTGGGCCTAAGTTTATTGACAGGAATAACTGCACAGACTCAATGCAGCCTTCCCTGACCGCCACGGCTATATAAGAGAAGTCGATATCATGGCACTGTTTCTGCAAGGGTTCATATGCACTTAGGAACATTGCCTACAATACCACATATTGACTAACACTAGATACTTTATCACGCCATCCACGTGCTAAACTCCTTACCATAGAATATACTAAGGATAGAGAATAGGGCTCCAAACTGACCAGATAAGACCTAAGCTCTCAGATTTAACACAGATCATTCGCATTCGCAATAAGCACATTCCATACAGATGGGGATTTCCAACACACCTGCTGGTGATTCACAAAGACAGATGCCTGCTATGCAGGGATGCTTCACATGTTCAGATATTCTTTGAAACCTTGGGTCTAGACCCCCCAGATCTGCCTGACCTGCCCACACCAGATCTGCCTAGAAGCTCCCAACAGAACGACACCAACACATGGTCTACTGCTCCCATGAAGCAACAAAGAAGACCCCCATCACTGCAGGATGGAGAACCTATGCCTATACGATCAGTACATCCCAAGCCACCTCATCAAAGACCTTAGACACCCAGCCTAGAGATACCCTACTATCATTACACATAACAGAGAAAAGTCTCAAAATTTCTGAGGACTTTGAAAGCTTACTCCGGCATCTGGAGTGCAGAGGTAACTCGTACCCCTGATCACCTAATAGTGAGTACAGCACTGCTATTTTACAACTTCTGCCTCAAAACATTAAGTCAGAAACACTTGGGGGAACATGATTGTTGTGACAAACTCCCTACATCAGACCCGCTTTGTAGGACCCGAGTATCCTGAAGCATAATTAATGTACCTGCAAGAGGTACGAGACTTTTGCATCTGCTTAAAATGTTGTATACAGTAACATATACATTTTTAATATCATGTTCCTGCTTCATTCGTTGTTGAATGTTTTACATAGTTACAATATCATATGAAAAGGTGCCCCCTTGTTTTATTTTCCTTCACCTGATAGATAATTATAGTGCTTACCCCAACACCCCCTGTTTTTCTTTTTTCTACTTGTTTAGTCATTCATTAAAGGTGATGTGACAAGTGCCCCCACTATAGAACACATATCACACTTGTCTCGCCTTTCTGGCTATTTATTCCAGGCTCTGAATATTACAGTAAGATCTGTTTATTCTTCCTAATTAAGTTATTGTTCTACTTATTCTGTTAACATTATTTAGGTTTATATTATGTTTTTGATACGGCATCTGTTTGTATATCTAATTTTTTAGAAAAATGTGCAAGACAACTCCTAAAACTCATCCTATACGCATTGTAACTCAAAATGTTAAAGGGTTTAATTCTCCATGCAAAAGGTCCAAAGCCCTATCAGATTTACTTAACAAGGGGGCGGATATTCTCCTCCTTCAGTAAACACACTTTAAAAAAAAACAAATACCCAAATATTTTAGCAGCCACTACACTTTTGACTCAACATTACCACAGCACAGCTTCTACTAAACACTGTAGATTCTTAGGAATCACCGGCCTACTATAAGGGAGACCGGTCACTCTGGTCAATATTTACGCCCCCAACTCAAAGCATATCCCCTTTTTCAGATCTATGTTTCGCAAACTATTGGACATATCCAAAGGCCCAGTACAAAAAAGGGGGGGACTTTAACTTTCCCCTACAGCCAACCCTAGATAACTCGAATCCAAACGCTAGAATTTCTAAACGTACGACAGCTTACTTGTGGAGGGGCCTGAGAGACAGCAATCTATACAATGTATGGAGATTTATACATCCCTCTAGTAGGGACTATACTTTCTATTATCATCCCTCCCACACATACAGCAGAATAGATTATATTTTGGCTGATCAGTCTGCTCTTTCACTTGTATCACGTGCCACCATTGTGCCCATATTGTGGTCAGATCACTCGGCAGTAGTAATAGAAATTAAATGGCCTAATCCACCCTCAGGCCCATTCCAATGGCGTCTTGATGACTCCCTATTTTCACACCAGCCATTTGTTGATAAATTAAACGCCATTTTATCTGAATACTTTCATAACAACATTAACTCCGTCACAGACCCTTTCACAGTATGGGAAGCTCATAAGTGCACACTTTTGGGAGAACTTATCAAATATAAATCACATCTCCAAAAAAATTCTAGACCAACATACTCTATTTTGTGTTCCAAATTAGCCCAGCTGGACTACGCCCACAAAAACGACCCAACCAATGCAAATATTTCCAGAGAATTCCGTGAAAGCAGAGAACAATTGAACACTTATTTTGCCGTAGAATATCAAAAAGTCTCCTTAAAATTGAAACAGAAATATTATCACAAAGGTAATAAAGCAGGGAAAATGCTAGCTCGGGCCTTAAAACGGTCTAAATTGAAATCATTTATACACAAAATCAAAACCTCCCAAAGCACTATTGTCCAAATGACCCCTAAAATTCTGACAGAGTTTCATAGATATTATTCAAAACTATACAATATTCCCAAGGTTCCCATAAACTCTGATGCAGATGCTACTACTTCTTTACAGGTATTTTTGGACTCCTGTAATTTACCAAAAATGACAGCACAGCAGAGGGAGATTCTAGATACCCCTATCTCGATTTCTGAAATCACGTTAGCAGTAAAGGATCTCAAAAAGGGAAAAAGTCCAGGTCCTGATGGCTTTACCGCCAAATATTATCAAGTATTCGCCCCCATCCTTATACCATAGCTGCATACGATATTTAATGAGGTCTCCACATTGCACCCTTTTCCTGCCACCATGCTAGAAGCAAACATAGTGGTCTTGCCAAAACCGGGCAAAACACCTGATACCCCTCAAAACTTTCATCCCATCTCATTGTTGAATATAGACACTAAAATGTACGCAAAAATACTGGCCACTAGACTAAACCAAATACTCCCCCATCTAATTCACCCCAACCAAGTTGGATTCACCCCCTACAGAGAAGCCTGTGACAACACACAAAAAATCTCTAATCTTATAGAGCACACCATAAAACAAAAGACACCAGCGGTCTTTGCGTCAATGGACGCGGAAAAGGCTTTTGATCGGCTGGACTGGAGCTTTCTCGAGCACACGCTAACCAGTTTTGGCTTCCCAGAGTTCTTTATAACAAAAATCACTGCCCTTTATAGTGCCCCAAATGCTAAAATTAAACTAAATGATTCCTTTTCCAATCCCTTCATGATACGCAATGGCACAAGACAGGGGTGTCCCCTGTCCCCTCTCCTATTCGCACTAGCCATGGAAACTCTAGCAGCCAGAATTAGAAATAATAGAAGGATCTCAGGTATCACAATACATGAGAAGGAATATAAGGTCTCCCTATAGGCCGACGACATCTTCCTATCAATCACCAACCCATTAGGCTCTATAAAAGCACTCAATAAGGAGTTTCATACTTATGGCCAATTTTCCAACTTCAAAATAAACAATTCCAAATCAGCAATGCCAGAAGCCACTAACACCCTGATAAATCAGAGTTACTCCTACGCATACCAAAAAACCTCTCTAAAATATTTGGGGATCCAGATCACCATTGACCCACAAAAACTATTCAAGAGTAACTACTTACCCCTATTGAAAAATGTACAACAAGAATTAACAGCTGGTACCACAAATCTCTGTCCTGGTTGGGTAGACTACAGGCGATAAAAATGACTGTGTTACCTAAAATTTTGTATTATTTTCAAACAGTACCCATTGACTTACCCGGCTCTTATCTTAATAAACTTCAGGGCATACTAAATAATTTTCTTTGGCACAACAAACACCCAAGAATTGCTAAACCCATAACATATAGGCCTAAGGCTAGCGGGGGTTTGGGTATGCCAAACCTTCGCTTTTATCACACGGCATGCATCCTCTCACGTATTATTGATTGGTGCAAAGTATTGGTCCCAATACTGGTTGCATATTAAAACAGCTATTGAGCGAGTTGTGGGCATCTCTATCCCATTAAAACCTACTGTATTTTTGTTCAATAATCTTCCTAAAATAAAATGCAAAATCAGATTCAAGCTATTACTTATTTTGTTAAATTGTGCCAGAAGGTTAATCCCGAGACACTGGAAATCTACCGAAACCCCAACTGTCTCTGAATGGTCTTCCTTAGTTACTCACACCCTAGTACTGGAAAAAGCCAGGTATGTTAATACAGCAAGATTAGAGGATTTCCTAGCCATGACCTTTCTGTGGGAGGAGTATTGTAACACAATTGTGTAGGATGATACCTATATATAGATATAAGTAAATATGTCAACCCCGGTTGATTTTACACTACTTGTATGACTCTGTATGATTTTCTTATTTTTGCACTACGGATTGATGTAATGTGTCAATGATCTGTAATGTCATGTTTTATTTTCTTAATAAAAACCTTAAAAAACAAACAAAACAAAAAAAACACCCCCAATCTAACAATAAATTAGCAATAGCCCTTAAAAGGGCCGTTTGTAGGGCATTGCTCTGAAAAAAACAGCTCTTTTACATGAAAAATTTACAATGTCCCCCTAACAGTAAAATCCCCCACCCATTTGTATGGGAATTGCCCTTAGAAGGGCAATCAGCTCGTTAGTGCCTAATCTAAACACAAAACACCCAAAAAACTAAATAAAAACTAACACTAACCCCAAAAATGTACTCAACCGTTCCTGAAGTCCGGATATCCATCTTCTTCCAGGCGCAGAATAGTCTTCATCCAAGCGGCGACATCTTCATCCAGCACCGGGAGCTGTGGCAGCGCAGAGCTCAGCAGGAATGGCGATGACGGCGATATCTAGCGTGGAGTTCCTCTTCACACAATCTCCACCGCACACTGAAGATTGAATGCAAGGTATCCCTTTTATATTGGGGTACCTTGCATTCCTATTGGCTGAAATTTTCAAATCAGCCAATAGGATGAAAGCTGCTTAAATCCTATTGGCTGATTTGAAAAGCCTATGGCTTTAAAAAAAAAAAAAAAATAGGCTTGAAAAGCCGTAGGTGAAATGTGCATCAGGCGTTTTTTAACCACCCCTTGGTATATTTCCACCTGGATTGTTGTATCTATGTGAAGATATAGGTGTTAACCTTATCAGTGTGAGTTATTGTTGCAGTGCATGGGTGCCCAGACCCAAACAGTTTTAATAACCCCACATTCTCAACATATTAGAATAGTTTATTTTTTGAAGGACTGTGTCCTTCTTTATTAGATTAGGTGTGCTCTCCATTTGGGTTAAGACTGTGGGATTGGACAACCATGGCTGATTGCTCCATAACTGCACTTATACATATATATATGATTAGGACATGTTCCTTTTCAGGTGGTTTGTACACAGGGGAGGAGGGGTCATTCCCCATTTTTTATAAATATACAGGGAGACATGTGAGTAATCCTTACTCATTTTTATATTATCAATAAAAGTTATATTTTAAATGTCCATTCCCAGTCAGTGAAATACATTATAATCTTTGTGAGTGCTATTATTAGGTGCTTCTTTCTCTTTCACTCCATTTACTTATATTTTCTTTGTGCACCCCTTCCCCCTGTTCTTGCTCAACCAATTGGGTTGATTTAACTCTGCCACCATAAGTGATCTTGTGATTACTGCGCTAATTGCACTAGAAGTAAGGTTTTTGCGCCCAACGTGTTGCACTAAAATCATGAGTTGTAAACAGTTTTTAGCTTGCGTGCTAACCCAACAAGTGCAAAAAGCTAAAGTTAGAATATTGTGTGCACATTCACCTATTCCCCCATAGAAGTCAATGGAGTATTAAAAAGTGTAAAACAACCTAACACCCTACTCTTGCGCAAACCTGATCGCATATTCTCATATGCGCTAACCCGACAAGAAAATATGAATATTTCACATTTCAATGTTCTTCCACACAACAGAACATGTTCTATTTATTCATAAATACATATTTATATATACTATATATCTGATTTTTTTTTGTATATATATCTATACCTATATATATATATATATATATATATATATATATATATAGATGATTATATATAGGTATATATATATATATATATATATATATATATACAGTGGGGCAAAAAAGTATTTAGTCAGCCACCAATTGTGCAAGTTCTCCCACTTAAGAAGATGAGAGAGGCCTGTAAGTTTCATCATACGTATATCTCAACTATGAGAGACAAAATGTGGAAACAAATCCAGACAATCACATTGATTTGGAAAGAATTTATTTGCATATTATGGTGGAAAATAAGTATTTGGTCACCTACAAACAAGCAAGATTTCTGGCTCTCACAGACCTGTATCTTCTTCTTTAAGAGGCTCCTCTGTCCTCCACTCATTACCTGTATTAATGGCACCTGTTTGAACTTGTTATCAATATAAAAGACACCTGTCCACAACCTCAAACAGTCACACTCCAAACTCCACTATGGTGAAGACCAAAGAGCTATCGAAGGACACCAGAAACAAAATTGTAGACCTGCACCAGGCTGGGAATACTGAATCTGCAATAGGCAAGCAGCTTGGTGTGAAGAAATCAACTGTGGGAGGAATAATTAGAAAATGGAAGACATACAAGACCACTGATAATCTCCCTTGATCTGGGGCTCCATGCAAGATCTCACCCTGTGGGGCCAAAGTAATCACAAGAACTGTGAGCAAACATCCCAGAACCACACGGGGGGCGGGCTAGTAACAAAGACTACCATCAGTAACACACTACGCCGCCAGGGACTGCTTAAGCCAGTACATGTCCGAGCCCATCTGAAGTATGCTAGAGAGCATTTGGATGATCCAGAAGCGGATTGGGAGAATGTCATATGGTCAGATGAAACCAAAGTAGAACTGTTTGGTAGAAACACAACTCGTCGTGTTTGGAGGAGAGAGAATGCTGAGTTGCAACCAAAGAACACCATACCTACTGTGAAGCATGGGGGTGGCAACACCATGCTTTGGAGCTGTTTCTCTGCAAAGGGAACAGGATGACTGATCTGTGTACATGAAAGAATGAATGGGGCCATGTATCGTGAGATTTTGAGTGCAAACCTCCTTCCATCAGCAAGGGCATTGAAGATGAAACGTGGCTAGGTCTTTCAGCATGACAATGATCCCAAACACACCGTTTGGGCAATGAAGGAGTGGCTTCGTAAGAAGCATTTTAAGGTCCTGGAGAGGCCTAGCTAGTCTCCAGATCTCAACCCCATAGAAAACCTTTGGAGGGAGTTGAAAGTCCGTGTTGCCCAGCAACAGCCCCAAAACATCACTGCTCTAGAGGAGATCTGCATGCAGGAATGGGCCAACATACCAGCAACAGTGTGTGACAACTTTGTGAAGACTTACAGAAAACGTTTGACCTCTGTCATTGCAAACAAAGGATATATAACAAAGTATTGAGATGAACTTTTGATATTGACCAAATACTTATTTTCCACCATAACTTGAAAATAAATTCTTTCCAAAGTCGACAATGTGATTGTCTGGATTTGTTTCCACATTTTGTCTCTCATAGTTGAGGTATACCTATGAGGACAATTACAGGCTTCTCTCATCTTCTTCTTAAGTGGTAGCTGACTAAATACTTTTTTGCCCCACTATATATATATATATATATATATATATATATATAGGAATATCTATTTATAATTGGATATAACATTTTCTGTTATATGTAGAACATTGGAGTGTGATTGTTTTACAGTGAATACATAGTTAAAACTTTAATTACTGTAAATATGAATATTGCATAAATATTATGACCCTTCCACTCGGTACTTATCTAAATAACGACACAACACCAACATGGGGTACAAAGGCTGCAGCTTTTTATTTATAAACATATATATAACCAGTCATAAATAAATAAATAACGCTTAAACTCAAACACAAGGCTTGCTCATAGTAGTTCCTATATTCTCCATTTTCCAACACATTACCCACCAACCTCTCTCCTGCCCATACAGGAGGTACCCATAACTGCTATCCCCCCAGGCAAGCACTTCGCCCAACTGCAGCAACATTTCTTCACTTCAACCTAAAGGGAGGGAGCTTCTTCCCCCATGGACCTTGCAGACTGATCTGGCGCTCTTTCCAGGACACTACCCACTCTTATGTACCCTTCTCCCAGGCCCCTCCTATCTACCTCCTAATCACTCATCTACTTTCCAGGACCTACGCTAGGGTCATATGCCCCTCCTCAGTAGGCACTCCTCCAGGGCTCTCATGACCTTCCACTCGGTACTTATCTAAATAACGACACAAAACCAACATGGGGTACAAAGGCCGCAGCTTTTTATTTATAAACATATATATAACCAGTCATAAATAAACAACGCTTAAACTCAAACACAAGGCTTGCCCATAGCAGTCATTGATCATCAAGGAAATATGATCCACGCCAGATAGATTGAGTTAAAACTTGAACTTTATTCACATCGTTAAAACAAGAGGAAGACTTGCAGGATACAGAGTGAGCGCAGCACTGTGCTTATGCGTTTCGGCAGACAAGCCATAGTCATAGCCTATAGTGCTGTGTTCATCTCTGTTATTTAAGAACATGAGAAGTAGCTCATTGGCTTACAATCATTTGTTAATTAAAAACACGTTTGCGCCACTCTGTTGAATGTTAACTGTTAAGCGCCTGAGAACAAGTGAACACAAGAAAAAGGGGGGCAAAACAAATAATCATGCAAGCAAATCATTGGCTGATGGGCCACTCGTATATATACTGGGCGAGGAAGGCGGCAGCAGTTAAGGAGAGTGGGGGACAGCTAGGGTGGTCGCCTTAGGAGATCAGCATTCGATGGCTAGGTTTCAGAGGCATGAGGTGGAACCAGCTGTTGGTAAAAGTGGTATAATATGCTTTTTTGTTCCAACCGCCTGATATATTGTTAATCCATGTTGGGGGTAATTATTTAGGATTCATGTTGCAAAAAGACTTAGTGGATGGCATGAAGAGGGATGTGAAGATATTGCTGGAGTTGTTCCCAGGTTTGGTGATATTGTGGTCGGACCTGCATAAACAAACAACAACAACAGCATTAACAGCTAACCAAGTCTGGTCTAATATATGACATATAATTCTCTTGATCCCTGCCACCTCTATCCCCAAGGCGTGAGCCTCCGTAGCTGCCCCTATCCTAAATGAGTGTGTCCCAAACTCCCCCGGCTCCAAACCCGCCATACTTACACACTTCTTAAAAACCGCCTGAAATTGAAACTGCAATAGAGACATCCCGTCTCTGGGAATGAACAACGGACCTGAAATCTGAGGCCTCACTTCTGCATAAGCCACAAACCCCCGCACCGGACAACATGCCCCCCAATGGCCCTCAACGTTACGTGACAACCTTTCCCTGTCTGGTCAGTTATTGATTTCCTCAACCATATAGTCAGTGCCCCTTCACACACTGACACATCCACCATCTGGATACCCCCTATATCCCTTCTGTTCCTCCCAACCAACTCCGACACTCTAAATGCCCCAAAAAATGCCACCACAAAAGCCAACTTAAACAATTTGAACTCAAAGTCCCAGGAACAAATGTCTCGCAGCCTGCCAACTATCCTCATTAGTACAGCAAAAACCACAGGCCTCCTCCCGTCCTGCACCTTCCTCCCTCTACAAAAACTCCTTCGCTGCCAGTCTGACCATAAACCGTTTGGACACATCTTCCAGCCCCAGGAGTTGGAACAAGAATGACATAGCAGCCAATCTTCTCCTGACCATAGATTTCAACACCCCTACCCGTTGCCATTCCAGCAACCAGTCCAGGATGGCCCTAACTATGTCCTCTGATGATTGGACCCCACCCCAGTCCTGTAAGAATTTGAATTTGAACCACAAGGCCCATACCTGCGTGTTGGATTTCAAACTTCCCGGAGATACCGCTCCCCTTACCATGTTCAACCTGCTACGAATGCTCCCTCCCATAACAACTCTGGACACTGCACCCCCGATTCCTCCACCTCCGGAGCCAGCCACTGAAAACAATCCAACTGCAAATGGGAAAGAGCATCAGCCACATTGTTCTCCTTACCTGGCACATGCACAGCATGGAACAAAACATTGCATTTCAAGCATTGCAAAACAAACAAATGCAACAAGTGAATTACTGGCAACGAAAAATCAGACAAGCGGTTAAGAGCTATAAGAACCCCTATATTATCAGAATGGAAAGTAACCCTCTTATCTGCCAGCAGGTGCAGCCACACTTCCAAAGCCACCACCAGTGGGAACAATTCCAAATACACCAGATTCCTTGTCAACCCTTCTTTTACCCACTTCTCAGGCCATTGCCCCACACACCATTTAACCTGCAGATAGGCCCCAAAACTAGCGGCCCCCGCCGCATCTATATACAAATGGATATCTGCCTCTGCCATCGTAACATCTTGAACTCAGCGCCTTCTCATTAAAGTCTTGTAAAAAATGTTTCCAAACCACCAAATCTTTTTTGAGGTCCGCCCTCAGGCGAATCCTATGTGAAGGCTCTATTGCCCCTGCCGTTGCCAGCGACAATTTTCTTGTGAAGATCCTCCCCACACACAAAATTGAACTTGATGACTGCAGCTCTTTCAGCCTCAGCTTCAGCTTCCCCAATGCCTCCTCAATCTCCTCCAATTCTCTTATTTTATCTGCTGGCAGGCTACATTCCATTCGAAGCGTATCAATTTGAATCCCCAAGAAACTCAGGCACGTGGAAGGGCCCTCCGTCTTCTCCGCTGCCACCGGAATCCCAAATCGGTCAGCCACCTGCATGAAGGTCCCCATAAGCTGTTCGCAATCTGTGGACCCGTCCGGGCCCACAAACAAAAAAATCATCTAAATAGTGGACCACTGAGTCCACCCCCGACATCTGCCGGACCACCCACTCCACAAAACAGCTGAATTTTTCAAAATATGAGCAGGAGATAGAACAGCCCATTGGCAAGCATAGGTCCACAAAATATTCCCCATCAAGGTAACATCCCAACAGGTGATGACACCTCGGGTGTACCGGCAACAGTCTAAAGGCTGCCTCCATGTCCACCTTAGCCATCAGCGCGCCCAACCCTGCTTACCGCACTAGATCTACAGCCCTGTCAAAAGATGCATATCGGACTGCTGCCAACTCCGGGTCAATTCCGTCATTGACTGAATCCCCTTTCGGATAAGATAAGTGGTGGATCATCCTAAATTGCCTTGCTACCTTCTTTGGTACAACGCCTAAAGGAGAAACCCTCAAATTATCCATCGGAATGTTCCAGAATGGGCCCGCTATCCTCCACAATGCTATTTTCTTTCCCAATTTACTCCTCACCACCCCCGGAAACAACCTAGCCGATTTCAGATTCCCATGTGCCCTAAATCCCCCTTTTTCTTCAAACAGTATCCAGAACCCAGAACTAAAGCCGGTGAGCAGCAGCTCCGTGTCCAGCCTCCCCCTCTTCCCCCTAGCATACCGTCTTAACCATGGCACCATCTCTATGACCCTCACCAGGGTCCGAGCCCTGTGCAACCACGTCCCCTGGTTTGACTGGCCCTCTCCCCCTCTTAAAGCATTTTGAGAACATATGAGTTCCCCCGCAACCCGAGCATTCATGCTTATACTTACAGGACCCCCCAAATCTGCACTGTCCATCATTGAACTGGAAGCAAAGCCTTTTTCTGAGTGCCACTGCCGCTGTGGCTCCAGCTCCTCCGGCACCAGTCCCACCTGAGCCCCAAAAGGACTGTCCCCCTCTAAGAGGCGTTATCATCTCCAGACAGATATCCATGTCCCGATCATCCCACTTCATATCTGGCCTCACAGCTATCCTCTGGTGGAACTGCTCGTTGTACCTCCACCACGCCATCCCTCCATACGTCCGATATGCCGCTGATATTTCATCAAAGTAGCAGAACAACGCTGAACCTTGATCAGGGTACTTCTCTGCTGGACAATATACAAAACGCCCGGGACCAATTCCCAAAGCTCTTTGGCAGCTTCTGGTATCTCTTCTTGTGCTCCTCCTCCTCTTTCTTTCCTTGCTCCACTCCCGGACCCTCCTTGATCTCCACAAGCTGCTCCAGAGGGAGCAAAGAAAAAATCTCCAAGAACTCCCGCTTCCAAATCTTCTCCTTGACTTCCTGAGTCAGATGTATGCACAGCGGCCCAATAGTGCACAAACATGGTCTACTCATAGCGACTTCAGCCACCTTAATGGATCCTCCTGCAGCGTTAGCCGTCACACCCCCTGGCGCACCCTGCGCTCCCACCTGCTGGCCCCAGACTCCCGCTACACTATCTTCCTCTTCGCACTGCCTCTCCACCTGCACTACCAAGTCCTTTAAACCTTTCAACAATGCTGACACTCCTTCAGAAGCATAACCCACATTACTTTTGTTTGTAGATGAATCTGCAGCCACCCCAGTCCCCTCACCTGTGCTGATAGGTGCCGTAGCTGGTCCCGTGCTGTTGGCCTCCCGGCTCCCGTGTCTTTCCTCTTCTGACCTCCTAATCATATCGATTGACCTCCGATCAGCTCTCCTTGCCGCTTCTCCCGGTCGCCTTGCTGATCACGCCCTGGGCCTAGATCTCCCCCTTTCGGTGTTGCTGCCTCTCCTAGGAGACCTCTCTAACCTGCCCCATGTGGGCGAAGCATGCAAAACCCTCCTTCTCCTGTCCTCCACTGGGGAACGGGATCTGTCCCATTGACTAACAGCTCCAAACCCGCTACCTCTTTGGCTGCTATGCCTACAGCCATGCCCAGATCCTGCCTGCGAAGAAAACACATTTTCAAGGCCAGTCCTATCAGACCACCCCAAGCCAGTCCTGCCCCCGCTGCCACCAATCCGCTGTTCCCGGCCCCTCTCCTGGCTAGGCCCTCTCTCTTCTCTCACTCCACAAGCGGCACCAGGGGACATAATTTGCAACAGCCGGGCCAACACACTCATGTAGCCTACCTGGTCCGCCACCTCTGCTCCCATCTCTGTGCCGCCCTGCTGCTCTTCCTCGAACTTGTTATAAGAGTATCCCAAGAAAATCGTGTCCATGTCCATTTCGTTATATTTTGGCTCCCATAGTGGCGACCCCTGCTCCCATCGGCCATTTATTTTCTGCTGGAATTGGGGGGGGGGTGCAAACATAACACCACATATTACAAATCATGTAATCAATAAACATACCCACAACATAATCAACCAAATACAAACAAAATGCAAAATGAAGGGGGGGGGACTCCTTAGGCTGGCTGAATAGTCAGCTTTGCCTTCCTTAGCAGTATGAGCCTGACCTGCATGGATCACCTTGCTATCTGCCTATCCTATTCTCCCCACTTGTTCCCACCTCCACTGCTAACTTTGCCTCCTTTTCTTATACCCCTCCTGAGCATGCCTCATGCTTATCCCGCACGCCCCTTCATCTGGTCCCTCGTGTCTTTGTCTGTGTTTTCGCTGCTGTCTATTCACAATGCTTCAGCAGCTTCCACCGCCCTCCATCCCCCACCACCCAACTCTCAAAGTCCTTCCCTGTTCCCTCCCCCCCACCAGTACCTGTGAGCCGATCCGGGCCTTCTGCGGCTCCCCCATGTCCACCTCCACACTGCTTGCACCCCTTACCTGCGGCCGCAGCCCTTGTCCTCTTTCCTCTGCCGCCTGACCGTCGGGCAGTGACGTCATCTCCCCGACCTCCATCAACCCACTCTGCCACTGCTTCCTCCTCCGCTCCCGGCCTCTGTGGCGTCACTGTTCCTGCTGATGTGGCTTCCCACACACCAGGTGATGACCTCCTTCCTCCCCTCAAGCTCGGCCCTCTGGTCCTGGGCCTGCCTGTCTGTCAGCTCCGGACTGAGCCGCACTGGTGGCCTGACCCTCCTGGCTGGCCTCCATCCAGGAGGCCGTGCTGTCCTGCCCTGTCCCGCCGACTCCACTCCTTCAGGCGGCGCGATACCCACCGTAGCCAGCTGCTCCCTATCCCAGTCGGTGGCGCTGGCTTGAGCCAGGGCCGTGACTGCCGATATCAACTCCTGAAGAGCTGCAATGCTGCAAGGTACGTGGTAGAAAATAGCAAGCTTCTTCCCCCACGGACCTTGCAGACTGATCTTGGCGCTCTTTCCAGGACACACCCCACTCTTATGTACCCTTCTCCCAGGCCCCTCCTATCTACCTCCTAACCACTAATCTACTTTCCTGGACCTACGCTAGGGTCATATGCCCCTTCGCAGTAGGCACTCCTCCAGGGCTCTCATTTTCCATGCTTTCATCTACTTAACTGCAAAGTGCTCCAATGCACTTATATACTGCATATATCTATATACAGTATGTGTACATATGTATTTGTGTGTTTTATATGTGTATATATGTCTGTAAATACATAACTACACATATAAATACATACTGTATGTATACATATATAGATATATAAATATACATACATATACATTTTTAGACATGTAAACGTATGTATCTCAATGTTAAAGCCCCTTGCTTGCCTTTTTTTTTCTTCTAACACCTGAGACCTCATATCTTTGAGCCCTTCTAACTTTTGTGTGCAATATTTTTTTTAAATAAGTTTTATAAGATAGTGTTATTATAAGTGTAACTATAGTTTGAAATGTATTTTTGATGTGTTTTGTGGAACTTTTATGTTTTGCAAAACATTTAACCAGAGCTCTGAAGTTGCGGTAATCATTCTAGCGTAACTCGCAATTACGCTCAAGCAATCGTGTTTACTTTCATTTCCTAATACCAGTGGTAAGTAAGCCCTACAATACACACCCGTGATAAACCCCTTATCGCTCGTGAACAACCGCTTTTGCTCCACTTGTAATCTGGCCTATAGTAATTGGTTTAATTGACATTTTATAATCCTAAAATATACAATGCTTTAAAAGGCAGAAATCACCTATTTTAACATTTTTCTGTATCCATTCTACAGTGCATTAAGGGGGTGCATTACTGCAACATCTCAACTACCCATCTTACCCAAAAAGCACAGGGAAGGGGTATGAAAGTAAAGATGCAAATAGAATACAGACAAATAAAATTCACTTTTAATTATAAAAAAAGTTAAGAAATTAAACAAATAGGCATAAACTTTACTATTTCCAGTATTTTTTTAAATAAATATTATGCCAGACCCTATTCAGAGATCCTTACAGTTATAACAGAGGTAATGATGCTGTGTACAATAGGACATTTTCCATGATGGACAGGTGACATATTTTATCCAAAGAAGCAATCACAAGAGTGCATGTCTGAAGTGTCCTTGCTGTGTCATTAGGACCATGACAATGCAAAGCTTTGCACATATGTTGCATTTCTTTGTACTTCACATGCTTCTCTGTTATACTGCTCATTAATATGTATAGTTATGCACATTTTAAATGATCGTTTTCTGGCAATACATAGAAACTGAGATTACAGAAATAGAACAAAAGAATAAACAGCATGTACAGGAGGTAATTACTCATACATGCAAAACATGCTATTAAAAATAAGATAATACAGAAAAAATATCAATTTGTCTCAAAACAAAATGTTCTGTATTGATGTAATAGGATAAGTAGTATTTAGATTTCAAAACTAATATTACAAATGTTATTTTAATATCTACAACATTATTCTAAATACGTGATCATTGCAGAACATTTAGATACAAATTAATTTATCTTCAAGAAGTGGATCAGCATTCACTGACAAGTTAATAAAAGAACAATAGCATTACATTTGAAGAAAACTTGTCAACGCTCACATTACATTTTTGAAAATATTTTCCTAATAGGACTATGAGGAACAACAGACAGTTACTTAGTAATGACTTTTGTCATTTAACTCATCAAATTATCACACATGCAGTTTTGTTCTTCAGTTATGCTTGTAATGTAACATTTTGTAAGGACTGAAATTATTATAATTATTATAAACACGCCCAATTATAAACATACCCATAATGCTTCTGGGTATGAGTAGTGACATACAATAATACTTATTCATGATAAGACATTAAATAAAAATACATAAAATAAACTAAACTACACAAATTAATAAAAGATTTGTAACCCCTGAAGAAATAAGTCAGAATGTAGAGATGTGGAATGGGAATATATCTTACCCAAAGATAGTAACTTATAAAATGCATGGTGGAAACTTAGAGAGACAATGGGCCATATTTATAAAAGCTTGTGAGATTAGTGAGGGGTCGTGTAAAGATGAGAGCATGATCAAAATTCATTGAGCTTCACTTCACCTATCTTTCAGAGCTATGCAGTTAGCCAGCAATATTCCATTAACATTCATAGTTTAAAGGGACAGAATTTTTGTGTTTTAAAAATGTAGATAATCCCTTTATTACCCATTCCCCAGTTTTGCATAACCAACACAGTTATATAAATACACTTTTTACCTCTGTGATTACCTTGTATCTAAGCCTCTGCAAACTGCCCCCTTATTTCAGTTCTTTTGACAGACTTGCATTTTTAGCCAATCAGTGGTGACTCTTAGGAGCTTCACGTGCCTGAGCTCAATGTTAACTATGTGAAACACATGATCTAACGCCCTCTAGTGGTAAAAAAATGTCCAAATTCTTTCATATTAGAGACGGCCTTTAAAGTCTAACGGCTAGATTTGGAGTTTTGTCGGTAACGACCCGAAAATCTAACGCTGGCTTTTTTCTGGCCGCACCATAAAAATAACTCTGGTATTGAGAGTCCACATAAAGGCTGCGTTAGGCTCCAAAAAAGGAGCGTAGAGCATATTTAACGCAACTTCAACTCTCGATACCAGAGTTGCTTACGCAAGCGGCCAGCCTCAAAAACGTGCTCGTGCACGATTCCCCCATAGGAAACAATGGGGCTGTTTGAGCTGAAAAAAAACCTAACACCTGAAAAAAAGCCGCGTTCAGCTCCTAACGCAGCCCCATTGTTTGCTATGGGGAAACACTTCCTACGTCTGCACCTAACACTCTAACATGTACCCCGAGTCTAAACACCCCTAGCCTTACACTTATTAACCCCTATTCTGCCGCCCCCGCTATCGCTGACCCCTGCATATTATTATTAACCCCTAATCTGCCGCTCCGTAAACCGCCGCTACTTACATTATCCTTATGTACCCCTAATCTGCTGCCCCTAACACCGCCGACCCCTATATTATATTTATTAACCCCTAATCTGCCCCCCACAACGTCGCCTCCACCTGCCTACACTTATTAACCCCTAATCTGCCGACCGGACCTGAGCGCTACTATAATAAAGTTATTAACCCCTAATCCGCCTCACTAACCCTATAATAAATAGTATTAACCCCTAATCTGCCCTCCCTAACATCGCCGACACCTAACTTCAATTATTAACCCCTCTTCTGCCGACTGGAGCTCACCGCTATTCTAATAAATGTATTAACCCCTAAAGCTAAGTCTAACCCTAACACTAACACCCCCCTAAGTTAAATATAATTTTAATCTAACGAAATTAATTATCTCTTATTAAATAAATTATTCCTATTTAAAGCTAAATACTTACCTGTAAAATAAATCCTAATATAGCTACAATATAAATTATATTTATATTATAGCTATTTTAGGATTAATATTTATTTTACAGGTAACTTTGTAATCGTCTATGACTACAGCCTACTTGGCTGAAACCGGTCAGACCTTTTTCTAACTCCCACTGTTTCACAGGAGTCTGCCTATTTTTGTATATTTTTTAACTGGTCCTAATAAAGTACACTTTTTATCTATCTACACACTCTGGTCGGCTGGAACATTTCTTGGATTTTTTTGCAAAAACTTTGTAATTAGTTTAACCAGGTACAATAGCTATTAAATAGTTAATAACTATTTAATAGTTACCTAGTTAAAATAATAACAAAATTACCTGTAAAATAAATCCTAACCTAAGTTATAATTAAACCTAACACTACACTATCATTAAATTAATTAAATAAAATATCTACAATTACCTACAATTAAACCTAACACTACACTATCAATACATTAATTAAATACAATATCTACAAATAAATACAATGAAATAAACTAACTAAAGTACAAAAAATAAAAAAGAACTAAGTTACAAAAAATAAAAAAATATTTACAAACATAAGGAAAATCTTACAACAATTTTAAACTAATTACACCTACTCTAAGCCCCCTAATAAAATAACAAAGCCCCCCAAAATAAAAAATGCCCTACCCTATTCTAAATTACTAAAGTTCAAAGCTCTTTTACCTTACCAGCCCTGAACAGGGCCCTTTGTGGGGCATGCCCCAAAGAATTCAGCTCTTTTGCCTGTAAAAAAAAACATACAATACCCCCTCCAACATTACAACCCACCACCCACATACCCCTAATCTAACCCAAACCCCCCTTAAATAAACCTAACACTAAACCCCTGAAGATCTTCCTACCTTGTCTTCACCTCACCGGGTATCACACCGATCCGTCCTGGCTCCGATATCTTCATCCAACCCAAGAGGGGGCTAGACATCCATCATCCGATGGCTGAAGAGGTCCAAAAGAGGCTCCAAAGTCTTCATCCTATCCGGGAAGAAGAGTAGATCCGGACCGGTAACCATCATCTTCCAAGCGGCATCTTC
Organism: Bombina bombina; assembly: GCF_027579735.1. Lineage (NCBI taxonomy): Eukaryota > Metazoa > Chordata > Amphibia > Anura > Bombinatoridae > Bombina > Bombina bombina. The sequence continues at coordinate 675,284,995 of NC_069499.1, forward strand.
TATCTTCATCCGATGAGGACCGGCTCCATCCTGAAGACCTCCACCGCGGACCCATCTTCATCTGGCGACGTCCAACTGAAGAATGACGGTTCCTTTAAGGGACGTCATCCAAGATGGCGTCCCTCGAATTCCGATTGGCTGATAGGATTCTATCAGCCAATCGGAATTAAGGTAGGAATATTCTGATTGGCTGATGGAATCAGCCAATCAGAATCAAGATCAATCCGATTGGCTGATCCAAGGGGCGCTGAAGAAATCTTTCATCCGATTGAAGTCATCATCCAAGGGGCGCTGAAGAGGTCTTCCATCCGATTGAAGTCTTCATCCAAGCGGCGTCTTCAATCTTCATCCATCCGGAGCGGAGCCATCTTCAGACGAGCCGACGCGGAGCCATCCTCTTCTTCCCGACGACTAACGACGAATGACGGTACCTTTAAGTGACGTCATCCAAGATGGCATCCCTTCAATTCCGATTGGCTGATAGGATTCTATCAGCCAATCGGAATTAAGGTAGGAAAAATCTGATTGGCTGATTGAATCAGCCAATCAGATTGAAGTTCAATCCGATTGGCTGATCCAATCAGCCAATCAGATTGAGCTTGCATTCTATTGGCTGATCGGAACAGCCAATAGAATGCAAGCTCAATCTGATTGACTGATTGGATCAGCCAATCGGATTGAACTTGATTCTGATTGGCTGATTACATCAGCCAATCAGAATATTCCTACCTTAATTCCGATTGGCTGATAGAATCCTATCAGCCAATCGGAATTCGAGGGACGCCATCTTGGATGACGTCCCTTAAAGGAACCGTCATTCGGCTAGTAGGCATCGGGAGAAGAGGATGTTCCGCATCGGATGGAAGATGATGGCTCCCGAAGAAAGAAGATTGAAGATGCCATTGATAGAAGACTTCATCCGGATCATGGACCTCTTCAGCTCCCGCTTGGATGAAGACTTCATCCGAATCATGGACCTCTTCAGCTCCCGCTTGGATGAAGACTTCAGCCGGATCATGGACCTCTTCAGCCCCCCGCTTGGGCTTGGATCAGGACATCGGAGGAGCTCTTCAGGACGGATCAGTGAACCTGGTATGGTGAAGATAAGGTAGGAAGATCTTCAGGGGCTTAGTGTTAGGTTTATTTAAGAGGGGTTTGGGTTAGATTAGGGGTATGTGGGTGGTGGGTTGTAATGTTGGGGGGGGTATTGTATGTTTTTTTTTTACAGGCAAAAGAGCTGAACTTCTTGGGGCATGCCCCGTAAAGGGCCCTGTTCAGGGCTGGTAAGGTAAAAGAGCTTGGAACTTTAGTAATTTAGAGTAGGGTAGGGCATTTTTTATTTTGGGGGTCTTTGTTATTTTATTAGGGGGCTTAGAGTAGGTTTAATTAGTTTAAAATTGTTGTAATATTTTTCTTATGTTTGTAATTATTTTTTTATTTTTTGTAACTTAGTTCTTTTTTATTTTTTGTACTTTAGTTAGTTTATTTCATTGTAGTTATTTGTAGGAATTGTATTTAATTAATTTATTGATAGTGTAGTGTTAGGTTTAATTGTAACTTAGGTTAGGATTTATTTTACAGGTAAATTTGTAATTATTTTAACTATTTTAGCTATTAAATAGTTCTTAACTATTTAATAGCTATTGTACCTGGTTAAAATAAATACAACGTTACCTGTAAAATAAATATTAATCCTAAAATAGCTATAATATAATTATAATTTATATTGTAGCTATATTAGGATTTATTTTACAGGTAAGTATTTAGCTTTAAATAGGAATAATTTATTTAAGAAGAGTTAATTAATTTTGTTAGATTTAAATTATATTTAAGTTAGGGGGGTGTTAGTGTTAGACTTAGCTTTAGGGGTTAATACATTTATTAGAATAGCGGTGAGCTCCGGTCGGCAGATTAGGGGTTAATAATTGAAGTTAGGTGTCGCCGATGTTAGGGAGGGCAGATTAGGGGTTAATACTATTTATTATAGGGTTAGTGAGGCGGATTAGGGGTTAATAACTTTATAATAATAGCGGTGCGGTCCGCTCGGCAGATTAGGGGTTAATAAGTGTAGGCAGGTGGAGGCGACGTTGAGGGCGGCAGATTAGGGGTTAATAAATATAATATAGGGGTCGTGGTGTTAGGGGCAGCAGATTAGGGGTACATAGCTATAATGTAGGTGGCGGCGCTTTGCGGTCGACAGATTAGGGGTTAATTATTGTAGGTAGTTGGCGGCGACGTTGTGGGGGGCAGATTAGGGGTTAATAAATATAATACAGGGGTCGGCGGTGTTAGGGGCAGCAGATTAGGGGTACATATGTATAACGTAGGTGGCGGTCGGCAGATTAGGGGTTAAAAAATTTTAATCGAGTGGCGGCGATGTGGGGGGACCTCGGTTTAGGGGTACATAGGTAGTTTATGGGTGTTAGTGTACTTTAGAGTACAGTAGTTAAGAGCTTTATGAACCGGCGTTAGCCCAGAAAGCTCTTAACTACTGACTTTTTTCTGCGGCTGGAGTTTTGTCGTTAGATTTCTAACGCTCACTTCAGACACGACTCTAAATACCGGAGTTAGAAAGATCCCATTGAAAAGATAGGATACGCAAATGACGTAAGGGGATCTGCGGTATGGAAAAGTCGCGGCTGAAAAGTGAGCGTTAGACCCTTTTTTGAGTGACTCCAAATACCGGAGTTAGCCTAAAACCAGCGTTAGGAGCCTCTAACGCTGGTTTTCACGGCTACCGCCAAACTCCAAATCTAGCCGTAAGAAATTAGCATATGAACCTCCTAGGTTTAGCCTTCAACTAAGAATACCAAGAAAATAAAGCAAAATAGGTAATAAAAGTAAATTGGAAAGTTGTTTAAAATTACATGCCCTATTTAAATCATGAAAGTTTTTTTACTTGACTGTCCCTTTAATTAAAGGGACATTAAACACTATATACATTTTATGCACCTCACTCTAATTATGGGTGCCGACATTTTGGAACCTAGATTACACTACAGGAATCTGAAGGAGAATTGCTGCATATGTGCAAACACATCAGTGCCAAAATGCAGTGAACACTAGATTGCAACATGACGGCACGCATGACTAGAAGAAGGCTGGAAATAACCTCTAATACTATGCTTATAAAATGTATTTAGTGCTCATTGTCCCTTTAACCTTTGTAGGGGAAATAAAAGTGGAAAATATACCAATACATAATATCTTGCACATGAAACAAGAACATAGTACTAACACATTACTAAGCAGTTAAAACAGTTACAACCATAACAACTTTGAAAACAGACTTAAATGACAGTCATTTTTTTTTTTTTTATAGAAAAGTAGTTGCCCTGGATACAATGTGAGATATCTCTGAAACCACCTCACAGGCAGAATAAGAGGCTGACCCTGGTAGTTCTGAGGATGTCATGGTCCTTACCATAGTCCACACTCCAAGCCGCTTGTTGCAGCGAATACAGGGCCCCCTGCGGTCTGTCTTGGCATCCCACATGGAGAGACATCAAGACTAGGCTACCAGCAGCTACGGCTGCAGCTCTATAGGCACGCATGTCCACGCGATGCCTAGATTTAAAGGGACAGTCACTAATTGCAGGAACTCCCACCTGGAAGGCTCAGGTGTGGGAGTCCCTATAAAAGGCTACTCAGTACATCACTTTGCTGTGATACTTGTGTATGCTTGTCCTACTGCTGAGACCAAATACCTCTGCTGTGATACTTGTGTATGTACAGTAACAGCGTTGTCAAACAATGTTGCATGAGCAATTAAACTAGTGCAGAAGCTTTAATAGGGAGTGAGAATCGCACAATAGTGAGAATATTGCATGCCTGACACTATTTTGTAAGGAGTTGTACAGTTGACAAACACCTGCTTTTTATAGCTAAAATATTTTGTGGAGGATCAAAAATGTATTGACCTCCTTAGATAGGTTTGGCTAAATCATGCTTCCACCAATATGAGTGCTAGGGCTTTTTTTGAGTTTTTAATTTTATTGAGGTAAATGAACATACAACTACAAGTAAATCACAAATATATAGTTACAGTCAAATACAGAGAGACAGATGTAAGTAGACATTCATAGGATATCCTCTACTAATATATAGACATACAACTGTTAACAGCAGATACCATGAAATAATTGACTCATAATTTGAATTTATAGAAAAACATATCAAGCAAATAAACCCTGCAAGACTCTTTAATGAAAAGAAAAATATTACCTTATTACCTTATTTTTTTGTTTGTTTTGAATTGTATTCCCTGAAGCTAATATAGTAATGGTACATAATAAATAAATTTCCCTAATGGCAAACAGTTATCGCATTTGAACCGCCCAAGAAGTATCTGGTATTTGGAAGGGGAAGTAGGGGAGAGAAAAAAAAAACAGAAAGGATCCACTCATAGGTAGGCCCACATTGTATCAAGTAGGTACAGAAATATTCTATGGTGAACTACATTTATATCTTTGTAAATGCAAATTAGAGAACAAAAAAGAGGGTCAAAACTAAGAATTTCTGGATGTACTTTGAAAACTCTGAGTATCAATAGTGTCTTTAAAGCAAAACTTTGCCTCAGTATATGCTAGCAATTTGATATAGACCAATGCTTTCACAAATGGTACATAGGTGTTCAGGAAGGAACATATAGAAGTGTATTTATAAATGACACCTTTAAATGCTTTGAAGGGCAATAACCATAGTTGGAGAGGTACATACGAGTTATGGTAAAAGATAGTGGCCAAGATCGTATAAGTCCATGTTGACATAAACTTCAAAGGTGGAGAACCCAATACTGTTAGTATGTTGAAATATAGCAGGAGTGGTAAAAGGTAAGACCTTATCTCTTAAAGTTTATAAGACCAGAGGTTATCATTGATAAAGCTAGGTATTAGGAACAGATCATTTGTAGAGTAGCGCCCCAACTATACTCAGGGCTGATAGGTATTAGGAACCTATCCCTCTCTAGAGTAGTAAATAAGTTATATAGTTACTTTACAGACCCAAGCAACAGATATGCCCAGGCATACTAAATACTATGTCTCTACAGAGATGTATGGACTCAGTTAGATGGTTTTGTATACTGTCTTCCATATTCAACCTACCATGAAGTGTTACGTTACTAGTCAGTTGGAAGCAGTATTACATCAACAGACTTATATTATAGGCATTTATCACAAGTTTAAAGTTTGATATCTCAAGAAAAGTGCTCTCCATTGGGTATATCAGAAATAAGTTTGCAAACCAGAGCCACCTTGGCCGCAGGCGGCTAGCAAAATTTAAAACAGCTGAAGGAGAACATCAAGGATATTATATGTTTCATATAAATGTAACAAATACTTTGCCTCCTCAGAGTGTGCCCACATACAGCATTGAAACCAGGATCCCACACAAAATGGAGTACATCTGCTAGGCATATAGAAGTTAATATCTACCCTGGTATATTGCATAGATAGCAAACCTGAAACACTAACATTTATAGGATAAACTCCATGGGAGAGTATCCATGTTGAATTGATCAGAGTATTTAATTTTTATGAGAGGAGGAACATGGTACATGGGCAAACATATACACATTTAGCAGTATAAGAGCTTTGCAAACCTCTATGGTCATAAGATCAAGTATCTACAGAATAACACATAACAAGAACATCAGCAGTCCAGAATGATTAGAACAATAAGCTTTACTTGTAGTTAGCTTGTGTGGATTTTACATAGTAGATATTACAAGTCCCACAAACATATACTAGTGTCCTGATATATATTTTTTTCAATACTTTTTATTGAGGTTTAAGTAATGCACAGGTACAATATATAGCAACAAATGCAGTTACATGACAATCTTGTATACATAATATCTCCATTTCAAGTAGCCAAATGTGCAATACAGGTTTGTTAATGTTAATACCAACAAAACAGAGGTGGAGCAAATAATAATACTTAAAGTAACTAACTTATAAGTATTGTGCCATATATATTGTAAACCATCCAAAACACACATGAGGCCACTTTTGGACCTTATATGAAAGGATAGATAATTAGTCTAAACATGCTAGGGCAAGGGAATAGGTAGCTTTATATATTGAGATTGAGCATTGGGATCTGCTTCTTAGTGGTAAAGTGAGTGTTATGATGCTAGGACAAAGGATGTTCTGAAGTTGAGATATTTAAAGAGATAGGGCTGCTAGATATTTTCCTAAGGAGGTAAGCTGTTGGGCATCATAATCTTAAATGTGAATTAGGACAGCTGATCTGTCCAATTATTAATTATGCTTTACAAGTAGGGTATTAAGCTGGGTTGTAAAATATGGTTAGAAACAGATGCAATTATCTAAACAATAATAAACTAAGTCATAACTATTTTTTATAACATAGTGCTGAGGCTAACCATTGGGTTCTAGCTGGCAACTTGTGGAAATAAATTTTTTTGTATATTAAGCATAAGACTTATAACATTAACAAAGGAGACATATTTAGTTTAGAATGCTCTAAGTGGACATTGAAAAAGGAGTCTATCATATCATGGGTCACTGCTCTAAGCATATTCTACGCTGTAACTCAACACAAGTTCAACCCCTTAAATTAAGCTAATACACAATTCAGCAGTAGCGTATTCTTTCTAACACAACTGGAACAGAAAGTTAAAGCTTGGTAGGGAAAGAATAGGGAGCGTAAGTGTAATAGAAAACAAATAAGGAACTGTAATTTTTAGCCATAAACTAAACAGGTAGTAACACATTTTACAAACATAAAATAGGATTGCGTAGTGGCATATTTGGATAAAGAATAAGAGCAAAAACAAGCCCTGTGTTTTAGTAATGGGCAGCAGTTCCCTACTATGACAAATTGATCACCAGAGTCCCAGTGGAATAAAAAGGATTCCATGTGGCGATAAGCACTTGAAGGCAAAAAAGTCACTGAAGAGCATTCTCTTTGCAGCCATTTTTCCCTTTTGTCTTTTAAGCTTGATAGGATTTATTGCAAATGGAACATCAGAGTCCCAGTTAAAGGAACATTATACACTCATTTTTTCTTTGCATTAATGTTTTGTAGATGATCTATTTATATTGCCCATAAAGGTTTTTTTTAAAAAATGTATAGTTTTGCATATTTTTAAATAACATTGCGCTGATTTTCAGACTCCTAACCAAGCCCCAAAGATTTAGGAGAATACTGTCAGATACCTACTCCAGCTTGCTCCTGTTTGTGTAAAGGGTCTTTTCATATGGAAAAGAAGGGGGAGGGGGGGGTGTCTTATTTCCCACTTGCAGTGGGCTTTCCAGCTACCTTTTCAACAGAGCTAAACCGAGAGCTTCTAAATAAGTTTTTAAACAGTTTTATACTGAATTTTTATATCAGTATCTGTGCATCTCATTCTTTATAGTAGTGTCTATTACATGCAGTTATATGAAAATTTGTGTATACTGTCCCTTTAAATAGTAGCGGCTCCATGTAGCGATAAGCACTTGAAGACAAAAAAGTCACAGAAGAGCATTTATTTTGCGGCTATGTTTCCTCTTGTCGTAGGGCTAACTTTTTCTCAAGAGTTCTCTTGTATAGATAATTCTCAGCCGTATGGGTGAACATAGTGGGCAATTGAATCTCACCTATGGCGCATTTGTCAATCACCTGAACAGCAACGTTGCTAGCCATAGCCACCTCACCCCCTGCTTCAGGCTTTATGGAGGTGATTGCTAGATCCTGTTCGTTATTTATCAGGGTAGTTGATGAGCACCGGGGCCCCAAAGCGTTACCCTCCACACATTCTATTAGTTAAGGTTCCGGCTGAGTAGTTAGTTGTGATGCATAGAAGTCGCTTGGATTAAGCAAATGTGTAGGGTCTCATCAAGGGCAGCATGGTGTTCCGCCATTATGTGATACAACTCCTCTATTAGGTTGCTGGCACTCTCCATATTGATCCACTGTATAGGATGCTAAGCAGGCCAGATAATAAGGGTTATGGTAATGAAAGCAGTGATTTGCAAGATGACACTGCAAGTAATGTCAGAGACACAAAAGCACTCTGCCGGGGGGTCAAGATGGAGGCCGTAGCCTCCACAAGTTCTGTTAAGCTGAGACTGACTCCAATTTTGAAAAAGTAATTGCGATCTGGAGAGTGTACTCTCATGTAGACTATAAAGTGTAAATCTGCACTTGATCAAGCGATAAAGGTTAAATTTTGTTAGATATAAGTCCAAGGGCTGGAGCAGTGAGCAGACATGCAACCTGTCATGGCCTGTCCTCCGGTCCTCCACAAGAAGCCTCACTACTTATATTAGATAGGATTGTGAAGGTAATAGTGGGTGAATTTGGCTTGGCAGAAGTATAGGGTTCGCTGCAGACAAACAGTCACTGCAGCAAGCTGTTCCCCCTTTCTCTCACCTATCTTCAATTTTGAAGGAGAATCTTGAGCAGAGACCCAGTGTCTTGCTGACCAAGTGTAGTTTATCTAGGAGACAATCTTGTTCCAAAAGCTGTTAGGAGATATTTTAACTGTAGGAAATTATCTTCTAGCAGCCACAATGAGTTGCATATAATAGACAGAAACATCTGGGTATTGTTGTTAAAGCAGCGCTTCTCACTGCCAGTAACCCAGAATCTTCCAGATTGGGGAAGGGGGGACATGCAGAAGCCCCAACAGCATAGATAAACAGATTCACAACTCAGGTCTCCCTGCCATGCGGTCAGTCCCCATGTGGTCTAGCTGACGAGCATATAAAGGTCCATCTTTGTAGAATATACTCACAAACTGCCAAGGGGTATCTTAGAGCACCTCTGCTCAAAACTCTGATATAATAATCAGGTACCAAGGTAAGAATTATCTCCAAAAGTCCAGACAGAATCAGGAGCTCTTCACAAACATGTCCTTACGCAACAGCTGTAGACTCCGCCCCGCTTGTAATGTTAGTAGCCAGGAAGCTGCTAGAGAGAAGACTATAAAGTACGTTCAGTACATATCTCTAACTGTTTTTTTCAGGCAATTTTCCAATAATTTATTTGGCTTAAAGTTGCACAAGTAATACATTTAAATGCTGATTAAATGCACATCATTTAAAAAACAAACAAAAAAAAACATGCCTGTATTTCAAAACACTGTTTTATCTTGTTCTCCACAAAGTATAGCATTGCTTAAACATTGTTGCAAATAATCAGTTAGATTATGAGTTATGCGCACTAAAGAGAATTTAACAAACGCAACAAAAGTTGCATTATTTCACCCTCTATAGCGCAGCCATTACAAGTTTTGAAACAGCCGGCTTGTGCTCCATACCGCACAAAACACAAGCGCTGTTTTGACGTGCTCGTGCACGCATTCCTCATAGACATCAATGGGGAGAGCGGGTTAGAAAAATACCTAACACCTGCGATAGCGGAATGAAAAATCTCTATAACGCAGCCCCATTGATGTCTATGGGGAAAAAAAAGTTAAGTTTAAACCTAACACCCTAACATAAACCCTAAGTCTAAACACCCCTAATCTGCTGCCCCCGACATCGCCGACACCTACATAACAAAACTACCAATACAAAAATAAAAAACACTAAAATTACAAAAAATAAAAAACCTGCCATTATAAAAAATAACAAACAAACGACTAGATTACGAGTCTTGCATTAGGGTTAAAAAGCAGTGTTGAGAGGTCCCAACGCTGCTTTTTAACGCCCGCTGGTATTACGAGTCTTGCAGGTACAGGTGTACCGCTCACTTTTTTCCGCGACTCGAACATATCGCAAATCCACTTACATCAATTGCGTATCCCATATTTTCAAAGGGATTTTCCTAACGCCGGTATAACGAGGCTTGGAAAAAGCGAGCGGTACAGCCTCTCCTGTCAAGACTGATTGGCTGATAGAATTCTATCAGCCAATCAGAATTAAGGTAGAAAAAAATCATATTGGCTGATCCACTCAGCCAATAGGATTGAGCTTGCATTCTATTGGCTGTTCCAATCAGCCAATAGAATGCAAGCTCAATCCTATTGGCTGATTGGCGGATTTTTTCTACCTTAATTCCAATTGGCTGATAGAATTCTATCAGCCAATCGGAAATGAAGGGATGCCATCTTGGATGATGTCACTTAAAGGTACCGTCATTTAGGTTTTATTAAGGGGGGATTAGGTGGGTTTTAGAGTAGGGTTGGGTGTGTGGGTGGTGGGTTGTAATGTTGGGGGGTATTGTACCTTTTTTTACAGGTAAAAGAGCTAATTACTTTGGGGCAATGCCCTGCAAAAAGCCTTTTTAAGGGCTATTTGTAATTTAGTGTAGGGTAGGGATTTTTATTATTTGGGGGGGCTTTTTTATTTTATTAGGGGGATTAGATTAGGTGTAATTAGTTTAAAAAAATTCTAATTATTTTATTATTTTCTGTAATTTAGTGCGGTTTTTTTTTTCCGTAATTTAGATAATTGTATTTAATTGTAGTTAGTTTAGGGAATTAATTTAATAATAGTGTAGTGTTAGGTGTAATTGTAACTTAGGTAAGGTTTTATTTTACAGGTAAATTTGTCTTTATTTTAACTAGGTAGTTTATTAAATAGTTAATAACTATTTAGTAACTATTCTACCTAGTTAAACTAAATACAAAGTTGCCTGTAAAATAAAAATAAACCCTAAGCTAGATACAATGTAACTATTAGTTTGTATAGGTAAGTATTTAGTTTTAAATAGGAATTATTTATTTAATTGTAGTAATTTTATTTAGATTTATTTAAATTATATTTAAGTTAGGGGGTGTTAGGGTTAGACTTAGGTTTAGGGGTTAAGAACTTTAATATAGTGGCGGCGTCGTTGTGGGCAGCAGATTAGGGGTTAATAATTGTAGTAAGGTTGCGGCTACATTGGGGGCGGCAGTGTAGGGGTTAATAAATAAAATTTAGGTGTTGGCGATGTTGGGGGCAGTAGATTAGGGGTTCATAAGTCTAATGTAGGTGGCGGCGGTGTTCGGAGCGGCAGATTAGAGGTTAATAATATAATGTAGGTGTCGGCGATGTCGGGGGAGGCAGATTAGGGGTTAATAAGTGTAAGATTAGGGGTGTTTTGACTCAGGTTCATGTTAGGGTGTTAGGTGTAGACATAAAAAGTATTTTCCCATAGGAATCAATGGGGCTGCGTTAGGAGCTGAACGCTGCTTTTTTGCAGGTGTTAGGTTTTTTTTCAGCCAAATCTACCCCATTGATTCCTATGGGGAAATCGTGCACGAGCACGTTTAGCCAGCTCAGCGCTACCGTAAGCAGCGCTGGTATTGAGGTGAGATGTGGAGCTAAATTTTGCTCTCCACTCACTTTTCTGCGGCTAACGCCGGGTTTGTAAAAACCTGTAATACCAGCGTTGTCTGTAGGTGAGCGGTGAGCATAAACTGATCGTTAGCACCGCAAGTCTTACCGACAAAAACTTGTAATCTATCCAAAATAATAAAAATTATTCCTATTCTAACACACTTTTAAAAAAATAAAAAACCCACCCCAAAATAAAAAACCCTAATCTATAATAAACTACCAAGGGCCCTTGAAAGGGCCTTTTTGTGGGCCCTTAAAATGGCCTTTTGTAGGGCATTGCCCTAAAAATAGCAGCTCTTTTCCTACAAAAGAAAAACAAACACCACTTAACAGTATACAAACCCCCACCCCCCAAACCCACAAAATAAAAATAAAGTAAAACCTAATCTACCCATTACCTTGAAAAGGAAAAAGAAAAAACAGGCGCACAGGGCACGATTCAAGTGTAGAAGTTTATTACAAAAATAAAGCACACAAATAAGACTGCACTTACTAGATTAAAACTAATGTTCTGCATTAAGAAAATCACTCCTGGGATTTTGCAGCTTCTGTTGCACCAAGGAAAGATGGTCCTCCTCCTCACAATTCCAGTCAAACAAATTAGGCAGTGGTATTCCGGATCCTGCCGCCTAAGCATTTGTCAAGCTGGTACAAACAGTCTTTTTACTGCTTTCCCGCAGTTGTATTGAATTGCCTGACGCGTTTCCCCCGACTTCGGTCGGGCTTTTTCAAAGGCTGTATGTGATTTAAATGGCGCCTATTTGTTTTAAAGGCATACCAGCCAATCAGATTGAAGGTGTGAGCTGGTTAGCCAATCGTAGGAGAGGGGTGTGTAAAAGCACATATGTTAACTCGGATTAGGGATCGTTACATGTATTTCAGTATACTGTTTATATCTAAAAAATCCTTATATAACGTACACAGTATATACAAAAGTAAACATAATCAAATGATAAATAAATTGAAATCATATAATGATAAACACGATGGCCTAGATTTAGAGTTTGGCGGTAGCCGTGAAAACCAGCGTTAGAGGCTCCTAACGCTGGTTTTAGGCTACCGCCGGTATTTGGAGTCAGTCAGGAAAGGGTCTAACGCTCACTTTTCAGCCGCGACTTTTCCATACCGCAGATCCCCTTACGTAAATTGCATATCCTATCTTTTCAATGGGATCTTTCTAACTCCGGTATTTAGAGTCGTGTCTGAAGTGAGCATTAGAAATCTAACGACAAAACTCCAGCCGCAGAAAAAAGTCAGTAATTAAGAGCTTTCTGGGCTAACGCCGGTTCATAAAGCTCTTAACTACTGTGCTCTAAGGTACACTAACACCCTTAAACTACCTATGTACCCCTAAACCGAGGACCTCCACATCGCCGCCACTCGATTAAAATTTTTTAACCCCTAATCTGCCGACCGCCACCTACGTTATACTTATGTACCCCTAATCTGCTGCCCCTAACCAACTAGGAGTACTAATTGTACAAAGAGATACACTTAGAATTATTTGGAAAAGAATACCACAAAAAAGATATTTTTTAACTCCGGATGATCACATAAATGTGGAATTACTCTATTTGTTTAAAATGTTCCATTACATTCATACTTTAATATTTTATTATAGCAACTAGGAACAAACATTCACACAGAAGTAGCCTGAAAGGGTTAAAAACACTTAAACCCAGTTAACTAGGATGGATATGATAAGTAGTGCTATATGTATTTAACCTGATGCCCACAGTTTGGTAATAAAAAATAAGCTAAGCCCTTACAATCCGAGGGCTATTTTACTTTTAAATAGTTATATTTTTAAGGTAAATAGTAGGCACCAGGATTCAGCAATTATATAGGTAGATAAAGATTCTGTTATTAACTCGGTAAGCAAATTAAAAGCGACAGACAGGAGAGAACTAGCTAAGGGGTCCAGCAGGAGAAGCTAGTTCTCTCCTGTCTGTCGCTTTTAATTTGCTTACCGAGTTAATAACAGAATCTTTATCTACCTATATAATTGCTGAATCCTGGTGCCTACTATTTACCTTAAAAATATAACTATTTAAAAGTAAAATAGCCCTCGGATTGTAAGGGCTTAGCTTATTTTTTATTACCAAACTGTGGGCATCAGGTTAAATACATATAGCACTACTTATCATATCCATCCTAGTTAACTGGGTTTAAGTGTTTTTAACCCTTTCAGGCTACTTCTGTGTGAATGTTTGTTCCTAGTTGCTATAATAAAATATTAAAGTATGAATGTAATGGAACATTTTAAACAAATAGAGTAATTCCACATTTATGTGATCATCCGGAGTTAAAAAATATCTTTTTTTGTGGTATTCTTTTCCAAATAATTCTAAGTGTATCTCTTTGTACAATTAGTACTCCTAGTTGTTTAGTTCTGCTCTCTAAGAATCCACATTAGATGTGTACCATAACTACTATAAGTGACTACCAAGTACTGGTATATTATATACCCACTCTGATTTAGATAATAGGTACAATATCTACTACTGACTAACTCCCACTATCCCCTACCACATTTTCAAAGCTGCTGCCCCTAACACCGCCGACCCCTATATTATATTTATTAACCTCTAATCTGCCCCCCACAACGTCGCCTCCACCTGCCTACACTTATTAACCCCTAATCTGCCAAGCGGACCGCACCGCTATTATAATAAAGTTATTAACCCCTAATCTGCCTCACTCCCGCCTCAATAACCCTATAATAAATAGTATTAACCCCTAATCTGCCCTCCCTAACATCGCCGACACCTAACTTCAAACATTTACCCCTAATCTGCCGACTGGAGCTCACCGCTATTCTAATAAATGTATTAACCCCTAAAGCTAAGTCTAACCCTAACACTAACACCCCCCTAAGTTAAATATAATTTTTATCTAACGAAATAAATTAAGTCTTATTAAATAAATTATTCCTATTTAAATCTAAATACTTACCTGTAAAATAAACCCTAATATAGCTACAATATAAATTATAATTATATCTTAGCTATTTTAGGATTAATATTTATTTTACAGGCAACTTTGTAATTATTTTAACCAGGTGCAATAGCTATTAAATAGTTAAGAACTATTTAATAGCTAAAATAGTTAAAATAATTACAAAATTACCTGTAAAATAAATCCTAACTTAAGTTACAATTAAACCTAACACTACACTATCAATAAATTAAATAAATAAAATACCTACAATTACCTACAATTAAACCTAACACTACACTATCAATAAATGAATTAAATACAATTTCTACAAATAAATACAATTAAATAAACTAACTAAAGTACAAAAAATAAAAAAGAACTGTTACAAAAAATAAAAAAATATTTACAAACATTAGAAAAAAATTACAACAATTTTAAACTAATTACGCCTACTCTAAGCCCCCTAATAAAATAACAAAGACCCCCAAAATAAAAAATAGTTCTTAAATATTTAATAGCTATTGTACCTGGTTAAAATAAATACAAAGTTACCTGTAAAATAAATATAAATCCTAAAATAGCTATAATATAATTATAATTTATATTGTAGCTATATAAGGGTTTATTTTACAGGTAAGTATTTAGCTTTAAATAGGAATAATTTATTTAAGAAGAGTTAATTAATTTCGTTAGATTAAAATTATATTTAATTTAGGGGGGTGTTAGTGTTAGGGTTAGACTTAGCTTTAGGGGTTAATTCATTTATTAGAATAGCGGTGAGCTCCAGTCGGCAGATTAGGGGTTAATGTTTGAAGTTAGGTGTCGGCGATGTTAGGGAGGGCAGATTAGGGGTTAATACTATTTATTATAGGGTTAGTGAGGCGGATTAGGGGTTAATAACTTTATTATAATATTGGTGCGGTCCGCTCGGCAGATTAGGGGTTAATAAGTGTAGGTAGGTAGCGGCGATGTTGGGGGGCAGATTAGAGGGTAATAAATATAATATAGGGGGTCGGCGGTGTTAGGGCAGCAGATTAGGGGTACATAGGGATAATGTAGGTGGCGGGGGTGTACGGAGCGGCAGATTAGGGGTTAAAAATAATATGCAGGGGTCAGCGATAGCGGGGGGGGTGTTTAGACTCGGGGTACATGTTAGGGTGTTAGGTGCAGACGTAGGAAGTGTTTCCCCATAGCAAACAATGGGGCTGCGTTAGGAGCTGAACGCGGCTTTTTTGCAGGTGTTAGGTTTTTTTCAGCTCAAATAGCCCCATTGTTTTCTATGGGGGAATCGTGCACGAGCACATTTTTGAAGCTGCCCGCGTCCGTAAGCAACTCTGGTATCGAGAGTTGCAGTGGTGGTAAATATGCCTGTACGCTCCCTTTTTGGAGCCTAACGCAGCCATTCTGTGAACTCTCAATACCAGAGGTATTTAAAAGGTGCAGCCAGAAAAAAAACAGCGTTAGCTACGCGGGTCGTTACCGACAAAACTCTAAATCTAGGCCGATATGTATAATGGGAATTACTCTTAATCGATTGAAATTTGATTGAAAGATACGATCGAAATAATAACACCAAACACAGTAATATGTGATAAATTTCAAACATACTGTATCTATTATAAAAAAAAGGTTACTTTGTGTGTTAATAAAAGGATACACAAAAAAAATAAAATAATGGTAATCATTGTTGTTAGCAACTTTAAAATTATGCTAATGATTTTCATTTTAAGGTGACATGTATCGGCAAAGAAAGAGATTGTTTCCATAAACAATGTGTTTGTGCCGTCGAGGAAATTTTACTTAATAATTATACGGACAACCCTAACACATAGTCTGTATTCTCTCTGAAGAACCATGGTCCAAAACATGTAAAAATAGCAAATGATTAATTTAAAAGAGGCAATGCGGTAAGAGGAGATTACTCTTATTTTTTACCACATTCGCTTATGACAGGATTGTTAACGGAAATACTTTCCCAAATGGATATTTTTTACCTAGATAAAAGTTTACATAAAAAAAAAATTGATGGATGTATAAAATCCAAATAAATAAAACCGAAGAAGTTAGTGTTGACATAATACTAAGGGCAAAAAAATATGTGAATGACTCAATAAATATTATATGAGTTCATTTAAAGCTTAATTTGGAATGAATGAAGGGGAATTTTTACTTGAAATTGCATTGTGTTGACCAACAAACGATACCCAAAAGAACAGGGTTCACCAATTGATGTCCTAATTTTATCTCCAATATCTAATGATGTAAATGAATTTACTTATTTTATTATTAAAACCAGAAAAAACTGGATTGATGCGCTGAAAGAATGGATGGGCAATGAATAATCATTAAAAGATTTTTTGTATATTATAAAAAAGGGCAAAAAATAGGGGAGAAAAAAGAACCTTCTTAAAATTCATAAAAACTCCTAAAAATCTAAAGAGGCCATAGAACACTATAAAAATGCCGCCACATCTATATCAATATTTAGTCCTAAGGGCTGTAGTGTTTTTAACTTGTAAATCCACTTTGTTTCTAACTTTCTTAGTTCCAATAATCTGTTAGGTTTTGTATGTGGCACTTGGTCTATTACTTGTACTTTTAAGGAACTAGAATTGCTCCCATGACAATCCAGAAAATGTTTCGGCACACTGTGATTTTCCATTTTTTCTTTAATATTATAGAGATGTTCATTAGTCCTACGTCTTATTTTCCTTTTTGTGCGGCCTACATATAGAAGGCTGCACCCACATTCTAATAAATACACGACATATGTTGAATCACAGTTACTTTTGAAATCTATACTATATGTTTTTGTTGATTGGCTGTTGTGGAATGTGGGTGCTCTATTTATGTGTTTGCACATGTTGCATCTTGCTTTTCCACATTTCATAGTACCCTTCCAATTTGTTAGCCAATTATCGATTTTTGGGTCAGCGTTGCTTTTTGGAACAGCTTCTGCCTTCCTTATATGTAAAAGTTGTTTTTTCTTCAAGATGTGGACCTAGAAGGGGATCAGATTTTAAAAGGGGCAAATGTTTCCTTATTATATCTTCTAATTTTTTGGAGCCTTGATTATACGTGGTAAAAAATCTTATCAGATTTCAGTTGTTGGATTGTGATTTAATCAAATTATTATGCAAATTGGTCCCTATTGCTAATGAATTTTCATTTGCTTTATTTTCTCGAAAAAAAGACCTTCTATCTTTAGCAGCTACTTTTAGTTTTGCTTGATTTAATACATCTGGGTTATACCCTTTATCTAGGAATTTCTTCTCTAATATATCTGCTTCCATGTCGTAATCTAAATTGTGCGTGCAATTTCTCTTAATTCTTAAAAATTGGCTTTGGGGAACATTATTGATCCAACTCTTTTTATGTGCACTTTTCGCTTGGATAAAACTGTTACAATCAGTAATCTTCCTGTACTTTTTAACAGCTATTTTACCTTGCTGATCTTTAAAGAGAATCAGATCCATAAATTCTATTTTTTCTTTTGATACATTTTTTGTAAATTTTAAGTTAAAATTGTTGCTATTTATATGATTCATTAAACCATTAATTAACTCATAATCACCCTTCCATAGAATTATAATGTTGTCTATATATCTGGCGTAAATTAAAATATTACTAATAAAAGGATTATTCTTCCATACATAGTTATTTTCGAAAGCATTTACATACAAATTTGCGTATGAAGGAGCAAATGTAGTGCCCATTGCTGTCCCTCTTTTCTGTACATAGAATTTGTTTTCAAAGTTAAAATAATTCCTATGTAGGATAAATTTTATGCTTTCTATTAAAAACTCAATGTGATTAGATGGAAAAGACCAATTTACTAATTCTGACTCCACTTTCTGAATATTGAGAACAACAAAAGAAAAAACTGGCACTCCACTGTAAAAGGTGAGATAAGGAATATGTATTCCGGTGCTGCCCCTTTAAATAAGATACATTGTAACACTAGGAGATAGAAAGATTAGGGGTTTAGATAGCACTCACTCTCACTCTTGCAAGAAGCAATATAAAACATTCATGCTTTATTTAATAAGTTAAAAAAGGGATAAACCTCCCTAACAATTGGTTAAACTACCCACAACCATAGAACCACTCCAAACTTTTAAAAGCAAAGAAACCGCTAGTCACTCCTCTGTTTCCTGGCCGGGAACTGGAAACACCGGCGTCAGGTGGCTGGAGTGACAGTGCGGTATAAAACTCTAAAGTTAAAGTAACAAACGCGTTTCGGCTCTGTGAGCCTTTGTCAATGTTTCACTGTGAGATTCAAAATTGAATAAGCCGAGGCTATAGCGTGCGCGGCTTTTTATTCATGCATAGTTTTACTGTTAGCCAATCAGGTGGGTGCTACAGGACAACGCCTCACTTTCTGTCAATGGGCGTTCAGTTATGCTCCAACCTTATGTTAAAGGAGCCAGGATTGGATACTAGTTAGTTACTGTTATGACAGCCTGCACTTTGATTGGTTAAATATATCTGTCTAGTAGATTTAAACACTATCTTTCTCTTGCATACAAATTAATGATGTTCATTACCATCCTGTAACGGTAAATTTAACATAAACGTTTATGTGCTATCATTCAATTTAGAAGTTAAACCAACAATGTATAAATTACCTATCAAATAATCTTATTTGTCAGAAACGGTAAACCATCATGCCACAAGTATGGTACATATTGATTAGAATCAAGATTCCAAATCCATCAGTGCTTTTAAATGGCAAATCCTTAGCAGACAATTTATAATTAACTAGATACTGTTGTGTTACTAACAGTGGGTAAACCAGGTATTCAATAGTTGCTTTAAACATCGCACTTACTAAGGAAAAAAATTTTTTTGGTATTCATTTAAGCCTATTAGGTTACACATACACATCAATCATATACATAGCTCCATTTTAATATCCATAATCATAAAATAATACGATTATAGAAAATGGATTATTACATGTATTTGTGCAAATTCATGGGATTGAATAAAATAATGATTCCTAAACATCTATATCAGTGGCGATCAAACCATCTAGTGTCAATGTATAAAATTATCAGGTTTTAGTGTGGAATACAATGTCACATAGTTGACACCTAAGGGCCATTTAGTCACTTTAAAATGGTCTTAAAAGGACATGATGATATGATATCATATCACCTTAACCTAAAGTGTAAATAATTTACAGACCCCTTATGTGGATATATCTATGGACTATTCAGATATACAAGTGATTCACCTGAGCACATCCAATTATTAATGGAACCAAATTATTCATTATTCAAGGCCACATATCCCTCAAAATTAAAGGGATAACAATTGGTAATAAAAATACATTGACAGACAGAAAAAGAGAAAATAATTGCTATTCAGATATATACCCAATAATTGTTAAACTCATTCATACCATTGGGTATGACAGTATTTAAGTTGAAAACCCATTTGGTTTCCATCTTTAACAGTCTTTGTTCCGTATTGCCCCCTCTTATTCCTGGTTTAAGCTTCTATAATCCCCAGCATTTTAAAGCATTGGTTTTCCCACTATGACATTGAAGAAAGTGCCTTGCTACACTTGTGATTTGTTTTTTATCCTCTACATCTTTGTGGGCTGTCCTTATGTTGCTCAAATGTTCAGTTATACGTTTACCCAGACTCCGTGTAGTCATGCCAACGTAATATAAATTACAACTACAAGATATGCAGTAGATTATGTTGGAACTTTGACAATTAATATGTTCTTTTATGGTCCACGTATTGTTAAATCTTTCCACTATAGATTGTTTTTTTGACCATATGCTGGCATACTTTACAATGCCCACAGCCTATAGAACCCTTGTATATAGGAGATTTCTTTGCATTCCTATCATAGTGACTAGTTATAAACTTGTCACTGATGTTACCAGCTCTCCTATATGTTACCAACGGTCTCTCAGGTAGCAATGGTTTTAATAGTGTGTCTTGGGTAAGGACGTGCCAATGTTTTTGTATAATGCTGGTAATTTGTTCACTTTGTGGTGAGAAGGTGGTAATAAACCTAAGAGGGGTATTAGATTCTTTTAATTTAGGAGTTAATAGCTCCCTTCTATCCTTCAGTAATGCTCGATTGTAAGCCTTTGCTAATAACTTCCAAGAATATCCACGTTCCAATAATCTTTGTCTCAGATCTCTCGCTGCTATCTTAAAGTTCTCAATAGTACTACAGTTACGTCTCAAACGTATATATTCACCCATTGGAAGCCCCCTAATAGTTGCTGGGTGGTGATAACTATTAGCATATAAAATATTATTTGTGGATGTAGGTTTCCTATATGCCGATGTTTCAATAGTATTATCAGTTTTATGGATATATAGGTCCAAAAATTCCACTTTGGTCTTATTTATGGTAGATGTAAGGTACAATCCAAAAAGATTATCATTGAGAACTGTGATAAATTCAGTCAAGAGGTCTAGTGGTCCATTCCATACGAAAAAGATATCATCTATATATCTGGACCAGTGGGAGACATATTTGGTCAGGTGTTTAAGATTTTCATTGAAAACCACTGTTTCCTCCCACCAGCCCAGATATATATTAGCGTATGTCGGGGCACACGATGTGCCCATGGCTGTACCACATGTCTGCAAATAGAATTTACATAGAAACATAGAAACATAGAAACATAGATATTGACGGCAGATAAGAGCCATAGGCCCAGCAAGTCTGCCCGACCTTACCTAACAGTATAAACTTATCTAGTTCGTAGGATAGCCCTATGCTTGTCCCATGCATTTTTAAAGTCCCCCACAGTGTTTGTTGCTACTACCTCTTGAGGAAGTTTATTCCATAAATCAATCACTCTTTCTGTAAAGAAGTGCTTCCTCAAATTACTCCTGAATCTACTACCCTTTAGCTTGAGCTCATGACCCCTTGTTCTTGAATTTTCCATTTTATGTAAAATACCCACAGCCTCAGTTTTACTAAACCCTTTAATGTACTTGAAAGTTGCTATCATATCACCTCTTTCCGTTCTCTCCTCTAAGCTATACATATTTAGGTAATTGAGCCTATCCTGGTAAATTTTATTTTTTAGACCATGTACCATTTTGGTAGCCCTCCTTTGCACAGATTCAAGTTTGTTAATATCCTTCTGAAGATATGGCCTCCAGAACTGCACACAATACTCAAGATGAGGCCTAACTAATGATCTATAAAGTGGCATAAGAACCTTACTATTTCTGCTGCAAATACCTCTACCAATACATCCAAGCATTCTGCTAGCCTTACTCGCTGCAGTACTACATTGTTTACTAATTTGTCATCAAATACGAAAAAATTGTGAGTGAGTACAAATTTTAACATATCCAGAACAAATTCTTTTACCTCTTGGGTCATATTAGTATTCTTGTTTAGATAGTATGTGGTCGCTTTACAACCCCACTCGGTTTTTATGCTGGTGTAGAGCGATTCCACATCACAAGTTACTAACAGAGTATTAGTGTCAATCTCAATATCATTGATTTTATTTAAGAGATGCATTGTGTCCCTCGTGTGTGATGGTAGGGATTCTACAATGTATCTGAGCTTAGCATCAATATATTTACTAGCCTTCTCAGTAAAGGAACCAATCCCTGAGACTATTGGTCTACCTGGTGGTTTGATTGTATCCTTATGAATTTTTGGTAGTAAATAAAGTGTGGCTATTTTGGGTTGTGTGATTTCTAGAAAGTTAAATTCTTTTTGGTCTATAGTACCATTGGCTAGATCTGATTTGATCAGTTTATTGTAACTATTCAGGAACATATCCATAGGGTTACAAAGAAGAATTCTGTAATTGAGAGGGTTATTTAATTGGCATAATGCCTCCTCTCTGTACATAGTGTCAGGCCAAATTACAATATTCCCCCCTTTGTCACTACTTTTAATCTGAACATGTTTTAATTCAGATAGTTGCTTTAGTGCCATGTTCTCTTCTTTGCTTAAGTTGAAACCAGAAGTTTCAGTGGTCCCTTGAATACTAAGGATATCTTCTTGGCACACTAAGTTCAGAAATGTAAGTGCACTATGTGAAGTACTATTCGGAGGTACAAATTTGGACTTGGTTTTCAATATATGGCGCCAACTAGTGTTTTCATTAGTACTTACAGAACTACTGGCTTCTTCTAGTAACGCAATCAAATCATTAATAGCGGCTTGGTCTATAGAGTTAAGATTCTCAGAATCCGAGTTACTGAAATATTTTTTCAAAATAATTTTTCGTTTGAATAAGTGTAAGTCTTTTATTGCCTCGAATTTATTGAATTGTGGTGTGAGTATAAAGGATAAGCCTTTTTTGAGGACTGATATTTGTTCAGGGGTGAGAATTACATCTGAGAGATTAATAATATTTAATTCTTGAGTATTCATTTCTTGGTGTACTGGGATTTGTGATTGAACCTCACCTGTCTCCTTGTTCCTTGTTTTGTGCTTACGCCCCCTTCTTGTTCTACGCCTAAAGGGATATCTGGGTTATTAACATTGTGTGGCTTAATTCTGTTTTTATTTTTTAAGATGGTTTTGAGCCTTGATTCACCATCAGAGATTTCAGCTTCAGTACTATCGCCTTCTCTGTCTGATGTGTCTATGTCTGAATTGACAATTTTATTTTGCCCCCATGAGTAAATTGTATCAGAGGAGTAATCTTTAAGGTCCCTGTCTATTTTGCGTTCTTTACGCTCTGATATAAAGCGTGCAAATTTTTCGACTTCCCCTTTAATTTTCTTATAGGATTTTTGAAACTCCTCATTTAACTCATATTGTTTAAGATCATCGCATAATGTCGAAATACCCTCATTAATTTCAGTTAATTTATCTAATTCATGTTCAGTGAGATATCCCATAAGCTTTAGTGAGGCTGTCCTTATGTTGCTCAAATGTTCAGTTATACGTTTACCCAGACTCCGTGTAGTCATGCCAACGTAATATAAATTACAACTACAAGATATGCAGTAGATTACGTTGGAACTTTGACAATTAATATGTTCTTTTATGGTCCACGTATTGTTAAATCTGTCCACTATAGATTGTTTTTTGACCATATGCTGGCATACTTTACAATGCCCACAGCCCCCTCTTATTCCTGGTTTAAGCTTCTCTAATCCCCAGCATTTTAAAGCATTGGTTTTCCCACTATGACATTGAAGAAAGTGTCTGGCTACACTTGTGATTTGTTTTTTATCCTCTACATCTTTGTGGGCTGTCCTTATGTTGCTCAAATGTTCAGTTATACGTTTACCCAGACTCTGTGTAGTCATGCCAACGTAATATAAATTACAACTACAAGATATGCAGTAGATTACGTTGGAACTTTGACAATTAATATGTTCATTTATGGTCCACGTATTGTTAAATCTGTCCACTATAGATTGTTTTTTGACCATATGCTGGCATACTTTACAATGCCCAAAGCCTACAGAACCCTTGTATGTAGGAGATTTCTTTGCATTCCTATCATAGTGACTAGTTATAAGCTTGTCACTGATGTTACTAGCTCTCCTATATGTTACCAATGGTCTCTCAGGTAGCAATGGTTTTAATAGTGTGTCTTGGGTAAGGACGTGCCAATGTTTTCGTAAAATGCTGGTATGAGTTTTCCTGCTCTGTTTCCCCGTCTTCTTTTTCTAGAGATCTTTTTCTTTGCCTTGTCCTGTCTTGTTGTGGTGGATTTTGATTTTTTGCCTGATCTGAACCTAAAAAATTTGTTCCCTAGAAAAAGAAGACGGAGAAACAGAGCAGGAAAACTCATACAGGCTAACAGGAAAAATAAGGAAAGAATAATTGAGGCCAAAAAAGAAATCTTTAACTTAGCCCAAATAGATCTAGATCAGAATGACATTTCTTTTCTCCAAAAAGGGTTACATTTTGCCCCAAAATCGAAACCAAATAAATTTGAGATGTTTGTGGATATCCACAAATACGTAAGAAAACTTAAGTTGAAAAGATATTTTTTGAAAAATCCAGAATTTTTAGAAGCAGGGGATTTAGGGACTCTAAACATTTTAAAGAATTTTGAAAATATTCATTATATTTTACATAACCAAGATTTCAATGATGATCATTCAGATCTTTTAAATTTATCCACTTACGAGAATGAACCTATGATTCAACATTCCAATTTTAAAGTAAAATCCACTTTTAATCCATTAGGAGCTCAAGGTGAACAATTATCGGCTTTTAACAAATTAGTATCCAAAGATATAGAAGAACATTTTAAAGATGAAAATACATTTATTAGTAAGGATAATGATAACTTAAGCATCTTGGAAAGAAAATCTCTAAAGAAGTTAGGAAACCATAGAGAAATAATTATTCGCCTGGCCGATAAGAGCGGGGGAATAGTAATACAGAAAAGGGAAGATTATTTAAAAGAGGCCATGAACTTATTAGGAGATGAAGATACATATCAAATCTTATTAACAGATCCAACAGAAATTTATAATAAGGAGTTAAATAAATTATTAAGTAAAGCAAAATTGGAAGGCATATTAAATGATGACGAATATAAATATATATACACTCCCCAACCCAACATAACGATTATATATCACCTCCCTAAAGTCCACAAGGACCAACAAAACCCTCCCGGTAGACCAATTATTTCCGGGATTGGATCTATCACGGATAAGCTCTCAAAATATGTGGATTTTTACCTGCAACCTTTGATAAGATCCACCAGAGCTTATATCAAAGATACCACTGAAGTGATCACTAAATTTGAAGGGTTATGTTGGGAGGAAGACATGATTTGGTTAACATGCTACGTTGTGTCGCTCTACACGTGTATTCCACATTCTAATGGTATTCAGAAAGTGGAGTCAGAATTAGTAAATTGGTCTTTTCCATCTAATCACATTGATTTTTTAATAGAAAGCATAAAATTTATCCTACATAGGAATTATTTTAACTTCGAAAACAAATTCTATGTACAGAAAAGAGGGACAGCAATGGGCACTACATTTGCTCCTTCATACGCAAATTTGTATGTAAATGCTTTCGAAAATAACTATGTATGGAAGAATAATCCTTTTATTAGTAATATTTTAATTTACGCCAGATATATAGACGACATTATAATTCTATGGAAGGGTGATTATGAGTTAATTAATGGTTTTATGAATCATATAAATAGCAACAATTTTAACTTAAAATTTACAAAAAATTTATCAAAAGAAAAAATAGAATTTCTGGATCTGATTCTCTTTAAAGATCAGCAAGGTAAAATAGTTGTTAAAAAGTACAGGAAGATTACTGATTGTAACAGTTTTATCCAAGCGAAAAGTGCACATAAAAAGAGTTGGATCAATAATGTTCCCCAAAGCCAATTTTTAAGAATTAAGAGAAATTGCACGCACAATTTAGATTACGACATGGAAGCAGATATATTAGAGAAGAAATTCCTAGATAAAGGGTATAACCCAGATGAATTAAATCAAGCAAAACTAAAAGTAGCTGCTAAAGATAGAAGGTCTTTTTTTCGAGAAAATAAAGTGAATGAAAATTCATTAGCAATAGGGACCAATTTGCATAATAATTTGATTAAATCACAATCCAACAACTGTAATCCAATAAGATTTATTACCACATATAATCAAGGCTCCAAAAAATTAGAAGATATAATAAGGAAACATTGGCCCCTTTTAAAATCTGATCCCCTTCTAGGTCCACATCTTGAAGAAAAACCAACTTTTACATATAAGAAAGGCAGAAGCCTGAAAAATATACTAGCCCCTAGCAGGATAAAACCAGTTCCAAAAAGCAACGCTGACCCAAAAATCGATAATTGGCTAACAAATTGGAAGGGTACTATGAAATGGGGAAAAGCAAGATGCAACATGTGCAAACACATAAATAGAGCACCCACATTCCACAACAGCCAATCAACAAAAACATATAGTATAGATTTCAAAAGTAACTGTGATTCAACATATGTTGTGTATTTATTAGAATGTGGGTGCGGCCTTCTATATGTAGGCCGCACAAATAGGAAAATAAGACGTAGGAAAAATGAACATCTCTATAATATTAAAGAAAAAATGGAAAATCACAGTTTGCCGAAACATTTTCTGGATTGTCATGGGAGCAATTCTAGTTCCTTAAAAGTACAAGTAATAGACCAAGTGTCACATACAAAACCTAACAGATTATTGGAACTAAGAAAGTTAGAAACAAAGTGGATTTACAAGTTAAAAACACTACAGCCCTTAGGACTAAATATTTATATAGATGTGGCAGCATTTTTATAGTGTTCTATGGCCTCTTTAGATTTTTAGGAGTTTTTATGAATTTTAAGAAGGTTCTTTTATCTTCCCTATTTTTTGCCCTTTTTTATAATATACAAAACATCTTTTAATGATTATTCATTGCCCATCCATTCTTTCAGCACATCAATCCCATTTTTGCTGGTTTTAATAATAAAATAGGTCAATTCATTTACATCATTAGATATTGGAGATTAAATTAGGACATCAATTGGTGAACCCTGTTCTTTTGGGTATCGTTTTTTTGGTCAACACAATGCAATTTCAAGTAAAAATTCCCCTTCATTCATTCCAAATTAAGCTTTAAATGAACTCATATAATATTTATAGAGTCATTCATATATTTTTTTGCACTTAGTATTATGTCAACACTAACTTCTTCGGTTTTTATTTTATACATCCATCAATTTTTTTTTATGTAAACTTTGCTGAGCATAACTTTTATCTAGGTAAATAATATCCATTTGGGAAAGTATTTCCGTTAACAATCCTGTCATAAGCGAATGTGGTAAAAAATAAGAGTAATCTCCTCTTAACGCATTGCCTCTTTAAATTAATCATTTGCTATTTTTACATGTTTTGGACCATGGTTCTTCAGAGAGAATACAGACTATGAGTTAGGGTTGTCCGTATAATTATTAAGTAAAATTTCCTCTACGGCACAAACACATTGTTTATGGAAACAATCTCTTTCTTTGCCGATACATGTCACCTTAAAATGAAAATCATTAGCATAATTTTAAAGTTGCTAACAACGATTACCATTATTTTATTTTTTTGTGTATCCTTTTATTAACACACAAAGTAACCTTTTTTTGTAATAGATACAGTATGTTTGAAATTTATCACATATTACTGTGTTTGGTGTTATTATTTCGATTGTATCTTTCAATCAAATTTCAATCGATTTAGAGTAATTCCCATTATACATATCATGTTTATCATTATATCATTTCAATGTATTTATCATTTGATTATGTTTACTTTTGTATATAGCAGTGTTCGTTATATAAGGATGTTTTAGATATAAACAGTATACTGAAATACATGTAACGATCCCTAATCCGGGTTAACATATGTGCTTTTATACACCCCTCTCCTACGATTGGCTAACCAGCTCACACCTTCAATCTTATTGGCTGGTATGCCTTTAAAACAAATAGGCACCATTTAAATCACATACAGCCTTTGAAAAAGCCTGACCGAAGTCGGGGGAAACGCGTCAGGCAATTCAATAGAACTGCGGGAAAGCAGTAAAAAGACTGTTTGTGCCAGCTTGACAAACGCTTAGGCGGCAGGATCTGGAATACCACTGCCTAATTTGTTTGACTGGAATTGTGAGGAGGAGGACCATCTTTCCCTGGTGCAACAGAAGCTGCAAAATCCCAGGAGTGCTTTTCTTAATGCAGAACATTAGTTTTAATCTAGTAAGTGCAGTCTTATTTGTGTGCTTTATTTTTGTAATAAACTTCTACACTTGAATTGTGCCCTGTGCGCCTGTTTTTTCTTTTTCTATTTCATGTAACCACGTTTGAGCCAAGACCAGTGGGATTGCTGGCTGAAATTAGGCGGCACTTCAGTGGCACTACGATTGGAACATAATTGCTTCAGCTATATCTTGCTGAGGATACTCCTATTACAAACAAGGAACAATTACAAAGTATGTAAGTGTTCATTGGATTCAGTTCATAAGGTTCTGTTTTTCTGTTTACCTGGAGTCTCTATTATGAGATTGGAACTTTTAAAGGACAAATAATAGCAAGAGTCTAAGCATTCTAGAATTGTAAATTAATAATCAAACATTTTCCCTGATTTCATTCCACATCTGTTTTTTGTGTGTGCTAAAACATACATCTATTTTGCACAAGTCCCTAGCAGGTGCTAGTGGGATCTTTTAGTTCTATTTTTAATCCTTGAATTTATTATATGTCCATTTTAGTTTGAATTTTTTTACTCATATCATATATTGCAATTTTATCTTTGTACACAGACAATTTTAAAACAAATAGTATAATATATACGTAACATTGAAAACAATTTTTAAATAAGACAAACATATTAAGGTTTAGTATAATATTTATGGTCAGTACATAAGTGCATTAAAGTTTGGTAGTACTTTGTTATTACCTTGAAAAGGGCATTTATATGGGCATTGCTCTTAAAATGGCATTCAGCTCTTTTTCCTGCCCTTAAAAGAGCATTCAGCCTAATCTAAAAATAAAAGCTCACCCAAAACGATTGGATCCAATAGGATTTTAGCAGCCCTAATTCCTATTGGCGGATTCAAATTTTTCAGCCAATAGGAATGCTATTGTACCCCCAGTAACAAAAAGGGATACCTTACATTTCAATCCACAGTGTGCGGCGGATGATTGCATGAAGAGGACCTCCACGTCAGATCGATGGACCTCCGCCTGGACCTCCTGCCTTGTACCTCCGCCCGGACCTCCGCCTTGGATCTTCGCCTGGACCTCCATCTCCGCGCAACGCCACTCCGCCTCTGCAGGGATGAAGAAGATGCCGGTCCCATGATGGATGAAGATGGAGCCGTCTGGATGAAGACCTCTCGCCGCCTGGATGTCCAAACTTCAGGAACTGTAAGTGGATCTTCGGGAGTTATTGTTAGGATTTTTTAAACTTTTTTGGTGTTTTTTTTTTTAGTTTAGGGTTTGGGCTTTTCTTAAAAGAGCTAAATGCCATTTTCAGGGCAATGCAAAAGAGCTAATTGCCCTTTTAAGGGCAATTACCATACAAATGCCCTTTTCAGGGCAATGGATAGCTTAGGTTTTTGTTAGAGTTAGGGTTTTTATTTTTGGGGGTTGGTTGGGTGGTGGGTTTTACTGTTGGGGGGTCTTTGTGGGGGGGTTTTACAGGTTAAAAGAGCTGTTTAACTTAGGGCAATGCCCTACAAAAGGCCCTTTTAAGGGCTATTGGTAGTTTATTGTAGACTAGGGTTTTTTTTTATTTTGGGTGGGCTTTTTTTTATAGAGCTATTAGATTAAGTGTAATTCTTTTTTATTTTTGATAATTTCTTTTGTTATTTTTCGTAATCTAGTGTTTGTTATTTTTTGTAATTTAGTATTTTTATTTTTTGTAATTAGATATTTTGTAATTTTTATAGTAGTGTTAGGATTTTTTTAATGTGTATTTTAGTTTTCTTAATTGGTAGTTAGTTTAATTTTAGTTTAATTGTTAGTTTAAACTTAGTTTTTTTAATTTGACAGGTAAGTTTTAATTTAAGATAGGGAAATTGTAATTTTAATATAATGTTAGGGGTTACTAGTTTACTTTTTAGCACTTTAGTTATGAGTTTTATGTAACAGTTTTATTGTGTAAAACTCATAACTACTGCTCTCAGATGGCGGTACGGATCTTGTCGTTATAGGGTGTAACGCAAGCGTTTTAGCCTCACTGCAAAACTCGTAATGGCTGAGCTACGGAAGTCCCATGAAAAAACGTAATTTTTATGTGTGCAGGACTGACGTTGTGTTACAAGCTAAAAGGCTTGTGGTACAGCTATACTGACAAGACATTTAATGGCTGCGTTGCTGTTTTAACGCTGAAATTACAATTTTTTCAGCGTTAAAACACGAACGCAAAACTTGTAATCTAGGTGAATGTTGCCATAAAGTACTCTGGACACGTGAACCTACCTAGCTATGCATTTCAAGAAACAATGACTACAGAACATTACATTAATATTATTACATTTGGTAATAAAGGTGATTTTGATTTTTTTTTATTTATTTAAAGGTATAGTAAAGTCAAAACTAATGATAGAGCATGTAATTTTAAACAACTTTACCAATTATTTCTAAATATCTAACTTGCTTTGTTCTACTGGTATTCTTTGTTTAAAATATACCTAGGTAGGTCAGGCGCAAGTGATCAGCAAGACATTTACTTTATTGTTTACATTTACTTTACTGTTTCTACCGTAAGATTTGAGTTTGGCTTGCAAGATGTACAGTACATATATTTGGGTGTCATCTGCATAACAGTGGTAGCTGAGGCTATGCTGCATTTTAGTATCTCCCATTGGAAGCATATATACTGCAAACAACATGGGAGATTAGATGGAACCCTGTGGGACTCCACACACCAAGGGGACAAGTGCAGCATACTCCAGATGACACTCTCTGGGTTCTGTCAGACAGAAATAATTTGAACTGTACTACTTAGCCCACAAATATCTTGTAGGTTAAAATGCCAAAGTCTATGGTGTCAAAGTCCAAAGTGTCAAGATGACCCATGATAGTCAGTGATATCATCTACAGCTTTTTATTTCTTCAAGCTCCAGTTTTATTGCCTACCAAAAATAAAACAGGTGGTGAGTCTTTTAAAGTTAAGGAAGTGTTGTTTCCATTTGCCTTACAGTCTCCAGGGCAAACTCATACTAGCAGAGGTAGCATGGCCTATATAGAATGTGTATGCTTTGATAGTCTTGATTCTGAACTGAAGGTTTAAGTTCCATACTCCTTAAAATAAACTTTTGGGGGCGGAGCTAACCGACATGCAGTGCATAGACCGGCATAGAGCTCCAGGCTTCAACCGTCTAAACACCCTATATTAAGCCTATTTCTTTGGCAAACAATCCTTTTTGCAGCGTTGTGTGAACTGTTTGTGCGGCCTGCATAGCCCAGCTTATACCTGGTTGAAGTTTATGTGTCAATTTTGGCAGCATCCTAGACATTAGGGCGGGCAGCCAAATTACAGCTTACTCATCGGTGGCGTCATTATCCACCCAGACTGCAGCTCCGGAGGGTCGGGGATCCGCTCCGGAGTGGTGGAGAGCAAAAAGCAGAGAGGAAAGAGCTGTGCGGCCTGCATAGCCCAGCTTATACCTGGTTGAAGTTTATGTGCCAACTTTGGCAGCATCCTAGACATTAGGGCGGGGCAGCCATATTACAGCTTACTCATCGGTGGCGTCAGTATCCACCCAGACTGCAGCTCCGGAGGGTCGGGGATCCACTCCGGAGTGGTGGAGAGCAAAAAGCAGAGAGGAGAGAGCTGGGAGGCTCAAAGTGTTGGAGACCAGCCAAACGCCTTTCATTGGAGGCTTGCTGGGAGTGACGCCTATCCAGAGCTGATCTTGCTCCGTGGAGCACTCCGGACCAGAGATACAGCCCAGGAGGATGGAGACCGGTAGCAGGAGTGATTGGGAGCCACCAGGTGAATACTGCACCAAAAGGGGCTGCGGGTGCAGCAGAGAAGTACATTGGCGCGAACAGCAGCCATCTTGTGGCCCTCAAAGAAAGCCGAAATGGCTGGACACAAACCTACAGTGAGTGAGCACCCTCGATCCTTTCCACCGGAATCCAGGAGGCTGTCCTGTCTTACTTCCTGTGGCTGGAGCCCCATGGGCAGCTATAGACTTCAGAAGGCTATCGTCTACTGCCACATGGGTGAGATCCACACTACACACATGATATAGGTGGCGATTTACATGACCTACAACCCCTTACAAGCCCCCCTGCATACTCTTAGGACTTTCTTACACTGAGGGAGGTAGACCCTATAAACCCGGGACTAAAATCACCCCTGCCTAGGGAACTATGCATCAGTGCCCCAAATTGGGCGTTTACATAGGCAGCGCACCTGAGTCCACAATTAAAACAAAACAGAACTGATATTTGCAAGTATTGACTCTGCACCTGGCCTGACCGGCCTCCTCCTCTTTGGGAGATAAGTGGAAACACATTATAGTGGGTGTATAGAGGCCTGGTTGGCAAGTTTATCAGGGCTCCAGGCCTTGAACCTCATTAAATGCATTGCATGAATTTTTATACTGGGCCTACCCCTACGCTGCTGAGACTAACACTGCAAATCTAGGACCACCAATTATTGTGTAAAGTGAGCTGTAATAACATTGTCTGACACCTGCATGTTTGTTCATTAAGCAACTTGTGTTGGTTTGCCCCCTCTCCTCTGCCTTTCCCGTCTAGCTTGTCTAGGCGGGTCACCTCCACACTCCTTTTTCCCCCTCTTGTGAGGAAGTATCCCACAATCTCTGAGGAGAGGGAACAGATCTGTAATTTGTCTCTGTAATTTTGATTCTTTTTAAGTGTCTATTAAGGGTATACTGGCATAACACAAACCATATTTTGAGATTGTATTTTTATTTTGCCCTGCACTCTGTCTTACTGGGGCTGCGCTAGGTTTGTTTATTTTGACCTCCTAGTATAGATTCAGAAGGCTTTTTGTCGCCTTATCTCTGGTGTGTCTGGGGTCGGACACACCCTCTCACCTCACCCTTTCCCACCCAGCTAATCTGGGTGAGTCACCGCCATCTACCTTTTCCCCCCCTCTGAAGAGGAAGTTTCCCATTGCCTTATGTGTTGGGGTTGACTTATCCCTAGGCACGCCACTATTCACGATGGAGGTGGTGTAGCCCCAGAGAGCAGACTGAGGTTAGCCCGCTCGCACCTATGTTATTTTGTATGTACTAGCAATTTTCAGATAGTCAGACAGTTTATTATCTCCTTTGGCATTAGTGAGACCTGATTGGGT
This sequence comes from Bombina bombina, assembly GCF_027579735.1. Taxonomy (NCBI): domain Eukaryota; kingdom Metazoa; phylum Chordata; class Amphibia; order Anura; family Bombinatoridae; genus Bombina; species Bombina bombina. The sequence continues at coordinate 675,317,994 of NC_069499.1, forward strand.
TATCGTTGCCACATTTTGTGGTTGACCACTACTTCTTTAAATATGCCGCATACATCAAGAAGGCACCCCAGAACTCCAGTGATGGTTAAAAAGACTGTTTTTGACCATTTCTCTCAACAGTTAAAGAACCCAGACCCAACTAGAAGAGACTTAAGTGACCCTGAATCACAAGATGAGGGATCATAATCTAGCACGCAGTCCAACGCTCACTTGCTTCACTACATCACTGAATCCACAATGAAAAAGATGTTGGCTGCAGACCAAATCTATCACTGCTGAGATCCAACGGAGTTCAGCTGTGCTGCAAAAGAATATTCCAGATATCAGAGAGAGAGTGTTTACCTTAGAGAGACAACATGATGACCTTGCCACGGACCACTCAAACTTACTCTCCTACACTGAGAATCTGGTGGACCAAATTACACAACTAGAGTTAAAATTGACAGATGTGGAGGATAGAGCTCGGAAAAACAATATCTGATTTAGAGGTATACTGGAGAGTGTGACGGCAGGAGAAATGCAAGAAACTCTCAAGGTTCTTTTCACTGCACTTCAGGGCTCCTTGGAGGGTTCCTCTCACACTATGGAGTGAGCTCACAGGGCTCTGAGAACAAGGGACAATGTCATCAGACAGACCCAGGGGACGTTGTGGTATGGTTCCACCCACTTTACCTTTAAAGATCGGCTGATGCAGGCCACTTTTACCAAGCCAGATATACCAGACAACCTCAAGGATATCCAACTCATCCCGGACTTGTCTTCCCATACTCTGCTACAATGTAGGCTCTATATGCCCATAACCACTCTGCTCAGAAGGGTGAATATCAAGTATAGGTGGGGCTAGCACAAAGTTAATTGTAACAAAGGATAACCAAACCCATGTGGAAACATCTCTCTCTCAGAGCAACACTCTCCTGTCTAACTGGGGCCTGCAATAAGAACAAGTGCCTCCGTCTGCTACTCACCCGACCAAACTATGGGCCTCGGCCCCAGAATGGACAATGAGAGAGCAAAGACCTAAGCGGCAGAAACCCAGCCCTCTCAATCAATCTCTAAGGCCTCAAGCCTTGCCAACCTGAAATGAAACCCACCCTTGATGTGGGAACTATAAGGTATAAGCAAACTATGCTATAACCGTTGTTTTCTTTATGTCTTGTTATATCAAGTTTAGTTAGAATTGTTAGTTTACATTAATATGTCTGCACCGAGAGCATGACTGGACTAAATCAGCTCCACTTCAAATTGTGCTTGCTCCCCCCCAAACTTAGAGCCACATCAGGCTTCCACTTTGGTGGACTACTTACACCGATATATCCATTCCCTGGTACCCAGGTCTTCTAGCTTTCACCGATACCCCAACATCCCCCCCCATCAAGTAAACAAGCTGTCAGGTGGAAAGCTAATTTGACTTAAAGTATAATCTTGCATATGTCCTCCTCAGGCTTTTTTAACACACAATCAGCCAGATTACGAGTTGTGCGTTCGTGTTCTAACGCTGAATAAATGGTAATTTCAGCGTTAAAACAGCACCGCAGCCTTTTAGCCTGTAATGTAATGTCAGTCCCCGCACACGTAAAAATGACGTTTTTTCATGGGACTTTCATAGTGCTGCCATTACAAGTTTTGCAGTGAGGCTAAAAAGCTTGTGTTGCAGCCTATACCCAACAAGATCCGTTTCGCAATCTGAGAGCAGTAGTTATGAGTTTTACGCAACAAAACTGTTACATAAAAAGTCATAACTAAACTGTACAAAGTACACAAAACACCCAATAAAACTACCTATTAACCCCCTAACCCGAGGCCCTCCAGCATTGCAACTACTATCTTATAAGTTATTAACCCCTAATCCTGCCACTCTCAAACATCGCACGCCACTATAAAATTTACTTAAACCCCTATTCCGCCTCTCCCCAACATCGTAACCTCCTATAATAAAGTTATCATCCCCTAAACCACGCCCTCCCACATCGCAAACACTATTTAAATATTATTAACCCCCTAATATGTAATCCGCTCACATCGCCCCCTCTTATACTAAAGTTATTAAACTCTACATCGCCACCACCTATAATAAACCTATTAACCCCTTAAACCGCAAGCCCCCCACAACTTAAATATACTAATTTAAACTATTAACCCCTCTAAACTAAAGCCCCACACATTGCAAAAAACTAAGTAACCCCTAAACCTAACGCCCCCTCTAATTTTAGATTAAAATTACAATTTCCCTATCTTAAATTAAATTGAAACTTACCTGTCAAATTAAAAAAACTAAGTTTAAACTAACAATTAAACTAATATAACTATTAAACTAACATTAAACTAACTACCAATTAAATTAAACTAAATACACAATAAAAAAATCCTAACACTACTATAAAAATTACCAAACTATCTAATTACAAAAAATAAAAAATACAAAAAAAGATATTGCAGAACTAGAAAAAGTTCAGAGAAGGGCCACAAATCTAATAAGGGGATTGGAGAATTTAACCTATGAGAAGAGGCTAGCCAAACTGGGTCTGTTTTCTTAGAAAAAAAGGCGCTTAAGAGATGACATGATTACTTTATATAAATATATTCATGGCCTATATACAGAGATGGCAGAAGCCCTGTTTATTTCCAAGAAAATTGTTTGTGGCCAGATGTCACAATTTAAGGGTTGGAGAAAAAGGAGATTTAATCTCCTGCAACGGAAACGTTTTTTTCACTGTAAGAGCAATAACATTTTGGAACTCATTACCAAAGGAGGTAGTGAAATGCCAATACCCTAGATACAATTAAACATTATTTGGATACATTTCTGTCTATAAACAAAATTCATGGATATGATTGCTAGTATTAAATGGGGTCACCTTTTAGTGGGATTATTTAAGCTTAACTTGAGCTTTTTGTATATATTTTAGATTTGTATAGGTTGAACTTGATGGACTTCGGTCTTTTTTCAACCTCATCTACTATGTTACTATGTTACTAAATTACAAAAAATAACAAACACTAAATTATGAAAAAATAACTAAGGAAATTATCCAAAATAAAAAAAGAATTACACCTAATCAAATAGCCCTATAAAAATGAAAAGGCCCACCCAAAACAAAGAAAACCTTAGCCTACAATAAACTACCAATAGCCCTTAAAAGGGCCTTTTGTAGGGAATTGCCCCTAAGTTAAACAGCTCTTTTACCTGTAAAAGAAAATACAAAGACCCCCAACAGTAAAACCCACCCACACCCAACCAACCCCTCCAAAATAAAAAAAACTAACTCTATAAAAAAATCTAAGCTACCCCTTGCCCTGAAAAGGGCATTTGTATAGGCATTGCCCTTAAAATGGCATTTAGCTCTTTTGCTTTGCCTTGAAAAGGGCATTTAACTCTTTTACGAAAGCCCAAACCCTAAACTAAAAGAATCCAACCTAAAAAAAACTTAAAAAAAACCCTAACACTAACCCCGACGATCCACTTACAGTTTTTGAAGTCACACTTGAATGATCTTCATCCAGGCAGCGAAGTCCTCATCCAGGTGGCGAGAAGTCTTCATCCAGGCGGCCTCTTCTATCTTCATCCCGGCGGCGCAGAGCGGGTCCATACTGAAGACATCCGGCGCAGAGTATCCTCTTCATACGGTTGCCGCCGTATACTGAATCTTCAATGCAAGGTACGTGATTCAATATGGCGTCCCTTGCATCCTATTGGTTGATTTGATTTTGGAAATTCAAATCAGCCAATAGGATGAGAGCTACTGAAATTCTATTGGCTGCTTCAGTTGGCTAATTTGAATTTCCAAATCAAATGAGCCAATAGGAATGCAAGGGATGCCATCTTGGAATTGCGTACCTTGCATTGAAGATTCAGTGTACGGCGGCAACTGTATGAAGAGGATGCTCCATGCCGAATGTTTTCAGGATGGCCCCTCTCCGCGCTACGGGATAGAGATAGAAGAGGCTGCCTGGATGAAGACTTCTCGCCGCCTGGATGAGGACTTCACCCCCTGGATGAAGATAGAAGAGGCTGCCTGGATGAAGACTTCTCACCACCTGGATAAGAACTTCGCTGCCTGGATGAAGATCATTCAAGCGGGACAATGATCAAGCATGAACAAGGGGCTGTAACCTTGAAACGTCGCTACTTTGTATCAATGAATTGCCATAAAAGATTACTGGAGTGCTGAGGATTTCCTCACTTGTGTTCACATATCGTTTGGGGACTTGGCAGTGCCCTCAGATCCTGCGTGCACCCCTCCATCATTGTGCTGTCCTCTATTATATAGTGTGGGTGATGTTGGGGTGCAGGGGAATAGGGGTTAATAACTTTAGTATAGTGGCGGCTACATCGGGAGCGGCAAGATTAGGGGTTAATACCATTATGTAGGTGACGGTGATGTCAGGGGCAGCAGATTAGGGTGTGTTTAGACGTGGGGTTTATGTTAGGGTGTAAGGTTAAAATGTATCTTTTGTTTTCCCCATAGACATCAATGGAGCTGCGTTACGGAACTTTGTATTCCGCAATCTCAGGTGTTAGTTTTTTTTAGCCCAGTCTCCCCTTTGATGTCTATGGGGAAAGCGTGCACGGAGCACGTCAAAACAGTGCTTGAATGGTGTTCAGTATGGAGCTCAACGCAGCCATATCGCACGCACAAGCCGACTGTTTCAAAACTTGTAATGACAGCGCTATAGAGGGTTAAATAACGCAACTTTTGTTGTGTTTGTTAATTTCCCTATAGCGCGTATAACTAATCTAGGTGAAATAGTCCCTCTGACTGGGATGAAATGCTTAGAACATTTTGCTCCTGATTGACCCTATGAGGCTGCAGTAGGACCTCTGGTATCACGTGCAATATGTGTATCATAAGGAGGACTCCTATTGATGAAAAGCCGAGGGCACTTTCTGTTAATCCCCCACGCTCACGCTCCCCAACCTGGTTAGTTTTCTATACCTGCAATATTGGTAATATCCAGCGAACGAAAAGTATGCACTACAGCACGATTATACTACCGACTGAGCCCGGCACTATTTGGGGGATGGATAGAGATGTGCATTTTAATCTTTTATCAGATGTATATATGGTGGGGCTGCCCTAAACTCAAGCCTTTGTGGGGGCACTTGTTTCACCACTTTGTCCAGATTGGGGATATCCCTCTCCTTAAATGCTGGAAGCGGCCCCTATTTCATTTTGGCTCTTACAGCTTACCCAGGTACTAAGGGATACTTGTGCATCTACCTTTTCTCAGCTATAAAACTGTCCATCGCCAGAGCATGGAAAAGAATACCTCCCCTCTCCTCCTGGCCAGAAAATAGTTAATGTTATGGCATATATCTATTCTATGTAAAAAATGTGTTCTATTCCTTAGAAAAGTCTGACCTTTTTGAACTGATTTGGGCAGACTGGAAAACTATGTTTAACACACATTGGCTACCTAATCTAGACACATAGCAAGGCCCCCCTTCATTCCTTACCTGACTCTTCCCCCTCTCACCCTACCTTATTCTTAATAAACTCGTCATTTCACAAATCTGTACCGCACTATCCTGGTACAGCAAGTTTTTACCGTTACCCAGTCATCCCCCATTCCCAACTCCACTTACCTTCCTATGAAATAGAACGCTCCATTTACCAAACCAAGGTTTAATTCCCTTTTTGTATTGATATAAGTGAGTACTGAGTGCAATGTATTTGTTATTTGCATGATCTTTCTGTGTTGTTGTGTACACCAATGATACACCGTTTGTATCTTTATTTGGAAAATAAAATATATTTAAATGAAAATAAAACAAATTAAAAACTTTTGGATGTATGAGAATCATCCCTAGATGTATTTACCCAAATGGACTTGTTCAGAAAATAATTAGACTGCACAGATTGAGTTAGTCATATATTCCCCATGAAGAATGATGTTCTGGTAGAGTACAAATTTCCAGATTTTGTGGGTCAATTTTTTGTGAACTATGCCATTAAGAGTTCCCTTTTTATTATGCATAAAAAGAGAGAAGTGCTCTACCAGGAAAGAAGAACAGCTTTTTTTTTTTTTTTTAAAAAGAGCTTTATTAAGAAATTTGCAAGTTAACAATAGTTCAGTTCAGCACGAAATTGTCTAGTTACTGCAAGAATCTATGTATACAATATTTCAAAGCTCTCTGTTTTTTAGGTTAGACAATATTGGAATTATTTCTATATGACAAAGATTACGACTTCCCTGTCTACATGAATGGAGTGATAAACAATAAAAGCGAAATAATAACTTAGCAACGGTCTCTAAAAACCTTTATACTGTTAAACATTGAGGATAGAGATATAAGGTTGGCGGATCAAATAGTGTGGGAAGGGGAAAAATAATTATTAGTATAGAGAAGAAAAGAGGGTGAGGGAAGGGGGAAGAAAAAAAAAAAAAGGGGGGGGGAAGGAAAGGATCTTTTACTATATGGTGCCATTCCATACAGCCAGTATCATCTCATGTGTATCCAATGTATCTATTTTAAGGTAATGGTATATCCAATGCAAGGAGATCTGAAACCTCCCTCCTCCACTCCGCTACAGTTGGGACTACTTGGGATTTCCATTTTTTAGGAATGAGTTTTTTAGCTCCTGTATCATAATCAACAGGGAGTGTGCTAGTTTGGCCGGGTCTTTGACTATGGGCAGGGAGCAAAACAGAATGCTCTCAAAGGTGCAGTTTAAGTGTATATTCAGTAAACCTGATGCTATCGTGAAAATATCAGCCCAGTAAGCATTTAAGTTTAGGGCATGACCACCAAATATGGGAGAGGGAGCCTTCTCCACCACAGCCCCTCCAACAAGTACTGCTCAGAGTGGGAAACATCTTGTGCAGCCTAGCAGGTGTAAGATACCACCTACTAATAAGCTTGAAGTGTGTTTCCATTATACAGAAGATCTTTTTGCTAGGTGCGAAAGCTTTCAACCATGATTCCATATCTATCTCTTGAGTTAGTTCTTTGTTCCAAGTGGAGACATACAAGGGAAGGGACGTTTTTGTCCCTCAGAGGAAGTGATTTTATATAGGAGTGATATAAGGTACCTGGGTATCTTAGGGTAGAACACATAGTTCCTCAAAGGGGCGTGAGGGTTCATACCCATCTCGGACCTGTTTTTATGGTGGGAGATATAATGAAGTAGTTGATGAAAGTTAAGTCAAGGGGAGAAAATGTCCCCATGGATCTCTGCCATTTGGGCCTGTGTTTTAAAAGAATTGTTTTCTTTAAGGAACTGCATTGATCACACCCTGAGGCAGTAAGGCTGAGTGACACGAAACCCTAATCTCCAGTATGGAAGCCCAGGGTTTTCGTTTATTGGTGTTAGGGGTGAGTGTTTAGATGAGATATGTGTGCTAGTTGCCAGGATCTTATCCCATTCTGTTAGCGTCTCTGATGTTATAATATATTTATGCAATTGTTTCGGCCTAAGTGGGGGGGAGATCCATGCAGTGTACCCAAGTTATTTAGTGAGAATATTTGTCTGTCTAGGTGCAGCCATGCTTTATCCGGGTTGTTGTGGGACCATTCTGCTATTCTCTGTAGAAGAATCGCTCTTCTATATGCAGCTAAATTTGGTAACCCAAGGCCCCCCCTATCCCTTGACAGGTACATAGTTTTTTTTGGAACCCTAGGTCTGATGTTTGCCCATATATAATTCTCTATTATAGATTGTAGTTGCTTAATATAACCCTCGTTTAGAGGAATAGGTAGTGCTTGCAAGAAATAAAGAACTCTAGGGAGAATGTTCATTTTACATACCCCTATCCTCCCTAGCCAGGAAATAGGTTTATTCTTCCATCTAGATAGATCCCTGACTAATATCGTTTTTTCAGGGGATGAAATTGTGCTTAATAAGATCATGTACACATGGTGTTAAGTGTATCCCTAGGTACTTAAGTTTTTGCTGCGCCAGCGGTATATGGTATTGGGTATGTAAGGAGGTTAAATGATGGGAGGGGGGTATTTATGTTTAATAGTTCCGACTAATTTAAGTTAAGGGCGGAAATTGGATACCTCTCCATAAGCGTCTAATTCTTTCAATAATTCCGGGACCGAGGTTTCGGCTTTAGTTAATGTAAAGAGCGCATCATCTGCGTAGTAGTGCTTGTTTACACTCCATATCTCCCGCCCTTATACCTGTGATTTTATCGTTTTGATCTGACTTTTTGTGCCAAGGACTTTCCATGGAGATGGCGAACAGTAACGGTGAGAGTGGGCAACCCTGCCTAGTCCCATTATTAATATAGAGTGTCAGATAAGGTCCCGTTTAACTCGGACCCTCGCGTTCGGTGCAGAATATAATGCTGTTGTCATATTAGGAAGGCTTGTGGGAGACCCATCGCCCTCATTGCCCTCTGCAAAAAAAGGGACCATCCTACCCTATCGAAGGCCTTTTCCGCATCTGTTGTGAACAAGACCATAGGGGTACCTGTCACCTTCGCATAGTTAATTAATTGAATCACTTTGGTTATATTATCTCTCGCTTCTCTCCCGGGGATGAAGCCAACTTGGTCCCTGTCTATCAATTCTAGTAGAAGTTTATTCAGTCTATTTGCTAATATCTTGGCCAAAATCTTCATGTCCGTGTTGATTAATGAAATGGGCCTAAAGTTACTTGGGTTCGTGGCCTGTCTGCCTGTTTTAGGTAAAAACGGTTATGTGGGCTTCTAACAGAGATCTCGTTAATACTGGGTCTTCTTTGAGATTGTTAAATAGTTGCAACATGTGAGGGGCTAGCACTCCCACACATCTTGTAAAGTAAGCAGAGGTAAGTCCATCCGGGACCGGGGCTTTTCCCAGAAGGGATATCTTTTATAGCTAATTGGAGCTCCTCTAAGCGTTATATATCAGTGGATAGAGAGTCAGCTGATTGTCAATTGTAGGGAGTTGAACGTGTCTAAAGTATTGATCTAATCTATCTTCGGTATTAAGGTATCTCGGGCCTCCTGGCTCTCTAGGTTATATAAGTTGTCATAATAGTCACAAAAAGTGTCAGCTATCCCCACACTATCCTTTACCGTTTTACCTTCTAGGGTGACTAGAGAGTGGACATAGGTGTTTATTTGTCTTCCTCTTTATGTTTCTAGCTAGTATTTTACCTGGTTTGTTTACCCCCTCATAATAGTATTGTTTAAGATATAACGCCTTGCGTTGATAGGATTCTGTCAAATGGTGGTTTAAGCACCAATCTGTTATCTGTAAGGTCGGACAAGATTTGATCATTGGAAGGGTCCTGTTTGTGAGCTTTCTCTAGTGAACTATCATTTGTAAGAGTTTGGAGTGCTTGTCTCTGGATATTCGATTTCAATTTAGATTTCTGTTTTATTATTATTCCTCTGAGCACGGATTTATGCGCTTCCCATTCTAGTTGTCGAGAAGAGGATGTTCGGGAATTTAAAGCGAATAGTCAGTGATTTCTTTTTGGACTAGGTCCAGGAATGGTGTGTCATTTAATAGAGAATCCTCTAGTCTCCACACTTTTTGTGAGACCGGGATGTCGGGCCAAAGTACTCTGCAGGTCACTGGGCATGGGCCGACCAGGTTATGGGGCCAATGATGCAGTCCCCGGTGATGGAAAGGCCCTGCGAATCAGTGAATATGTGATCTATCCGGGTGTAACAATTGTGGGGATTGGAATAAAAAGTGTAATCCCTATCTGAGGGGTGTAAGGTCCTCCATACGTCATGGAGTGTGAGGTTGTGGAATATGTTTCTTAATTACTTTTAAGTTCTCTTGGCTGTTATACAAGAAGACCCTCTGAAGAGTCTAGTTGTGGGTCTAAAGCTGTGTTGAAATCTCCGGCCAGGAAGACTATCCCCCTGTGAGTGGTCTAGGATTAAGTTAGCTATTTTTTTGAAAAGACAGTTTGTGCCTGGTTAGGGGCATAGACATTGATGATTGTAATTGAATGACCATATAGAAGGCCCCTTAACAAAATGTATCTGCCTGCAGCATCTTTTTCGGTGTGTAAAATTTGAATGGGTAGGGATCTGTTAAACAAGACACCCACACCAGCTCTTTTATTTGGGCCTGAGGCAAAGTGTGCTGTCGGGTACTGTCTATTGTGCAATTTTGGTTCTTTTACCTTTTGGAAATGGGTTTCCTGAATCATAAGTATCTGACTATTAAGCTTATTAAGTTCCCTAAAGGCAATGGACCTTTTCCCGGGGTTGTTTTAATCCCTTGGCGTTAATGGTGGTGATTTGTAATGTGTGATCCTGGAATTTACTGAATCCTAGCTGCATGATTATAGAGGCAGTAGGGGGAGGATGGAAAAAAAAAAGGGAAGGGGGGGTGAGAGGTTGGGTTATAGGGTAACCCGAGAGAGAAGAAAAAAAAAAGGGGGGGACGAAACAGATCTAGAAGGAGGTAGGATAGACAAAGGGTGGGGGGGGGTAGAGGTAGCAAAGCAGAACCTTTTTTGGTTCTGGATAGTAAAGAACAAGTTTATATTAGTAGGTTCCGATAAGCTTTTAAAAATGTATCAACCTATAACAATAACAAGAACTATAGCAATTAGGGGTAGTACTCCAATGCTAAGCAAACAACAAACATTATCATTTCTTGTGTTACAAGGCAAGAGCCCTCATATAGAAAGAGCTGAGGGGTAGACCAGGGCAGGGTGAAGGAAGTGATTGAGGTAAGTGAGCTTCGGGCCAGGGGTTTGGGAGGGAGCTGGAAGACAAAATAGTATGAGGAGAGGGGAAAAAGGAAAGGATGAAAGGGGAAAAAGGGAAACATAGGGTATTTGTATTGACAAGAAAGTGCTTCAATCCTGTGGGACAAGGTGTAATGGGAATGATGGTGAGGGTGGAAAGGGTGCAGAGTGAATGCCTAGGAAGGGACTGGGAGGAGTAAAGTAGAGGGAAGACCGAGGGGGCAAGAGAAGATTGGGTAAGAGGAAAGGAAGGGTATGAGAAATATTAAGAGACAAGAGGCGTCAGGAAGAGTAGCCCCTGAAAGGGGGAGAAGAGAGTGGATGTAGGATAAAAGGGGGACAGAGGGGAAGAAGAATACGAGGAGGAGGAGGAGGACTAGGAGGGGGAGGAGGGGGGAGGGGGGCGGAGGGGGAGAAGTTGGAAAAAATACAGGGGGAGGCGAAGATAGGAGGAAGTTTGTGGACCTACATCCATGCTCCCTGGCAGGTCTAGGTCCTTGTAGAATAGTTGGGGGTCAGAGCCCAGTCTGTAAATAAAAGTTTTGTTGTTTGTGCATCACGATGATAGATACCGGGAAACCCCAGCGATATTGAGTTTTATTCCTGCGGAGGGTGAGACTTTATATGTGAGAGATCCCTGCGTTTCTGTAAAGTAACCAGAGACAGGTCAGTGAAAATCTGAATTTCTCAACCAGCATGTAGTATTGTAAGTTTTGATCTTGCACTTTTTAGGATATCCACTTTGTCTTTGAAACTCAAAAACATTCACTATAATGTCTCTGGGTGGAGCTTTAGGAGGTGGCTTAGGCCGAAGAGCCCTGTGGGCCCTTCAAGTGGGATTTCCTTAGCTGTAGGGTCATCCTTTATCACCCTAAACAGAGCTTGCAGGTAGCCCTCAATTGCAGGGGGGTGGATGGTTTCCGAAATACCCCTGATCCTTAAGTTATTGCGTCTGCCAATGGTTATCCAGTCCTCCATTTTATCTGTTAAGTAGAAGATTTGTTCTGACTGGCTGCACAGGTCTTCTGAATTATGTTTGATTTTTTCTTTATTGGAGCTGTGCTGTTCCTCCATCTTCAGGACTCTGTGACTAGTGCACTATATCCTTCCTCAGGTCTCCGAAAAGTGACCTCATTTCAGTAAGAACACTCTGAATATCTTCTTTAGAGGAGAGGTGCAATATGTCTGTTCTAGTGATATAGGGTGACTGAGGCGTACCATTTTGGCTGTCCAGTGCTGGTGCGACATCTTGCTTGCCAGCCATGCTGTCTCTGCAGTTGTCTAACCTGGGTTCAATAGGTTTTAGAAATTGGTTAAGGGAGTTAGTGGGCCCAGGTGTCCCTGGTTTACTCTGTCTCTTACAAGGCATTACATCAAGCAGGAGCACTGGAGAGAAAAATAAAAAGTAAAGTTCTGTTTTATGTTGGGCCCTGTGTTAGTGGCAGGGAGGGGGTACAACGTGAAAAAAGCCCGTTCTCCTATATTGAGTAATAGGGATTCAAGGATTGAGATGGTAATGTTAATATCCCAGTTATAATGAGATCTCTGCGGGCTGCGGTGCAGATTAGGGGCTTGCTGCGTTATATGAGGTGAAAAGTTGCCACGTGAGCACCAGGCCTGAGAAGCAGATCCCTTTGTTGTGTTATGGCCTAACTGATACACCCTGTCCCTTTAGGCAGCGCTTGTTGCGGTCGCTTATTATTAGGCAGAAAAGGCTGATCCCACAGTGTTATATGTTTAGCCCCTCTGCACGCATACCACCGGACCTCCCTAAGGGCAAACAACAGAGTGACCAGCTGCCGCTATATGGAGCGGGTATTACCTTGCAAGCGTTCCACTCTGAGACAGACGCAGTCACGGGATGTCCCTGTCAGCCTCCGCTTATTCCCTTTGCCGATCTATGTTGTTAGTGGTCTGGAGGGGAAGCGGGCTCAAACTGTAAGTGTACCCCGGTGTGAGCTTACCAAGCTGAGACGGCCTCAGGTGCGTAGCTGCGCCCTTCACTGCTCAGTCCCCTCAAGCTGCAATGGGTATGAGCGGGCTCTTATTCTGCCGTTGTCGGGTCCTCCTCCCTGCTCCAGCGGGTCAGGATTTTTGCCTCAATCTCCCCTCAGCCTTATACTGTTAAAGAGTGTGGGTTAGTTAGGGTTCTTGCCATATTTCAGCGGTTATTGCTTGCAAAGGAGATAGGAGCCCTTTCAAAATGCGGCCATCTCCCAGCGTGGCCTGGCTCCGCCCCCTCATCAGCTAGTTCTATGGCAATTTGCCACCTAGTAGCAGCCTCTTTTAGACCTGTGTGCTTTTCCCAGAGGAATGCTTTCCTGTAGTATATCAGTCTGATCCCGCCAAGTAATGGTCAGTCCAGCCCCAAAATACCTGGCAATTCTCCCCTGAACAAGAAACATGACAACCCCAGATAATCGTTTCCACCTCCTCTGGGCCTCGTCAGTGAGGTGCAGCCACATTCCTTTAAGCACACTGGACAAGGAGTTCACGTCTGGTAGGGAGACCTTACTAGGGTCATATTAATTTGCATACAAAGAGAGACACACTCTACCAGGAACAGACAACAGCTCATCAGCTAGTTCTATGGTGATTATACCACCCAGAAGCAGCCTTTTTTTACAACAGTGTGCTTTTCACAGAGTAAAACTTCCCTGTAGTATATCAGTCTGATCCCGCCAAGTAAGGTCAGTCCAGCCCCGAAATACTAGGCAATTCTCCCCTGAACAAGGAACATGACAACCCCAGACGATCGTTTCGGCCTCCTATGGGCAACCAGACCTGGACTCCTTGCTCAGTGTGCTTAGAGGAATATGGATACAGCTCACTGACGAGACCCAATGAAGGCTGAAACGATCATCAGGGGTTGCTGTGTTCCTTGTTCAGAGAGGAATTGCCTGGTATTTCGGTGCTGGACTGACCGTAATAGGCGGGATCAGACTGATATACTACAGGAAAGTTTTACTCTGTAAAAAGCATTACTGGGCTAAAAAGAAGCTACTCCAGTGGTAAATCACCAGAGAACAGGCTAACAATGGTATTGAGCCGGTTTTTCGTTCCTGTGAGTGTGTCTTCTCTCTTTATGTATGTAGTCTCACTAAGAGAAAAAGGGGCAACCAGACGTGGACATATTGCTCAGTGTGCTTAGAGGAATATGGCTACACCTCACTGACAAGGCCCAATGAAGGCCGAAACGATTGTCTGGGGTTGCTGTGTTCCTTGTTCAGAGAGGAATTGCCTAGTATTTTGGCGCTGGACTAACCGTAATAGGCGAATCAGACTGATATACTACAGGAAAGTTCTACTCTGTGAAAAGCATTACTGGGCTAAAAAGAAGCTGCACCCAGGTGGTAAATCGCCAGAGAACAGGCTAACAACTGTATTGAGCCGGTTGTTCCTTCCTGTGAGTGTTTTTCTTTTTATGTATGTAGTTTCCCTTTTTATCATTTAATACGTGATGAGTCCACTGCTTCATCCTAGCCACCAGGAGGAGTCAAAGTCACCCCAGCCAAGGGCCTAAATACCTCCCCCACTCCCCTCATCCCCCAGTCATTCTTTGCCTTTCGTCACAGGAGGATGGCCAGAGAACTGTTGGAAGATTTTGGGACTAGTCTCTTATGGAGGGTAGTACTCTTCAGAATGGGGCTGGAGTTTTAAGTAGTCTTGTCAGCCTCTTAGTGAGAGCATTGAAGAATGTTAGGGTCTGGAGATGCAGGGAGAGTCTTTCTGCGAAACCATCCAGACTTGTATTAACAGTTCTTAAGCAATTAGTGTGGAAGAGTTTAACTGCCTGCTTTCTTCACTCAGGTCCATGTCAGGAGCGATGCAACACACTGTCAAACTTGAGGGGCCATGTTCCTGTTCCACGGTGTTGATTCTGGTAAGATCATTTTATTTTATATCTGTATGATAACTTAAGAAGACAGGGCCACAGTGTGGCTCCTTTATCTGTTTAGAATCAAGGGTTAATATCTCCAGAAGGTGATTATTTGAACAGGGGGGGGATGTACACATGACTGCTTTATTGTGTGTGCGACATGTGTGAGATGAGGCTCTGGCATTGTGAACAATCAGGTTTTCCTGTCCTCGATTACTGCGCAGCCTGTTTAGTTGGTGCACATTTTCCTGGCTGCAGGGGCGGTCCTGCACGATACTCCATGTGACCAGGTGTGGCCTCTTTCTCTTCCTTTCTTAATGTTGGTTGCAGGAGTCGAAATGAGTTTTCTCTGTGGGCCTGGTTCATAGGAGGTGGTGAGATTCCCCCGGCCATTGGAGTATAAAGGTTCCATTTAAAACGTTTTATATGATTCTAATTAAAGCGCAAGCTATGGAGGACTCATATGTTAGAGGGGACTCCCTCTTTACCTAAGTCTATTGCCTGTGTTGATGTGAGGAGGTTTCGGTATACCTGCCTGCCTCAACTATATTCATGCTTTGATAAAATAGTGATATCTAAAAGAAATAAAATGTTTAGTGCCACTGAACCGTCCACCTCTGAGGGGTCTCCGTCCCGTGAGGTGTGTTCCCTACATTCATCTCTTGATTACACATGCAGCTCCCCAGTACACTTCTAATCCTCCTGCGGGAGGGCCTTGTTGCTGTCCGACTTTGCAGAACTGCGGTCATAAGTGCTTTACCCTCGCCAGGCCAAGCACAAGCGAAAGGTTAAACATTGTGGTCCTTCCCAGGGGTCATCTAATCCATTGGATGTATCTGAGAATAGATTATTCCCGATGCAGAGTATTCCGATACTTTGGAGGACTCTCTCTCTGGGTCGGAGCCTCTAAACCTCTGGCTTCTAAGGAACAGACTTTAGGTTTAGGATGGAAAACTTACGCTTTTTATTAAGAGAGGTGTTAGCGACTCTAGAGGTTCCGGAAATGAAGTGTCAGGGTTTTTTCCCTGTTGTGTTTGCCAATGTGCTGATGACAGCCATTTTACTCACCTCTCTTCCTGATTATGGTGCATTGTGGGGGGATGCTGCTCAATTCCTGCACTTCCTTTTATGGCCAGACTGGTGTGCATCATCCATGTGTGACAGGATGCAGTCTCAGAATTGTGATGTCATCACTTATTATTTAAAGGGCCTCTGTTCAGTATACTTTACCTTTGCGTTTGTCTCAAACCTGTTTGTGGAAGTTCCTGTGTATTACCTGGCTGCCTGACGTCCTTCCTGGTTCCTGATCCCTGGCTTGTTCCTGACTCTGCTGTTTTCCTTGTTTCTGATCCGGCTCGTCTGACTATTCGCTTTGGCTCCTGACTCGGCTCGTATGACTACCAGCTCTGGTTTTGACTCCGGCTTGTTATTTTGACTTGTGGACTTTTTATTTTTTATTGCTATTAATAAAGGTGTGATTATTTTTGCACTTCTCGTCTCAGTTTTGATTCCTGGCACCCTGACATTACGCAAAAGGCCATGAATCCTGATGGTGCTAATAATCCACCTTTACCTGCCATCATTTCCAGGATGGATGTAGAGGATCACCGCTTGGATCAATTTTGCATTAACCCTGCAAACCCTGCTGACTCGCACTGCACATTGGACCAAAGTGTCCGCAAGTTATTGCTGCTCCTGTTTCCGCTGCTGCACCTATGCCTACCAGGAGCATGTCCGGTTCTGCACCTCTTCCTCAGCGATATGGAGGCGATCCTATTCAGTGCAGAGGGTTTTTGAACCAGGTGGGCATTTACTTTGAGATGTTACCTCAGGCGTTTCCCTCTGACAGAGCTAATGTGGGATTTCTCATCTCGTTACTCTCTGACACAGCTCTTGCCTGGGCTAATCCCTTGTGGGAGACTAATAAACCTGTGATTTCAAATTACCCTGAATTGTGGCCTCATTTCGAAGGGTATTTGATGTTCCGGCTCCTCCTCTGCTGCTAAACGACTCATGTCCATTCAGCAAGGTACAAGATCTGTTGCTCAGTATGCTATTGAGTTCCGTATGCTTGCAGCAGAGGTAGGTTGGAACAATGAAGCCCTTGTTGCCGCCTTCTTTCATGGGCTCTCTGATGCGATTAAAGATGAAGTTGCTGCCAGAGATTTACCAGAGGATCTCGAGGAATTGGTGTCTTTTTTGATCCTAATTGACATCAGACTCAGAGAGAGGCCCTCTTTCAAGGAGAGCTTGCGGAAGCCTCCTGTTCCGTTGTCTCCTATGTGTTCGTTCCCACCCATTCCTCCCTCTCCTCCCATGCCTCCTGGTCCTGAGTCACCAGGTACTGCTGAGCCGATGCGGTTGGGATTCATGCATCTCTCCACGGCGGAGAGGGCCTTTAGTAGGAGGAGGGGCTCTGCCTCTATTGTGGGTTGCAAAAATATGTAAGATTAGAAAAAAAATGAAAAAAATGCAAAAAATACAAAAATACAAAAAATAGTGAAAAAATTGTGTTCACTCTATGTGATATAACGATGAAAAAAATGAAAAACATTTTTTCATTTTTGCATTTTTGCATTTTGTGTATTTTGTATTTTTGTATTTTTTGCATTTTTTCATTTTTTCTAATCTTACATATTTTTGTACTGGACACTGATAACACTCAAACCTTTGCCATTTTTCCTCCTGCACATTTTGGACTACAACTAACCCTATACTACCCACCAGGAGCATCTTACACTTACTGGACTCAACTAAGGCGCTAATCACTTAACAGACACTCAGCCTATAAGGCTATATCATCAGCCATATTGATTCTACTAGTATATTAATTGTTTTTATTATTATATTGCATTGTTTTTATTATTATATTGCATTGTATTTTATCAAACACTGTAATTTACTATCATTTGTAACATGGATCCATGAACAACCACCAGTGTATATTGTTCTTTTAGTATTTTAATTATTGTGTGGACTAAATAATTTTAATTTCATATTCTAACCAGCTTATCATAGCCTATTTTGGCGCTCCCTTCCCTATCCTCAGCCTTCCTTTGGCGCTCACCTCTACCTTATATATATCTTTACACATCGGGCACGCTAGGGTACCCATTGAGGAGAGCTAGAGGTATCCCCCATCCCCCTTCCCCTATCTGTTTTTTGCGCAGGTTATACACCTCCTTTCTCTAACGGTCTTCTTCAACCTATTGCTAATGGTGAGCGTCCTTTGACACAATCTTTCCAAGGACTTCATTGTCAAGCTCCCTGTTTCCAATGGGCAATACTGTTATCCTTATGGGGGTTGATCGTTTTTCCTAAAATGTCAACATTGCATTCCTTTGGATGAGGCTGCCTACCGCTCAGGAGCTTGCTTCAATTTTTGCCCGGGAGTCTTCCTTTTACATGGGTTACCCAAGGAGGATAGTGTCGGACCGGGGTAGCCAGTTTGTCTCTAGATTTTGGCGTTCCATTTGTGCTCAAATGGGGATCCAGCTTTCCATCACCCTCAATCCAATGGGGCTGCGGAACGGTCTAATCAAGCTCTGGAACAGTTCCTCCGTTGCTATGGCTCAGATCACCACAATAATTGGTCTGAACTGTTACCTTGGGCAGAGTTTGCTCGTAATAGTGCTATTAATGCTTCCTCCAAGATATCCCCGTTCATGGCGATTTATGGGTTTCAACCATCCTTGTTGCCCGATTCATTCATGTCTCAGGGTATTCAGGCTTTGGAGGAGCATCTCTGGCAACTCCGTTCCACGTGGGTGCAGATTCAGGATTGCCTTCATCGTTCTATGCAGCACCAAAAGTTCCAGGCTGATTGTAGGCGTCTGCCCGCACCTTCCTACCAGGTTGGTGAGAGAGTTTGGCTGTCCTCCAGCAACTTGAACCTTCATGTGCCTTCCAATAATTGGCTCCCTGTTATGTTGGTCCTTTTGGAATATTCCGACGGGTTAATCCTGTGGCCTACGCTCTTGACCTTCCTCCTGCTATGCGCATCTCCAATGTTTTTCATGTCTCCCTCTTGAAACCATTGGTTTGTAATAGGTTAACACTGTGTTGCCTCGTCCCCCGTCCTATCTTTGTTGACAACCATGAGGAGTATGAGGGTCAGTAGCATTATTGACTCTTGTATGTCCAGGGGCCATGTACAGTATTTGGTTCACTGGAGAGGCTACGGTCCAGAGGAGCATCTTGGGTTCCCTCCTCTGATGTTCATGCTCCCGCCCTCCTCCATGCCTTCCATGCCCGTTTCCACAACAAGCCTTTTGTCCTCCCGCAGGGGGAGGGGTTGTTGAGGGGAGGGTACTGTCAGGGTTTTTTCCCTGTTGTGTTGCCATGTGCTGCTGGCAGCCATTTTACTCACCTCTCTTCTCTGATTATGGTGCAATGTGGGGGATGCTGCTCAATTCCTGCACTTCCTTTTATGGCCAGACTGGTGTGCATCATCCACGTGTGACAGGATGCAATCTCAGCATTGTGATGTCATCACTTATTATTTAAAGGGCCCTCTGTTCCGTATGCTTTGCCTTTGCATTGTCTCAAACCTGTTTGTGAGAGTTCCTGTGTATTACCTGGCTGCCTGACATCCTTCCTGGTTCCTGATCCCTGGCTTGTTCCTGACTCTGCTGTTTTTCCTTGTTCCTGATTCCGGCTCGTCTGACTATTTGCTTTGGCTCCTGACTCGGCTCGTCTGACTACCAGCTCTGGTTTTGACTCCTGGCTTGTTATTTGACTTGTGGGCTTTTTATTATTTTTTGCTATTAATAAAGGTGTGATTATTTTTGCACTTCTCGTCTCAGTTTGATTCCTGGCACCCTGACACGAAAGTTACCGGAGGAACCTTCTATTCCTAAGCTTGATAAGGTTTATGAGGACATTGTTTGTGCCACAGACTTTCCCGGTTCCCGTAAAGATGGTGAATATTATTATTTGTTAAAAAATTGTTTCCAGTTCCAGGGTGCGCAGCTAGAACTGTGGTGGATCTGTCCCCAAGGTAGATGGAGCTATTTCCACGCTTGTTAAACGCACCACCCATCCCGCTTGAGGATAGTTCATCAGTAAGGAACCATGGATAAAAAAATTGGAAACCCTGTTAAGAAAAATGTTTCAGCACACAGGGATCATTTTTCAACCTGCAGCCACTGTGGCTGCAGTTGTGGGAGCCGCTATGTTTTGGTGCGACTCTCTGGCTGAGATGGTCAAGGTGGGCAACTTCACTCGATGAGATACAAGAACGAATCAAGGGCACTGAGGGTGGCTAATTTGTTTATTTGTGATGCTAACATGCAGATTATTGGCTTGTATGCTAAGACATCAGGCTTTTCTGTTTTGGCCCTGAGGGCTCTATGGTTGAAGTTGTGGTTTACTGACATGATGTCCAAATCTATATTGCTGTCCCTTCCTTTTAAGGGAAAGATTCTCTTCGGTCCAGGACTGGACTGATCATATCCACGTTCACGGGGGGCAAGGGTGCCTTCCTTCTGCAGGATAAAAAGATTAAACTTAAGGGTCCAAATTTTTTGTCCCTTTCGTTTGGACAACTCCAAACTACAGCAACCCACCGTGAAGCCCAAGCCATCCAAGGGATCTTGGTAACCTTCTCAGTCTTGGAATACATCCAAACAGAGCAAGAAGCCTGTAGAGACAAAACCGGCATGAATGGGCGGCCCCCGATCCGTCTCTGGATCTAGTAGGGGTAGACTCCTATCTTTTCCTGGAAGCTTGGTGACAGATGTTCAGGATCCTTGGGTTCGGAAGTTGTTGCCCAGGGTTACAGGATAGGTTTCAAGACCCATACTCCCAGAGGCAGGTTCCTCTCTTCAAATCTATCACCAAATCCAGAAAAAAGGAATGCTTTTCTAGAGTGTGTGAGGGATCTCTCCTCTCTAGGAGTAATTGTATCAGTGCCTCTAGCAGAAAGGGGTCTAGGGTACTATTCAAACCTTTTCATGGTAGCAAAGAAAGAGGGCACGTTTCGCCCAATTCTGGACTTAAAGTGCTTAAACAAGTTTCTGTCTGTTCCATCATTCAAAATGGATACGATAAGGTCAATACTGCCCCTAGTTCAAGAGGGTCAGTTTATGACCATGATAGACCTGTAGGACGCTTTCCTTCATGTGCTAATCCACAAGGATCACTTTAGGTTGTTAAGGTTCACATTTCTGGGTCAGCACTTCCCTTCGGGTTGGCTATTGCGCCAAGAATCTTCACAAAGGTTCTGGGAGCTTTGCTCATGGTAGCCAGATCCAGAGGAATTGCAGTGACTCCGTATCTGGATGCACATTCTGGTTCAGGCTCCATCCTACCAGTTGGCAGAGGATCTGTGAGGCTCGTGGGATACTCCTCTATCAGACCAAACTCGGCCAGTAGTCTTGTTATCCCGGCATCCAGTCGGAAAGATAGGGAATACCCAGAGCAGAGAATATCAGGAAAATGAGGAGAGCGACACTCACCACAGACAGGACAGCACAAGGCAAATTAGGCAGACAGGATAAAGCAACAGAAAAGCAGATCAGCAATTCAGGGGTTAAACAGGAGATGTATTGAGACGGGGAAGCAACAATGTAACAGACCAGTAGCTCAGGGGTTAACCAGGTAGTGTAGTAAGACAGGCAGGGTTCAGTAACAAGGTATCAGTCCAGCAGAATAGGGGTTAACCAGTTAGCATTTTAAGACATGCAGGGTTCAGTAACAAGGTATCAATCCAGCAGATAAGAGGTTAACTAGTTAGCATAGTGAGACAGGCAGGGTTCAGTAACAAGTATCACTCCAGCAGATTAGGGGTTAACCAGTTAGGGTAGGGAGACAGGTAGGGATTTGGCAACAAGGTGTAATCCAGCAAACGACCTATCACTCCCAGGAGCACACAAAGTAGCACCTATACTTGGGCAGTGACAGGTCATTTGCTGCCCATTTACATACCTTTGGAAAGGCGCCAAGAGACCATCCGGCATCAGGAGCGTGGCGGCGATGACATACTGAGCCGACACCAGCCCTAGGCAACAAGCATGGAGAGGATGCCACGCCCCTAGCAATGGCGTGGCGTGACATAGCCCCCTCCTCAAGGGTTCCCTCCGGGATCCAGATTCGGCTTCAAAGGGTGAGCAAGCATGGTATTTGGAGACCAGAGATGGAGCATTGCAAATCGCGTGCAGGGACCCCAGGAACAGTCCTGCCACAGAGTAACCCTTCCAATTTATCAGATACTGCAGTTGTCTGTACCTGTATCTGGAGTCCAGAATCTTAGCCACTTCATATTCGGGGTTCCCACGGATCAAGAGTAGAGGATTAGGAGTTTGAGGCTGGGAATATCTATTCTTGATGTACGGTTTGAGTAGTGAGATGTGGAAGACTGGATGTATGCATAGGGTTCTCGGCAAGGCCACTTTGTAGGCAACAGGAGACAATCTTTTCAGGACCTTGTAAGGACCAATAAACCTAGACGAGTGGAGACCCAAACCTGTTCACCCACCAGATTGGCACGTACAGAAGCCCTATGACGGTCAGCAAGCTTCTTACATCTAGAGACAGCTGAGAGCGAATACGTTGCCAATGAGTGGTGAGATCAGTAATGTGACGGTCTGCGGCAGGAACCCCAGTGGACCGAACTGAAAGAGGGAAGATATGAGATACTGCTGCAGCTTGAAACGGAGAGCATCGAAGAGACGAGTGCCAATGAGTGTTTCTTGCCAGTTCAGCTAGGGGTAGCAAACCAGACCAGTTGGTATGGCAAGTGTTGACAAAGGCTCTAAGGTAGGCTTCAAGATCTGGGTTTGCTCTCTCAGTTAGTCCATTGGTCTGAGGATGGTAGCCAGACGACAAGGAAATGGTGGTTCCAATCAACTTACAAAAGGCTCTCCAGAAGGCAGAGATGAACTGTGAACCTCTGTCAGAGACAATGTTTACAGGAATGCCATGAAGTTGTACCACATGCAAGAGATAAAGGGAAGACAATTCCTGCGCAGAAGGCAGTTTGGTTAGGAGTACAAAGTGAGCCAGTCTGGAAAAGCAATCCACCACAACCCAGATAACTATATGGTGGTCGGAAGAGGGAAGATCACCAATGAAGTCCATTGTTATGCGTGTCCAGGGTCATTTGGGAATGGACAATGGTTGGAGCAAGCCAGAAGGCAAGGATCGGGGAGTCTTGTTGGTAGCACAAATTGTGCAGGATTTCACGTAGTCCTCAGCATCAGACTACATAGTAGGCCACCAAACATGTTGGCGAAGAAGCCTGAAGGTCCTAGTTGAACCAGGATGTCCAGAGAGTTTGCTATTATGAGCCCAGGCAAGCACAGGGATACAGAGGTTCTGAGGTACAAAGAGGATATCAGAGGCCATGGTGGCACCAGGAGGTTTACTAGACTGAGCACGTTGCAATCTTTGCAGAAGAGTGGTATTGAGTTGAGCGATCACACAGGAGGTGGGTATGATGTGTTCAATAGGAGCTTCGGAGGAATCACTTGAGTGAGAGAACTGACGGGAAAGGGCATCCACCTTCTTGTTCTTGGTCCCAGGAAGGTAGGAAACCACAAAGTAAAAACGGGAAAGGAACACGGCCCACCTGGCCTGACGAGGGTTGAGTCGATGAGCAGTTTCTAGGTAAGTCAGATTCTTATGGTCGGTGAGGATTTGAATAGGATTGGCGGTGCCCTCCAACCAGTGACGCCATTCGGTTAAGGCCATTTTAATGGCTAAGAGTTCACGATTTCCCACATCGTAGTTCCTCTCAGCAGGAGTGAAACATTTAGAAAAAAAAGGTTACAGGGTTTGATTTGGAAGTCAGAGGGTCTATTTGGGTAAGAACTGCTCCAGCCTCTACCTCGGAGGCATCAACCTCTAAAGTGAACTGTAGGTCAGGATCGGGATTGCAGAGCACAGGAGCAGAACAGAAAGCATTTTTCAGACAAGAAAAGGCATTTATGGCCTCAGGTGGCCAATGTTTACAGTCCTTATTCCGTCTAGTCAATTCAGTGAGAGGAGCGACTGTTTGAGAAAAGTTCTTTATGAACTTGGGGTAATAATTGGAGAATCCCAAGAACCTCTGTAATTCCTTTAAGAAGGTATGTTGAGACCATTCTAGTACAGCGGTGAGTTTAGCAGGATCCATGGCAAAACCCTCCTTCGAGATGACATATCAAAGGAATTGGATCCGGACGTGATCAAACTCACATTCTTCTAGCTCGCTACCAAAGAGTTATCCATGAGATGAAGAAGCACCTGTCTCCCTGTGTCTGTGATGCTCCTCTAAAGTGGAAGAGAAACAAGGATATCATTCAAGTAGACAATGACAGTGCGGTTGAGGAGGTCACGAAAGACATAGTTGACAAATGCCTGGAAGACTGCAGGGGCATTACACATTCCAAAGGGCATTACAAGGTATTCATAATGCCCCGATCTTTGTGTTGAAGGCAGTCTTCCATTCGTGGCCTGGAGAAATGTAAATTAAATTGTATACCCCACGTAAGTCCAATTTAGTGAAGAAGCAAGCATTCTGGAGTGAGTCATACAATTCAGTGATCAGTGGTATGGGATAGCGATTCTTGATGGTTATTTTGTTCAAGGCCCTGTAGTCTATGCAGGGTCTGAGCCCACCATCCTTCTTACCAACAAAAAAGAAGCCAGCCCCAGCAGGGAGAGGAAGAAGGGCAAATGAAACCTTTAGCTAGGTTCTCTTGGATGTACTCCTCCATGGATTTGGTTTCAGCCTTGGAGAGTGGATATGTCCTGCCTTTAGGAAGTGGGGCTCTGGGAAGGAGGTCAATCTTGCAGTCATAGGGATGGTGGGGTGGCAGCACATCGGCTGCTTTTTTCTCAAACACATCAGCAAAATGTGCATATATCAAAGGAAGGATGGAGGGAGTCTGGATGCTGGCTATGGGAACGTGGAGCAGGGGAGTGGCTTTAGCAAGGCAGGATTGATAACAGGAGGCACCCCAAGAAGCCAGTTGTCCCTCAGCCCAGTCGAACTGTGGATTGTGTAAGCAAAGCCAAGGGAGGCCAAGGATGACAGGCTTAGCTGGGGAATGAATGACCTTGAACTGGAGCTGTTCGGTATGAAGAACATCGACGGTCAGGGTCACTGACTCAAAATGGATCAAACCTAAACTAAGGGGGGAGCCATCCAGAGTAGTTATCTTGAGACAATATCTTTTCTGTAGAAGAGGTAGACCAGCTTGAATCATAAAACGGTGATCCACGAAGTTGCCAGCTGCTCCTGAATCAATGAAGGCCTTAGTGTGGACAGTATTCTGAAGGAAGGTAAGGGTAACAGGTACCAGGATCCGAGAGGAGTGAGGGGGTTTGGTAGAGATCATGCTTAGAGGTACCGCTGTGTTATCCTCTAAGCATTGGCTTTTCCCAGCCGAATGTCACAGTCCTTTAGTTGGTGGGAGTTAGAGCCACAATAAAAGCATAGTCTCAGTCTCCTTCTTCTCTGTCTCTCGGACTCTGAAGGTTTGAAGGAGGAGAGGTCCATGGGTTCCTCCACTAAGGTAACTGGAGCTGCAGAAGGGGTAGAGGATACCATCTGAGCTGATCGAACAGGGGGAAGGGAAGGGAGGACCCTCCTAGTTCGGTCTCTCTTCGCTTGTCTCTCTTGAAAGCGAGAGTCCAGGCTGATACAAAGTGCTATAAAGTCATCCAAAGAAGAAGGAATATCCCGATAGGTGAGTTAATCTTTGATGCGTTCATGCAGACCCCTCCTAACGGCTGCCTTGAGAGCACTGCCATCCCAAGTGGTTTCAAGTGCCAAGGTGCGAAACTCCACGGCAAACTGAGCCACGGGTCTGTTGCCCTAGCAAAGATCCAGGAGGGAATATTCCGCAGCAAAGGTATGGCCAGAAGTCCCAAAAACAGCGGAAAAGTCAGAGATGTGATCATCAGCATCATGCAGGAGTGGAGTGTCCTGTTCCAGAAGAGGAGAGACCCAGGCTAGGGCCTTGTCTTTCATCAAGGAAATGATAAAAGTGACCCTTGACTGGGGAGACTGAAAGGTGTGGGGATCATTATGGAAGTGCAGCCTGCAATCCGTAGTACCTTCATACTTGCCAGGCAAAGATATCCGGGGTATGCTTCCAGAAGCAGAGGGAAAAAGCCACAGTACTAGGAGCAGGGACTGGCAGTGTAACAACAGGAGTGGTACTCCTCAAAGTGACTAGTAAGGAGAGTTGAGTGGTGATAGCCTCCAGCTTGGAGTCCATATTCTGCAATTGAGTAGTATGGGATCCCAACATCTGTCCTTGGAGATAAACAACTCGTGCCACCTCATCTGGTTCCATGGCCCAAGTATAATGTGAGGCTCATGGGATACTCCTCTATCAGACCGAACTCGGCCAGTAGTCTTGTTATCCCGGCGTCGAGTCGGAAAGATAGGGAATATCCCATAGCAGAGAATATCAGGAAAATGAGGAGAGCGGCAATCACCACAGGCAGGACAGCACATGGAAAATTAGGCAGACAGGATAAGGCAAAAGAAAAGCAGACCAGCGATTCAGGGGTTAAACAGGAGACGTAGTGAGACGGGGAAGCAACATTGTATCAGACCAGTAGCTCAGGGGTTAACCAGGTAGCATAGTAAAACAGGCAAGGGTTAAGCAACAAAGTATCAGTCCAGCAGATTAGGGGTTAACCAGGTAGCGTAGTAAGACAGGCAGAGTTCAGTAACAAGGTATCAGTCCAGCAGATTAGGGGTTAACCAGTTAGCATAGTGAGACTGGCAGGGTTCAGTAACAAGTATCAGTCCAGCAGATTAGGTGTTAACCAGTTAGCATAGTGAGACAGGCAGGGATTTGGCAACAAGGTATAATCCAGCAAATGATCTGTCACTCCCAGTAGCACATAAAGTAGCACCTATACTTGGGCAGTGACAGGTCATTTGCTGCCCGTTTACATACCTTTGGAAAGGCGCCAAGAGAACGGCCGGCATCAGGAGCGTGCGGTGATGATGTCTGCACGTATACTGAGCTGACACAGCTCTAGGCAATGAGCTGTGTCAGGATCGTTCAAGAGTTCTTCTCCTTCTTCTGCAATCTCATGGTTGGATGTGAACTCAGGGAAGAGTTCTTTGGTTCAGAGTACCAGAGTAGAATTCCTGGGCACAATAATAGATTTTGTTGCCTTAAAGATATTCCTAACAGACAAGAGATGTTGCAAGATTGTCTCCAGCTGTCTTGCCCTTCAATCCTCCTCCAAGCTGCATGGAGGTGATTGGGCTCATGGTATCCCACTATAGATGTCATCCCGTTCGCCAGATTCCATATCCGGCCTCTTCAGCTGTGCATGCTGAGGCAGTGGAACGGTGACCATTCAGACCTGTCTCATCTGATCTCTCTGGACAATGGGTCAAGGGAGTCTCTCTCTTGGTGGCTCCCTCTAGAACAGCTGTCCCAGGGGACATCTTTACTCAGACCATCGTGGGAGATTGTGACTACAGATGCGAGTCTCTCAGGTTGGGGAGCGGTTTGTGGTGCCAGGAAGGCACAGGGCAGGTGGAATCGGAAGGAGTCTCTTCTCCTGATTAACATCCTGGAATTTCGGGCGATCATCAACGCTCTGGAGGCTTGGCCCCTCCTGGGTTCGTACAAATCCATCAGGTTACAGTCGGACAATATTACCTTGGTGGCTTACATCAACCACCAGGGGGGAACGAGAAGCTTCCTAGCCATTAGGGAAGTATCTTGAATCCCGGAGTGGGCAGAGACCCATGAATGTTCGTTATTAGTGATCCACATCCCGGGTGTGGACAACTGGGAAGCGGATTTTTCTCAGCAGACAATCCTTCCATCCAGGGGAATGTTCTCTTCACCACAAAGTGTTTGAGGAGATCTGCGGCAGTTGGGAGACTCCGGAAATAGATCTCATGGCATCCAGACTCAACTACAAGCTACCCAGAAACGGGTCGCAATCCAGGGATCCCCAGGCAGAACTGATAGATGCCTTTGCAGTGCCTTGGGGATTCAACCTATTGTACATATTTTCACTGTTACCATTTCTACCTTGTGTAGTGGCGCACATCAAACTGGAGCAAGCATCCACTATTTTGATTGCTCCATCATGGCCGCAGAGGACATGGTTTTTGGATCTAGAGGGGATGTCATCCTTCCCTCCATGGAGGTTGCCCTGTCCCAGGGATCTGCTGGTACAGGGTCCCTTTGTGCATCAGAATCTAGATTCTCTGAGGCTGACTGCGTGGAGATTGAACGCTTAATCTTAGCTAGAAGAGTTTTTTCCGAGAGGGTGATTGATACTCATTCAAGCCAGAAAGCTGGTTACCCATCGCATCTATCATAAGGTGTGGAGGACCTACTTACTCTGGTGTGAATCTCGGGGATACTCCTGGCACAAGGTCAGGGTATCCAGAATTATTTCCTTCCTCCAGGATGGTCTGTAGAAGGGACTTGCCGTGAGTTCCTTAAGGGGACAGATTTCGGCTCTATCTGTACTATTACACAAGAAGCTCGCTGAGCTCCCTGATATTCAGACTTTTGTTCAGGCTCTGTCCAGGATCAGGCCTGTGTTTAGACATTCTGCTCCTCCTTGGAGCTTGAATTTAGTTCGGAAGGTCTTGCAGGGGCCTCCATTCGAATCTATGCATTCTCTTGATATCAAGACTCTGTCTTGGAAGGTTCTTTTTCTTTTGTCCATTGCTTCAGCACGCAAAGTGTCTGAATTAGCAGCCTTGTAATGTGAACCTCCTTATCTGTTTTTTCATGCAGATAAGGCAGTTCTTCGCACTGGCTTGGGTTTTCTTCCTAAGGTTGTGTCTGATCGCAACATTAATCAAGAAATTGTGGTTCCTTCTTTGTGTCCTAAACTGTCTTCTTCAAAAGAAGGGTTACTTCATAACTTGAATGTGGTTCATGCCTTGAAATTATATCTTCAGACTACGAAGTCAGACAGACTTCCACCTTGTTTGTTGTCTATTCAGGGAAGCGCAAAGGGCAGAAGACTTCTTCTACTTCCCTATCTTTTTAGCTGAGGAGCATGATTCGTTTGGCTTATGAGACAGTGGGACATAAGCATCCTCAGAAGATTATGGCTCACTCAACTAGGTTTTGCAGGCCATGGTTGGTGCCCTCAGAATAGGGTCTGCCTACTTTTTACCCTCCCATTTTCATTCAGTGTCCTCTAGAGCTTGGGTATTTGTTTCCCACAAGTAATGAATGAAGCCGTGGACTCTCCTCGTATTATATGGAAAATATAAATTATGCTTACCTGATAATTTAATTTTTATTATTATGAGGAGAGTCCACGGCTCCCACCTGATTCTCCATTGGGTGGACCTAAATTTAGTTGTTTGTTCTTCTGGCACCTTTTATACCCTGATATTTATCCTACTGTTCCTTGTTCCCTTGGCAGAATGACTGGGGGATGAGGGGAGTGGGGGAGGTATTTAAGCCTTTGGCTGGGGTGTCTTTGCCTCCTCCTGCTGTCCAGGTTATGTATTTCCCACAAGTAATGAATGAAGCCGTGGACTCTCCTCATAACAATGGAAATTAAATTATCAGTTAAGCATAATTTATGTTATTTTAGCACAAAAAAAGTTGTCAAAAAAAAGAAATACCAACAACAAATACCAACATTTGTCTCTCAGCTAAATGAAAAATAAATATGAAAATAGAAACCTGAAAAAAACAACTCTTACAAATATATTAGTGCAGGTTTACACACTTCTGGCACACAGTTTTCAGATAAAAAAACAATAAAACAAAGTTCAGAATAATGTCAACTGTTATATATAAAATGTATAATATCAAATAAAGAAGTATTTTGCCCAAAAGACATTTTTTACTGCATTGTCGTATCATCTATAACTGAGTCTTTTGGTAAATGTCATTTCTGTTGTACAAAGTACATAAAAATCCTTAAGCTTATTTTCCTAAAACAAAAACTACTTAAGCCTGAAAGAACTGAGCTGTAATATATCACTACAATTATATTTTTACATGTTGCCAAAGATGCTTTATAATGCATAAATCAAAAGAAAACATGGATTTCTATAAAATGTAACAGTTCCTTTTTCAGACATGTAAAATGATTATGCTCAGTGAATATATCTTCTTCTCTTTCCTATTTCCATATTCCTTTTACGTTGTCTCCTCTACAATAGGCTTCCAGCAATATGCACGACCTTGCATCTGTCCCTTCAGTTTAAAATCCAGTGTTTTGTCCTTGAGATAGACTGCACGCAGATCTCTAAAAAAAATAAAGGTTTTAAAGAGATAATGCTCTCGGAGAAAAGGAAATGTGTGTGTATTATTAAATATTTAGCTACACATAGTAAATGCAATGTAGATTTATTTTTTATTTGCCCACCTTTCAAGCAATTTACTGATAAGCAGCTGCAATATATTCCACATACTTAAATATGCAACATGAAACCTGTTCCAGTTTCATACTATACAGGTATTAATTAGTGCACAAGTTCATATGCATCATGTGGCCCTTAATTGGCTTATCATGAGATATATCCATGGAGTGTTGGGAAATGGTAAAACCCATATTGTTCAGTCTTGGCGCTGGTCAGCACAACTGAAGGAACACGATAGTACTGAAAAAAGGGAATTTGATACTGGCTGTAGTATAACAATAACAACAGTGTTTATTATGCACTTATTGCAATAACATCATTCAATAATCAGCTTATCAGGCAAGGCTGTTTTTAATCTATAAACACATTACTTGTCTTCGGGTTTCAAAAAATGTGTTAATATCAGTGTACAAGGGAGGACAGTAGTATCATCACATTCATATACAGCGTAGTGTGTCTATGTGTTATGTCAATCATATTCTGAGAGTTTTTCTCATAACAAGGAAAGCTTCTCATGCAGTGTCTCTCATTGGAATGTGTCCCCTACTCTTTCTAGATAAAACACTACCATGAGAACAGACAGCTTAGTGAAACGATTTTTTTTAAAAGGCATATATGTGCGTTAAAGGCATATGTATTATACATGTTTGCATACTGTGTATATATGTTGTGTGAGGAATTACCAATTGTCTATCACCTACACACAATTTTGTTCTGTAATTTTCCCTATGGGCTTGTCACCCAGGCTGCCTGAGTTGCTGGAAGCTTAACAGCTGTCTGTAAGTATTCAGGGCTGTAGTTTTTACACTGACTTAGGTTGTGGACCCAGTCCAGTCTGAGAGTGCAGTCCATTTCTGTGTTTTGTATGTGCTTAGCGAAATTACAAAGGCCTGTGTCACACTGTTCTCTGTTTGTTTGTTTGTTTGAAAGCATGCATTTGGCTGCTGGTTAGATACCCAGAGGGAAGAGATCTTGACGTGGTCCTGAGCTTAAACCGTTTGGTGCCAAATGCAACTAACTCTCCCATTTTGACTTTTAACTATTACTTTGAGAGTGCTAGGCTTTCTGTGTGCTTCTAATTTTTTTTAGTATTTTTCCCTATAAGCTTGACACCCAGGCTGGTCAGGGTTTAACTGTCTGAGTTGCTGAAAGCTGTACAGCTGCCTGTAAGTATTCAGGACTGTGGTTGATACAGTGAATTAGGATGTGTACCCAGTCCAGTCTGAGAGTGCAGGCCATTTCTGTGATTTGTATGTGCTTAGGGAAATTACAAAGACCTGTGTCATCCTGGTTGGTTCTCAGTTGTTTGTTTGAAAGCAGTTTTCCATTGTTTTTTGGTAATTAGAAGGCCACTGATTGCAGCTGCACACCACACTTAAATTCCTGGCAGTTAAGGGGTTAATTAAGTTGCTTGTAAGGTTAAATGTAGCTGT
The DNA here is from genome assembly GCF_027579735.1 of Bombina bombina. Classification (NCBI taxonomy): domain Eukaryota; kingdom Metazoa; phylum Chordata; class Amphibia; order Anura; family Bombinatoridae; genus Bombina; species Bombina bombina. The sequence goes on from NC_069499.1 coordinate 675,349,269, forward strand.
AGTGTAGAGATTACCCTCCCATCCACTGATCCCTTCCTGATCTTTCCTAAACAGCTCTCTTCCCTCCCTCAATCCCACTAGTCACCACCATTTTAGGTACTGGCAGACAGTCTGCCAATGTGAAGGTTTAGTCCTTTTCTAATTATTATTAATATGTTTTTTTTTTATTATTTTCTGCTATTGATAGTTTAGTTTAGGCTAGGTTTTTTTTTTACTATAAAACTGGAAACTCTGTACTGGTAATACCACAGATTACCTATAGGAGGCGCTAAGCAGCAATGATGAAGATTACCCAAGTGTTAGATAAACATTTAAAAACCCCAAATAATTAAAAAGGTATATGGAGAAAAAAAAAATATATAATGCAAGAATAATTAAAAGAATTATTATAATAAACAAATGGATGTATATAAATATATATACACACACGTGGCACTGGGTAGTGGCCAAAGTGAGAGGTATATGTAGACAGTCCCACAAAAGTCCGTATGAGGAAAAAGGCAGCTCTCGGTCTTCACTTCACAAGTGATGCAACTTCTGAGATGGAAAACTGTAATCAAAACATAAACAGAGGCGCCACATGTGTAGGTCAATGGATACCACAAAAACCAAACTGAACAAGATCCAGGGTACTCACAAATGTAAAGGCACTCTCTTGTGCCTATTAGAAGCAGGCTGGTATTCAATCAGCAAACCAGCTGGCTGTGTGAAGGGATCCCCGTCGTGATGTCTTGTAACAGTGGATCTCCTGAGCGGCAACCCTTGCCTGGATAGCTTCCAGAGTAAGGTGTATGCACAATAAAAGTAAATGGATCTGACGTAGTGAAGATAAATTACAAGTATAGTTCAGTGTCCAGTGAGACGCTTCATGCAAAACCACAATTACAGGCTAACATTCACAGCACAACAAAGGTTTTTTTTTATTTTGGGGGGCTTTTTTTATTTTGATAGGGCTATTAGATGAGGTGTAATTAGTTTAAAAATCTTTTAATTTGTTTATTATTTTCTGTAATTTAGTGGGGGGGTTGTACTTTAGCTAATTGTATTTAATTTATTTAATTGTATTTAATTTAGGTCATTTATTTAATTGTAGTGTAGTGTTAGGTGTTAGCGTAACTTAGGTTAGGTTTTATTTTACAGGTACGTTTGTATTTGTTTTAGCTAAGTAGTTAATAAATAGCTAATAACTATTTAGTAACTATTCTACCTAGCTAAAATAAATACAAACTTGCCTGTAAAATAAAAATAAATACACTGCAAAGAAGAGAAAAGAAAGAGAGCGCAACCCACTCTAAGGGTAAAAATGTTTTAATATAACACACAATGCAAATAGTGCTAGTAATGTACGTACAGGATATAAAATCAAACAGGCACAATCATATCACCACAGTCCGATTAGTCAGCATCAGCATGTGTCTTGATGTTATAGCAATCCGTGATCTCCTTCCTACACTTTCCGGAAAGTTTCAGGGTCTTACGATGGTTGCAGGACCGTAGCTGAGCCAAACAGCTTCTGACTGTGGCGGATGAAAACACCTCTACGCGTTTCGTCAAGCTCCGGCTTAACTTTCTCAAGAGGATATGTGTTGTTCCCATAATCCGTGGTTTTAAATGTTCAAAGAAAAGCGCGCCCCTGGTATCTCAGCTTCTCATTGGGCTGACGCTTCCCTTTGTGATTCGCTCATTGTCCAGACAGCTCCCATTTAAAATGGGCCAATGGAAACAGTTCATTAACGTCACTGAAAAATAGCACAACAAGCAATAAAGGAGATTTTTAAGAAGGAGATTGTTAAAATCTTGATCAATCTAAAAATACATATATATATACATATATATATATATAGAATGCTCGGATACGTCTGATAAAACTAGATATTAATATAGAAAATTTAATACTAAAATTCTCGATAGAAGCTAAAAGAGCACTGAGAGTTCACGTACTCAAACAAAAGGATACATATATAGGTTCATATAAAAAAATTAATTTTATTTTATATTCGAAATTGTATAAATAGAGACTTTAAATAAATAAATGATATACACTATCAAATAGAATAAAAGTGAATGCTAGTTAGAGATTGCTATTCAGAATTGATATTTAGAAATGATTTATTAGCTATTTGTTGATAAAACTATATTTAAGCTATATAGAGAAATAGGGTAAAATCACATGAATGCTTGTAGATCCAAGTCAATATTTAGACCTTTTTCGTTAATATTATTTAGGGTCTGTAATTCATGAATCCAAAAAGTTTCACGTTGTCTAAGACTTCTAAGTCTGTTCTTGGAGCTATTAGGAGGTATCCAGTCAAGTATCATAATTTTTAATCCCAGTGGGTCCGCTCTATGATGATTTAGGAAATGAAGGGGGACACTATGGTTTTCTACTTTATTCTTTATATTGTTAAAATGTTCATTAAACCTATTTCTCATAAGTATTTTCGTACGCCAAATGTAATAACATTGGCAATTGCATTTGAGTAGATAGACCACAAAGGTGGATTTACACGTAAATTGGTGTTTAATTTTAAAAGTTTTTAAATTGTTGAGATCATTAAACGAATCCCCTCTGATAATCTTACTGCACATATTACAGTTCTTGATACCACATGGCCATGTTCCATTTGTTCTAGTTAGCCAATGTGTTTTCTCTAAATATGGTGCTTTATGTGTTGTTTTAAATTTAGAAGGTGCTAAAATGTTTTTAAAATCCTGGTTCTTCTTATAGGTTATGATTGGTTTATTGGGTAATATATGACCAAGTATAGGATCTGAAGTTAGAATTCCCCAATGCTTCTTGAGGATATGTTCAATGTCTTTGCTTCCCTGATTGTAAGTAGTGATAAACCTAATATTGTTATCTATTGTTTTGTTGGCGCTTATGCTTCCATTTGGTTTATTAATTTTAGGCATTAACATTGTTGTTCTATCCATTTTACTAACTTTTTCTTTTACAGAGGACAAAGACTCTCTTTGTAATCCTTCTCCTTAAACCTGCAATCTAGATTTTCTGAATCTTTATCAAAGTTTTCCAGATATGTGCAGTTTCTTCTAATCCTTTGATATTGCCCAAGTGGAATATTATGTTTCCACCTGGGCAAATGTCCGCTGTTAGCACTCAAAAAACCATTTTTATCAGTTGGCTTTCTATAATTGCGTACAGCAATGTTATTATCAGTATCAATATATATAATCAAATCTAAAAATGCAATACTTTCATTCTGTATGTTACTAGTAAATTTTAAGTTCATGGGATTAGTGTTAATATGTTCTATAAAATTATGTACAGGTTGTTCCTCGCCTTTCCAAATTATAATAATATCGTCGATATAACGAAAATAACTGATGATATTTTTCGCATAAGGATTATTAGACCAAATAAATTTATTCTCAAACGAACTCATAAATAAGTTGGCATACGATGGGGCAAAGGTGGTCCCCATCGCCGTGCCTTGTAACTGTAAATAAAACTCAGAGTTAAATTCGAAATAGTTATGTTTTAAAATAAAATCTATTCCTTTTAAAATTAAATCTATTTGTAATGTTGATAAACTACTATTATTATTTAGACTTTCAGCCAAAGCTATAATACCCAGATGGTGCGGGATACAGGTGTATAAAGAGGTGACATCACATGTCACCCAAAGATAATCGTACTCCCATTTTTTACCCTCAAAAATAAACCCTGAGCTAGATACATTGTAACTATTAAAGAAAAGACAGGCGGCTGCTGAGCTACAGAAAAAAAGGTTTTTATTCCAATAAAAAATATATTATGGACAAAGGCAAAAATAAGACACAACGAACCAAAGGAGGGAGACAGCAGTCTTACATGTTTCGCGCACACTTGTGCTTAATCATAGAAGCTGAATGCAAGTAGGATCAGCTGTAGTACTTAAAGGGACAGCGCACCAATGAAAAAGCTCAGTCTGAAAATTGACCTAATGCACAGGTGTCACACAGATACTTAAAGGGATACTAACCCCAAATTTTTTATTTCGTGATTCAGATAGAGCATGCAATTTTAAGCAACTTTCTAATTTACTCCTATTATCAATTTTTCTTTGATCTCATGTTATCTTGATTTGAAAAGCAGTAATGAAAGGTTAGGAGCCGGCCCATTTTTTGTTCAGAACCTGGGTAGCGCTTGCTAATTGGTTTGCTACATTTAGCCACAAATCAGCAAGTTTTACCCAGGTGCTAAACAAAAAATGGGCTGGCTCTAAAGCTCACAGTACTGTTTTTTCAAATCAAGATAGCATGAGAACAAAGAAAAATTGATAATAGGAGTAAATTAGAAAGTTGCTTAAAATCTCATGCTCTATCTGAATCATGAAAGAAAAAAATTGGGTTTAGTATCACTTTAATGAAACTTAGAGGTGTGCTTCCACAGTGAATACTACAGATCAGAAAAATAAAAACATAGTTGATATACTTGTGAAGAAAGGCAAAATCTGGCGATAAATTAAAATAAGAGAAACTGTATAACATTGTATTACAATTTCACAAAATATATAAGTGTGAACATACATATATGTAAAGTTGGTAACTAATAACAAATAAGCAAATAATTGTTTCAATCTTATAATCTTACAAAAATAAATACAGCAACAGGATTTAACAATTCAATATCAGGTTTGAAAAAAGACAGCAGCAACTTTACATGTAAAGGAACACAGTGCTATTTATATCACCTAGTGACAACTATACATTTAGAGAAACAAGGTGCTGTTCAAAACATTAGGAACCATTCATGTCCTTAGATGTCATAATATAGGAGAATTCTTGTTAATATAAATAGATGGAAGCGTAAAAGAGAATTATGAAACTGAGTAAGCAAAATAAACAAATATAAATATAAATATAAACATAAATGTAAACAAAAGGTCAGAATTCGTAATGAAACAGTGGTTCATAGGATATCAATGATTCAGAAACTATCCATATTACACTCTAATATACTCTGATATAAGGTTTTTCATAGGATGAGAAAAAGCTATCATGGAGAAATGTAATAATGTAATGTAATGTAAAAATTATACTAATATGAAAATATATGTATAACTATCCATATATTGAAAACACTATCTATTCTAGTCCACAAAGTATCTCATGTCCCATTCTAAATTCATACCCAAGGGTGACCTGGTTTTCAACTTATAGATCCAGAACAATTCTTTTCTATCAAGGACCTTGCATATGTCACCCCCTCTATAAGGGGTTCTGGCTATATCTATAACCTTGATTTTCAACCTGGGTACATTTGTGAAGTGGAAAAGATTAAAATGTTTAGCTACTGCTGAATCTCTATTGAAATTTTTAATATCTGTAAGGTGCTCTCTCGCCCGATCTCTGAGAGTTCTAGTTGACTGACCTACATATTGGGCTCCACAAAGTGGACCCTGGTTCTCATTTACATTTTGTGAAATTGTAATGCAATGTTATACAGTTTCTCTTATTTTAATTTATAGCCAGCTTTTGCCTTTCTTCACAAGTATATCAACTATGTTTTTATTTTTCTGATCTGTAGTATTCACTGTGGAAGCACACCTCTAAGTTTCATTAAGTATCTGTGTGACACCTGTGCATTAGGTCAATTTTCAGACTGAGCTTTTTCATTGGTGCGCTGTCCCTTTAAGTACTACAGCTGATCCTACTTGCATTCAGATTCTATGATTAAGCGCAAGTGTGCGTGAAACATGTAAGACTGCTGTCTCCCTCCTTTGGTTCGTTGTGTCTTATTTTTGCCTTTGTCCATAATATATTTTTTATTGGAATAAAAACCTTTTTTTCTGTAGCTCAGCAGCCGCCTGTCTTTTCTTTTTTGGCCTTTGCGTCTGTCCTCCGCTTTATGGGCTGGCTCCACACACCCCTGCTTTAGTGGGTCTGCTTTCCTACCTTTCCCTTACCCGACGGACGCCTTCTGTAGCAGCACTTCCTTCCTCTATACATTTTAACTATTAGTTATATTGTAGCTATCTTAGGATTTATTTTACAGGTAACTATTTAGTTTTAAATAGGAATTATTTAATTAATAATATACATTTTTATTTAGATTTATTGTAATTATATTTAAGTTAGGGGGTGTTAGGGTTAGGGGTTAATACATTTAGTATAGTGGCGGCGACATTGGGGGCGGCAGATTAGGGGTTAATAAATGTAGGTAGATGGCGGCGATGTTAGGGACAGCAGATTAGTGGTTAATAATATTTAACTAATGTTTGCGAGGCCGGAGTGCGGTGGTTTAGGGGTTAATATGTTTATTATAGTGGCAGCGATGTCTGGAGCGGCAGATTAAGTGTTAATAAGTATAATGCAGGTGTCGGCGATGTCGGGGGCAGCAGATTAGGGGTTAATAAGTGTAAGATTAGGGGTGTTTAGACTCGGGGTTCATGTTAGGGTGTTAGGTGTAAACATACATTTTATTTCCCCATAGGAATCAATGGGGCTGCGTTACTGAGTTTTACACTGCTGTATTGCAGGTGTTAGACTTTTTCTCAGCCGGCTCTCCCCATTGACGTCTATGGGGAAATCGTGCACAAGCATGTACGACCAGCTCACCGCTGACTTAAGCAGCGCTGGTATTGGAGTGCGGTATGGAGCACAATTTTGCTCAACACTCACTTCTTGCCTTTTAACGTTGGGTTTGTAAAAACCCGTAATACCAGTGCTGCAGGTAAGTGAGCGGTGAGAAAAAACTGCTCGTTAGCACCGCACACTTTCTAATGCAAATCTCGTAATCTGGCCGATAGTTTGGTTTCAGTAAGCACAATATCTGCACTGCACTTCAGAAAGTAGAAAGTAGAAAGTAGAAAGTGCTGACAAGTGGCAATTGCTGATGTAGCGCTCCCCATTATATCCTATGGGAGACACATCGCCACTTGCCGGCACTTTGAGGGTCCATCCCTTTTATATTCCAATCTATCAATGGACTGCGAGGCCAACAAGGCCAGAAAGGCAGTTTCTCGTCGGTCTGTCAATGCTTTGAATATCTGGGCCTAAATATCAAACCAAACAAGAATAAAAGACACCCCCAAGGGCTAAACATAGAGGGCTAGAGTACAAGAGCCCACGCTAACTTGCTCTCACAAATTGAAAGTAAACTTTACAGCTTGAACATAAACTAAACTGGCCCCTAGTTATCAAGCCGTCAACCTCAAATACGCTGGAATTCCGCAGCGTATTTGTGGCGAGGCTGATTCGCCTTAGTTATCAAGCCCTAGACACCGGCAAAAGTAGAATCTTGTGACGTAAGCTTCGATCCGCCGGACTCAGTCCGACACAGATCAATTCTTACGTCACTCCAGAAGTTCTGCACACAAGTTCGGCACTATCTGACTACTTTTGCTAGTTATCAAAAAATTAGCAGGTACGCTCGCACTTTTCCGGCCCAGCGTACCTGGTTTTCAAACCGCGGATCCCATAGGAATTAATGGGAGTCTGACCATAGCGAAAGTTCATGTTCGATGCTGCCTAACACCCTAACATGTACCCCGAGTCTAAACACCCCTAATCTGCCCCCCCTACGCCGCCGCAACTAAATAAATGTATTACCCCCTAAACCGCCGCTCCCGGAGCCCACCACCACTATAATAAATATGTTAACCCCTAAACCGCCGCTCCCGGTCCCCGCCGCAACTATAATATATGTATTAACCCCTAAATCGCCACTCCCGGACCCCGCCGCCACCTACATTATACCTAGTAACCCCTATCCTGCCCCCCCATACCGTTGCCACCTATAATAAAGTTATTTACCCCTATCCTGCCGATCCCGGACCCCGTCGCCACCTATATTAACTTATTAACCCCTAATCTGCCCCCCCTACACCGTTGCCACCTAAAATAAAGTTATTAACCCCTATCCTGCACCCCCTACACCGCCGCCACTGTAATAAAATTATTAACCCCTAAACCTAAGTCTAACACTAACCCTAACACCCGCCTAACTTAAATATTAATTAAATACATCTAAATAATATTTCTCTTATTAACTAAATTAATCCTATTTAAAACTAAATACTTACCTTTAAAATAAACCCTAATATAGCTACAATATAAATAATAATTATATTGTAGCTATTTTAGGATTTATTTTTATTTTACAGGCAACTTTCAATTTATTTTAACTAGGTACAATAGCTATTAAATAGTTATTAACTATTTAATAGCTACCTAGTTAAAATAAAGAGAAATTAACCTGTAAAATAAAAACTAACCTAAGTTACAATTACACCTAACACTACACTATACTTTAATAAATTAATCCTATTTAAAACTAAATATTTACCTGTAAAATAAACCCTAAGATAGCTACAATGTAATTAATAATTACATTGTAGCTATTTTAGGATTTATATTTATTTTACAGGTAACTTTGTATTTATTTTAGCTAGTTAGAATAGTTATTAAATAGTTATTAACTATTTAATAATTACCTAGCTAAAAGAAATACAAAATTACCTGTAAAATAAATCCTAACCTAAGTTACAATTAAACCTAACACTACACTATTATTAAATTAGTTAAATAAATTAGCTACAAATAACTACAATTAAATTCAATTAAATAAACTAACTAAAATAAAAAAAATAAAAAAAGCTGTTACAAAAAATAAAATAAATAATTTACAAACATTTAAAAAATATTACAACAATTTTAAGCTACTTACACCTAATCTAAGTCCCCTAATAAAATATCAAAGCCCCCCAAAATAAAAAAAATTCCCTACCCTATTCTACATTAAAAAGTTACCAGCTCTATTACCTTACCAGCCCTTAAAAGGGCCTTTTGCGGGGCATGCCCCAAAGAATTCATCTTTTGCCTGTAAAAAAAAATACAACCACCCCTCAACATTAAAACCCACCAACCACATACCCCAATCTAACCCAAACCCCCCTTAAATAAACCTAACATTACCCCCATGAAGATCATCCTATTTTGAGCTGTCTTCAGCCAGCCGACCACCGATGGAACTGAAGAGGAGATCCGGAGCAGCAGAAGTCATCATCCAAGGGGCGCTGAAGAAGTCTTCCATCCGATTGAAGTCAACATCCAGGCGGCACTGAAGAGGTCTTCCATCCGATTGAAGTCTTCATCCAAGCGGCGTCTTAAATCTTCATCTATCCGGAGTGGAGCCATTTTCAGATGAGCTGACGCGGAGCCATCCTCTTCTTCCCGACGACTAATGACGAATGAAGGTCCCTTCAATTACGATTGGCTTATAGGATTCTATCAGCCAATCGGAATTAAGGCAGGAAAAATCTGATTGGCTGATTGATTCAGCCAATCAGATTGAAGTTCAATCCGATTGGCTGATCCAATCAGCCAATCAGATTGAGCTCGCATTCTATTGGCTGCTCCGATTGAACTTCAATCTGATTGGCTGATTCAATCAGCCAATCAGATTTCTCCTACCTTAATTCCGATTGGCTGATAGAATCCTATCAGCCAATCGGAATTGAAGGGACGCCATCTTGGATGACGAACCTTAAAGGAACCTTCATTTGTCGTTAGTTGTCGGGAAGAAGAAGATTGCTCCACATCTGCTCATCTGAAAATGGCTCCGCTCCGCTCCGGATGGATGAAGATTGAAGACGCCGCTTGGATGAAGACTTCAATTGGATAGAAAACCTCTTCAGCGCCGCCTGGATGTTGACTTCAATCGGATGGAAGACTTCTTCAGCGCCCCCTGGATGATGACTTCTGCCACTCCGGATCACCTCTTCAGTTCCATCGGTGGTCGGCTGGCTGAAGACGGCTCAAGGTAGGATGATCTTCAGGGGGGTAGTGTTAGGTTTATTTAAGGGGGGTTTGGGTTAGATTAGGGGTATGTGGGTGGTGGTTTTTTTTTTTTTTTTTTTTTTTAATTTTAACGGTTTTTATTGGTAATCAAAAAAGTACAGAATCATAGAAGGAGGACATACAAGACCACCTATACACATTGAAAAGATATCAATTTTTCTATACATCTTATACATTGATTAACGCCTTGTAATATATACATTACTTAACTCCAATCTTTAAACATGAAGGTTAATGTATGAAATTTTGCAGGATATTCATAGGAGTATATGAAAACCTTATCAAACCACAAAGCGTTTTTACTATGTTTAATCCGGTTTAGTCCTCCCTCTACTGGTTGTAAAAGAGAGGGGAAGAATAAAAAGAATTAGGGTAGGGGTCATATAGGTATCTAAGGTGTTTTTTGATAGGAGATGACAGGGAAAAGAGGGAGGGGGAGGCAAAAACAGAAAGGGAGGGGGGGAGCGCTACTTACATTCTCAAGAAATTTATTGATAACAGCCCATCAGTGTCTAGCATTGCGATGCACACCCTGTTTAGAGTTAAAAGTTTAAAGTTTGAGCTTATGCCACAGGTCCATCATCTCTTGATGGTTTGTCAACCTATCAGTTTTCAGGTAATGGAAACGTTCTAGACTAAGCAATTCTGAATTTTGATTGTGCCATTCCTGTAGTGAAGGTGTTATTTTGGATTTCCTGTATTTGGGGATTAATTTTTTGGCGCTATTTATCATTATGAGGATTAGTGAAGTTTGGATGTCATTTTGCAGTTTGGGTAATTTTAGGAACATTAGAGCACTAAAGTCTGGAGTGATAGCTATGTTTAATATTTTGGACATGGAGCTAAATACTGTTTTCCAGTAATTTGTAAGAACCGGGCACGTCCACCAGATGTGGTGCATCGTGCCCTTTTGTCCACATCCCCTCCAACATCTATCCGATATATGTGAGGCAGTTTTGTGTAACCTTGCAGGGGTTAAATACCATCTACTAATGAATTTAAAGTGAACCTCCTGCATAACGGCAGATGAGGAGGCCCTTTTTGCGTATCGGTATGACCTATTCCATTCTCCTAGTTCCAATGTGGAACCAGTCTCAGCATGCCACGCCCATACATATGTTGGCAGGGTTTGTGTGTTTGGGAGTAACAGAATTTTGTATATAAGTGAGACCAAATGTCTAGGCGATATTTGTTGTATGCATAGTTTCTCATAAGGGGTGAGTTCGCGCTGTAGTTTGTCTTTATGTTTGTGTGTTTGAATGAAATGAATAAGTTGGGACCGGGAGAGCCATGTGGGAAAGATTGTTTTGTTCCAAAGTTGTAATTTCTCTAGTGTCATGATGTTACCCTCTTCGGTAATAGAGTGTAATATGCCGTCCCTTAGGCTATACTGCTGCCTACCGGAGGCGTTTATGTTACAAATAGGTAAATCTGGGTTTTCTCTAATAGGTAGCATGGGCGAATCTATGGATGTGATGCGTAAATTTGTGGCTATGGTCTTATCCCACTCCCTAAAGGTTTCTGAGATAGTTGGGTAGTGTACTATTGTGTCTGGTCTTTTCTTGGGGTTTATCCATGCCAGAGTTGCCACATTGCCTCTGTTCAAAATGTAGTTATCAATCTGCACCCAGGCCTTCTGATCAGAATTATGGCTCCAATCTATTATGTGCTGCAAGGCGATGGCTCTCTTATAGATAGCCAGGTCAGGGACGCCTAGTCCGCCCCTTTCCCTAGGTTGACACGTAGTCTGCCTCCGCACTCTATTCCTTTTGCCTCTTCCTATAAAGTTATCTATAAGTGATTGTAATTGTGGGATAAACCCTAGAGGCGTGGGAACAGGCAGAGCCTGGAACAGGTATAGTAAACGGGGAAGGATGTTCATTTTTATGATACCTATCCTGCCTAGCCATGATAGAGGTTTGTTATTCCAGGAGTTAAGGTCTTTAACTATTTCACTTTTCAGGTGTTCGTAGTTGTATTTAAATAAGTTTTTTGGGTTGTCTGTGAAGTATATTCCCAAGTATTTGAGCTTGGTTTTGGCTATCGTTATCTGAAATTTTTTGACCAAGTGGTCAACTGCTTGTGGGGGTGATGAAATATTAAGTAGCTCCGATTTTGAAAGGTTAAGGTGGAAATTAGAGACTAGGCCATAACTTTGAAGTTCTAATAGTAATTCTGGAATTGAGTTCTCAATGTTGGACAACGTAAACAATACATCATCCGCATACATGATGAGTTTACTATCCACGTTGCCTGTCTGTATACCAGTAATTTTTTCATTAACTCGTATTTTTTGGGCTAGGGCTTCAAATGAGAGAACAAACAGCAGGGGGGATAATGGACATCCCTGACGGGTTCCATTTGTTATATCAAATGTGTCTGATAAGACACCATTAGCTCTCACCCTAGCGTTTGGATTGGAGTATAACGAAAAAAACCATGTGTAGGAAAGGTTCTCCAAAGTTCATCTTTGTCATTACTTGTCTGAGATAAAGCCAATCGACCCTATCAAAGGCCTTTTCGGCATCCGTTGAAAAGAGTGAAAGTGGTATTGATTGTTGTTTGGCAAAGTTAATAATGTGCTGTATTCTAATGGTGTTGTCTTTGGCCTCGCGCCCGGGGACAAATCCCACCTGATCAGTGGAGATCAATTTGGGAAGAATTTTATTTAGTCTATTGGCAAGGATCTTTGCTAAGATTTTTATATCTGTATTCAGTAAAGATATTGGGCGAAAATTGCTTGGAGTGTTGGGTGGTCTGCCCGGTTTGGATAATACAGAGATGTGGGCCTCAAGCATTCGATGGGGTAGCGTCTCAGTGGTGGATAACTCATTAAAGAGAGTTAGGAGTTGTGGGACCAGAAGGGATTTGTAAGTTTTGTAATATTTTGGGGTGAATCCATCGGGACCAGGGCACTTCCCAGATGGAAGTTCCCCTATAGCCTTTAAAATTTCCGTGTCCGTGATTGGCACATCTAGGGCAGAAGACTCCTCTCTGGATAGAGAGTTGAGGGGTAAATTCCTCAGGTAGTCGGTGATTAATGTTTGCTTATTGTTGTTCTGTTGGTCAGTGTTGACATCAGGGGTTCTGTTCAAGTTATACAAAGATTGATAATAGTGTCGGAATGTGTTACCTATACCTCTACTATCTCTAATGTCTGCAGAATCGCCTGTCTTAAGGGAATTGATAAATGATTTATATTTTTTCCTTTGAGTAGTCCTGGCCAGGACTTTACCGGGTTTGTTACCCTCGTCATAGTAGAGTTGACGGAGATACAAAGCCTGCCTCTGTGAGTCCGATGTAATCAATTCTCCTAGTTCTTTTCTAGTTTGGGTGAGGGATGACAAGAGGGACTGGTTTAGAGGGTCTATCTTGTGTTTACGTTCTAGGTGGTGTATCATGGAGTGTAGTCTTTCATAGTGTGCTCTTTTATCCCTCAGTTTATTCGCTCTTATTTTAATTAGTTCTCCTCTCACTACGCACTTATGCGCTTCCCAATTATTTGTATTGGATGTGTCTGTATGGGTATTGTGAGTAAAAAATTCAGTAATAGTTTTGCTTATAGTTTAGTTTATAATTGGGTCTAGTAGCAGATGGTCGTCTAATTTCCAAACGAAATCAGTCAGGGGAGTCTCAGGCCACACCAATGTGCATGAAACTGGGGCGTGATCTGTCCAAGTTATAGAGCCTATGTCACTTTTAATTATAGAGGAGAGTCCTATTGAGTCTGTGAACAGGTAGTCTATTCGTGAGTACTTTTTATGTACATGTGAGTAGTATGTATAGTCCCTAGTCGTAGGGTGTAAGGTGCGCCATATGTCATGGAGATTAAGATCTGAAATAGTGGTTCTGATTGTCTTTAAAACGTTTCTAGGAACACTGGTAGTGATATTTGAAGTATCGAGTAGCGGATTAATTGAAAAATTAAAGTCACCACCCATCAAAACCATACCTTTGCGGTGATCCAGTAATAGGCGTGTGATTTTTTTTGAGAAAGCGGTGTTGATCCGTGTTAGGGGCGTAGATGTTAAGCAGAGTTATGGGTCTCCCAAATAAGAGGCCCACCACTAGAATGTAACGTCCTTCCGTGTCTTTAAGTATCGTGAGCGGCTGAAATGAGACCGACCTATGGAGCAGTATGCCTACTCCGTTTCGTTTATGTGTATTAGATGCAAAATAGCTAGTAGAGTATTTATGATTTAACCATTTAGGTTCCTTTCCCTTCTGGAAATGTGTTTCCTGTAGGAAAATGATTGACTGGTTGATTCTATTGATTTCTTTTGTGGCTATGGATCGTTTCCCTGGGCTGTTTAGCCCTTTGACATTTATTGTAGTGATTGTTAGGGTGTGATCGGTTTTGCTAGGTGTTGAATATTGTGGCATGATTGTGTATCAATTAAGTTATGCGTGCAGCGCTCAGGTGAAAGGGGGGAGGATACTCTGTGTGAGATTAGGGTTAGTATACAGCTAATATCTGGAGTGTTGTTCCGAGGGGAAGTGAGGGTTAGGGATAATGGGTCTTAGAGGTAGTTGAGTGAGAATCTCAGTAATATACAGAGGGAAGAAGAAGAGAAAGTATCAACAAAGGGGTTCGATGGGGATGTGTCCCCATGACACTAGTGTAGTGAAAATATAGACTTTGAAATGTTTGGGAGGCTGGAGAAGGCTCCACCCTCCGTGAGTAGTATATAGGAGAGTGAAATATTCACTTGTAGAGTTCCGCGTCTTTTAAATCTTATAGGGTCAGTAGCTGGTATGTGTAAAAACTTGTAAAGGAGTAAATGAGGGGGGCCCAGGGTAGAACAAGTACAATTCTCAAAGACTGTAGCATATTACATTACACCAACAATATCTGTAATTTGTCATACAATTGCATATAATATTAGTAGTATGTCATTGATGTTATCCCTTCCCTAGTCGCGCCCCGAACCACATCCGACGTCCGTTTTATTATAAGGACTTATCGGTAAGTGATCTAAGGCGCAACCCCAGGGGCTGAGAAGAAGTTCTATGTTCAGTGTCTCCACTTGAATAATTGTCAATGTATACAATTTATAAAACTCAGAGGGTGCAAAAAACATTGGGTTATAATTAACAACTTTTACTTTAACTTTAACTGAATGCGATTTATTAAAGAGCACCGTGCTATTCTTCTAGTTCTGTGACTTCATCTAAGCATTTTTTTCTTTCTTTTCTTTCCTTTTATGTCATGTTCCATCAAATAGGTAATTCTCGTCCTATCTCTGTTGATTTCATGAGAGGGTTAGAGCCATGTTACCATTGTCCAAATGTTCATTTGTATGTGAGTCTCATGGGCTACCACTTCTCCTCTCTAAAGACAAACTTAGCATAGGCTCCAGTGCACTCGTAACTTCTAACAAAGCAGCTTATAATTATATAACATTCTTCAACTGAAAATACTGATAAACTTAACATAGTATTTTTATAAAGATGCTGTAAAGGCAAGAGAAAAGACATAAATTGAGCCTAAGCTCTAAGTGATATCACCTGATGGGCTCTATGTCATTGGTAATGTTCTTACGAACTGGAGATTTCCAAATCTTCTCATCCTGCCCTCTGCAACAGGAACACAGTGTCTTGATATTGTCTTTATGGGTGCATATGTACCCAATGAGATGGGCCCATGCACCCTCCGAGTGAGGCAGGTTGTATTCTTATATAGGTTTATCCGGGTCCTCCGGTGCGGATCTCAGGAGCGTGTTGCTGTTTGAGGAAAATGAAGGTTGCTGTACGTCTATCGATAATTCTCTGCAGAACATTGGCAAATCCTCTTCTGTGCGATAGATCACATTTTTATTATCTTTGGAGGCTATGATTGCTACTGGAAATCCCCATCTATATAGGATCTTGTGTGTCTGGAGAACAGTAGTGATATGTGATAGCGCTCTGCGCTATTGCAAAGTTACTGGGCTTAAGTCACTGAAAATTTGTATAGGCATACCTGCATGCTGCAGCGGCTGTTTTGCCCTGGCGTTGCGGATGATTTCTTCCTTGTTTTGTAAATTGAGCAGTCGGAGGATGATATCGCGTGGCGGGGCCTTGGGAGGCGGTCTAGGCCGAAGAGCCCTGTGCGCTCTTTCTATAAGGATATCCGTAGAGTTAGGAGTTCCTTTGATGGTTCTAAATAAGCTTTGTAGATACCCCTCTATTGCTGTTGGTGAGATAGATTCAGGTACTCCTCGCACCCGCAAGTTATTGCGGTGACTGCGGTTGTCTAAGTCCTCTATTTTGTCATTTAGGGACTGTATGATGCTGTCTTGTGAGGTCACTTTACTTGTGAGTTGTGTTATATTAATGGTTGTGGATGTTTGATCCTCTTCAACCTCTGTTATCCTGTCTTTTAACGAGGAAATATCTTTGTGTAGCTCTTTGTATAAAGTGCGCACTTTGTGCATCACTACCTTTATGTCATCCTTAGAAGATAGATGGCTAAGGTCCTCCTTGGTTACATAGTTTGGGGGTAGAGTTTCAGTAGTGTTGGTATCTGCCATTGCTGTCTGTTGCTCAGTTGTAGCGTGTTTTGTGTTTGTGGGCTCCTGAGTGTTCTTTGGTTTTAAGTAATGACCCAGTGTTCTGCTGGTTTTTGCCTTCTCTCCCTTATTTTGTTTCTTGTTGGGCATCCCAAATTTCAGCAGTGCTTAAGAGTAACCAATTCAATTCCCCCTGGGTCTATATATGATGAGGAGGGGGTTAATAGATAAAGTCCTTTGTGTATATGATAATGCAGGTATGCTAACAGTAACGCTGGGTACTGCACTGTAGAAAAAGAAATAAGGGTTTTATCTGCTTTCAGAATGAGTATATACTGTCCCCTTCTTCCTTTTTGTTTTTGATTGTGTTGAATATATTTTTATTTTTTATTTTATTTTTTATTTTTATTATTATTATTATCTCCCCTTGGCAGATTCTGTGTTGTAGTAAGCGAGTAGCGATAATATTAAAACACTCCACGTGGCTAATGGCCGCCTCGCCTGCACCGCACAGTGTCTGTGCCCTGGTCTGATCTGTCGCAGCCAAGATTATTGCTATGCGGGGGTCTTTATTTATGCTGCCTTGAGATCTGTCACTTCTAAGGTCGGGTCAATTAGCTAGGCTTAAGCGCGTGGTCTGCTCTGTCCTCTATCTACCATAGGCCACCCAGCTCTCTGACTCTCTATGTCTGTGTCGGACTGCTCCGTTACATAGTACCTTCTGTTTTCCGTAGGCCATGCGTGTCTGCAGCCCGATGACGATCAGTCCAACCGGAGACTCCGCCACAGGCAGGGGAGGTAAGTCTGTGTTATTTGCTCAGCTGTGCCCCTGCTTGATCGCCAACCACCCGGCGGCTACACATCCCGTTCTCACAGTGCGGTCCTTGCACTAGGCCCAACCCGGCCGTCTTCTTTTTTCTCTAAGCGGTTGCTCTTGAAGTATTCTGCTGTCTCCGGTTAGATTAATAGGTAAATCTGAGTCGGGTATGGGGTGTCTGCTTGCAATGTAACACAGCAGTGATCTTACCAGGCCGCAAGTAGCCCGGCTACTATATAATCACTTCTGTTAGTTTGATCCTGTAAAAAAGTCACTGACCATGATCCTCACTCATCTCAAGTAATGCGGATGTTATTTTAAAATAAAATTTATAGTACTATATTGTTGTTTCTACACATTTTGTGCCACAGGGCTCAGGAGCTCTTTCAGTTTGCTGCCATCGGCCTGCGTGGCTAGGCTCCGCCCCGTGGGTGGTGGGTTTTAATGTTGGGGGGTTGTATTTTTTTTTTTTTTTTCGGTTTAACAAATTTTTATTGGTAAGAACAAAAGAAATATACAGAAACCAAGGAGACGCAGCTCCAATCTGACAATATAAAGTTTACAAGAATGAGAAGCGGGGGTCTGCGTCTAACAAATAGAAACAAAATTTCAACACTTACAAAGTACTGAGAACAGATACGACCTGTCGAGCCTTGATTCATGGCTGACAAGTCTGAGATCAGGGGGGGGGGTCTTAAGGGCTGATCGTACAACAGATTTTCTAAGAGGGAGAGAGGAGGGTGGAGGAGAAAAGGTATGGTAGGAGTGTATTTTTTTTTACAGGCAAAGGAGCTGAATTCTTTTGGGCATGCCCCGCAAAAGGCCCTTTTAAGGGCTGGTAAGGTAATATAGCTGGTAACTTTTTAATGTAGAATAGGGTAGGGATTTTTTTATTTTGTGGAGTTTTGTTATTTTATTAGGGGGCTTAGATTAGGTTTATGTAGCTTAAAATTGTTGTAATATTTTTGAAATGTTTGTAACTTATTTTTTTTATTTTTTGTAACTTAGCTTTTTTATTTTTTGTACTTTAGTTAGTTTATTTAATAGAATTTAATTGTAGTTATTTGTAGCTAATTTATTTAATTAATTTAATGATAGTGTAGTGTTAGGTTTAATTGTAACTTAGGTTTGGATTTATTTTACAGGTAATTTTGTATTTCTTTTAGCTAGGTAGTTATTAAATAGTTAATAACTATTTAATAACTATTCTAACTAGCTAAAATAAATACAAAGTTACCTGTAAAATGAATATAAATCCTTAAATTATTAATTACATTGTAGCTATCTTAGGCCTAGATTTAGAGTTTGGCGGTAGCAGTCAAAACCAGCGTTAGAGGCTCCTAACGCTGGTTTTAGGCTACCGCCGGTATTTAGAGTCAGTCAGGAAAGGGTCTAATGCTCACTTTTCAGCCGCAACTTTTCCATACCGCAGATCCCCTTACGTCAATTGCGTATCCTATCTTTTCAATGGGATCTTTCTAACTCCGATATTTAGAGTCGTGTCTGAAGTGAGCGTTAGAAATCTAACGACAAAACTCCAGCCGCAGAAAAAAGTCAGTAGTTAAGAGCTTTCTGGGCTAACGCCGGTTCATAAAACTCTTAACTACTGTGCTCTAAAGTACACTAACACCCATAAACTACCTATGTACCCCTAAACCGAGGCCCCCCCCACATCGCCGCCACTCTATAAAATGTTTTAACCCCTAATCTTCCGCTCCGTACACTGCCGCCAACTACGTTATCCCTATGTACCCCTAATCTGTTGCCCCTAACACCGCCGACCCCTATATTATATTTATTAACCCCTAATCTGCCACCCCCGCTATCGCTGACCCCTGCATATTATTATTAACCCCTAATCTGCCGTCCGCACGCCGCCGCCAGCTACATTATAGCTATGTACCCCTAATCTGCTGCCCCTAACACTGCTGACCCCTATATTATATTTATTAACCCCTAATCTGCCCCCCTCAACGTCGCCTCCACCTGCCTACACTTATTAACCCCTAATCTGCCGACCGGACCGCACCGCTACTATAATAAAGTTATTAACCCCTAATCCGCCTCACTCCCGCCTCAATAACCCTATAATAAATAGTATTAACCCCTAATCTGCCCTCCCTAACATCGCCGACACCTAACTTCAAGTATTAACCCCTAATCTGCCGACCGGAGCTCACCGCTACTCTAATAAATTTTTTAACCCCTAAAGCTAATTTTAACCCTAACTCTAACACCCCCCTAAATTAAATATAATTTTATTCTAACGAAATAAATTAACTCTTATTAAATAAATTATTCCTATTTAAATCTAAATACTTACCTGTAAAATAAACCCTAATATAGCTACAACATAAATTATAATTATATTATAGCTATTTTAGGATTAATATTTATTTTACAGGCAACTTTGTATTTATTTTAACCAGGTACAATAGCTATTAAATAGTTAAGAACTATTTAATAGCTAAAATAGTTAAAATAATTACAAAATTACCTGTAAAATAAATCCTAACCTAAGTTACAATTAAACCTAACACTACACTATCAATAAATTAATTAAATACAATTCCTACAAATTATATACAATTAAATAAACTAAATAAAGTACAAAAAATAAAAAAGAACTAAGTTACAAAAAATAAAAAAATATTTACAAACATTAGAAAAATATTACAACAATTTTAAACTAATTACACCTACTCTAAGCGCCCTAATAAAATAACAAAGACCCCCAAAATAAAAAAATGCCCTACCCTATTCTAAATTACAAACGTTCAAAGCTCTTTTACCTTACCAGCCCTGAACAGGGCCCTTTGCGGGGCATGCCCCAAGAAATTCATCTCTTTTTCCTGTAAAAAAAACACATACAATACCCCCCCCCAACATTACAACCCACCACCCACATACCTCTAATCTAACCCAAACCCCCCTTAAATAAACCTAACACTAAGCTCCTGAAGATCTTCCTACCTTATCTTCACCTCACCGGTATCACCGATCGGTCCTGGCTCCAAAATCTTCATCCAACCAAAGCGGGGGCTAGACATCCATCATCCGGCGGCTGAAGAGGTCCAGAAGAGGCTCCAAAATCTTCATCCTATCCGGGAAGAAGATGCGATCCAGACCGGCAACCATCTTGATCCAAGCGGCATCTTCTATCTTCATCCGATGAGGACCGGCTCCATCGTGAAGACCTCCAGCGCGGATCAATCTTCTTCCGACGACGTCCAACTGAAGAATGACGGTTCCTTTAAGGGACGTCATCCAAGATGGCGTCCCTCGAATTCCGATTGGCTTATAGGATTCTATCAGCCAATCGGATTTAAGGTAGGAAAATTCTGATTGGCTGATGGAATCAGCCAATCAGAATCAAGTTCAATACAATTGGCTGATCCGGGTTTAATTGTAGGTAATTGTAGGTATTTTATTTAATTTATTTATTGATCGTGTAGTGTTAGGTTTAATTGTAACTTAGGTTAGGATTTATTTTACAGGTAATTTTGTAATTATTTTAACTATTTTAGCTATTAAATAGTTCTTAACTATTTAATAGCTATTGTACCTGGTTAAAATAAATACAAAGTTACCTGTAAAATAAATATAAATCCTAAAATAGCTATAATATAATTATGATTTATATTGTAGCTATATTAGGGTTTATTTTACAGGTAAGTATTTAGTTTTAAATAGGAATAATTTATTAAATAAGAGTTAATTTATTTTGTTAGATTTAAATTATATTTAACTTAGGGGGTGTTAGTGTTAGGGTTAGACTTTGCTTTAGGGGTTAATACATTTATTAGAATAGCGGCGAGATTCGGTCGGCAGATTAGGGGTTAATAATTGAAATTAGGTGTCGGCGATGTTAGGGAGGGCAGATTAGGGGTTAATAAATATAATATAGGGGTCGGTGGTGTTAGGGGCAGCAGATTAGGGGTACATAGCTATAATGTAGGTGGCGGCTCTTTGCGGTCGGCAGATTAGGGGTTAATTATTGTAGGTAGGTGGCGGCGACGTTGTGGGGGGCAGGTTAGGGGTTAATAAATATAATATAGGGGTCGGCGATGTTAGGGCAGCAGATTAGGGGTACATAGCTATAATGTAGCTGGCAGCGGCGTGCGGACGGCAGATTAGGGGTTAATAATAATATGCAGGGTTCAGCGATAGCAGGGGCGGCAGATTAGGGGTTAATAAATATAATATAGGGGTCGGCGGTGTTAGGGGCAGCAGATTAGGGGTACATAAGGATAACGTAGGTGGCGGTCGGCAGATTAGGGGTTAAAAAAATTTAATTGAGTGTCGGCGATGTGGGGGGGCCTCGGTTTAGGGGTACATAGGTAGTCTATGGGTGTTAGTGTACTTTAGGGCACAGTAGTTAAGAGTTTTATGAACCGGCGTTAGCCCAGAAAGCTCTTAACTACTGACTTTTTTCTGCGGCTGGAGTTTTGTCGTTAGAATTCAAACGCTCACTTCAGAAACGACTCTAAATACCGGAGTTAGAAAGATCCCATTGAAAAGATAGGATACGCAATTGACGTAAGAGGATCTGCGGTATGGAAAAGTCGCGGCTGAAAAGTTAGCGTTAGACCCTTTTTTGACTGACTCCAAATACCGGCGGTAGCCTAAAACCAGCGTTAGGAGCCTCTAACGCTGGTTTTCACGGCTACCGCCAAACTCCAAATCTAGGCCCTAGTAAATATTGTTTATAAATTTGAAAAGTCTTGCTAAATATAATACCTAGTCAGCGTTAGCTGAACATAGGCCTGGTGCAGACCCCAAAATCAATTATATAGATTCAGTATATTTTTAAAAAGAAAAATATTATGACATAGCAGAGCTATATGAGAATACTATGTATAAAGTAGGGGAATACAGCACTCAGCACAAAATACTCCTGATTGATCTGATATGCAGATGAAAGGCTGAAACATTTGTATCCAGACACAAAAACTGCTGACACACCTTGGTTAACTCAAAAAGCCATGATATTTATTCCTTTCAATAAAACAAAGCTAGCATGCAAATGTCACAACACATGTAGAGCCCCACTGCAGTGGATAAACTAACCACAGTTTGTATGTTAGTACAAATACCGTTAGATATAACATGAGCTAAAAAATGACAGAGATACATTGATATACAAATATATATATATATATATATATATATATATATATATATATATATATATATATATATATAAAAGTGCATTGGAGCCTTTTGCTGTCAAGTAGATGAAAACATGTAAAAACATATTTATGCAGTATTCATATTTAACCGGGCATTTCAGACAAAAACTTCCCCAAAAGACCGGAGCTTTTTTTTGCATTTTTGCCATCACTACATTTAAACAGAAATAGAGCCTTTTTTATATTTACCTATCAAGGGTGCGATCCGATAAAGATTGGATTGAACTTGAATCTGATTGGCTGATTCAATCAGCCAATCAGATTTTTCTGCCTTAATTCCGATTGGCTGATAGAATCCTATCAGCCAATCGGAATTTGACGGACGCCATCTTGGATGACGTCATTTAAAGGTACCTCATTCCTAGTTCAGTCTTCGTGCAGGATGGATGCTCCACGGCGGAGGAGCGAAGAAAGAAGATTAAAGATGCCGCTTTGCTTGAAGACATCGCCGGATGGAAGAAGACTTCACTGCCGATTGATTGAAGACATCGCCCGGATGGAAGAAGACTTCACTGCCGCTTGATTGAAGACATCGCCGGATGGAGGAAGACTTCACTGCCTCTTGATTGGACATCGCCATCGGATGAAGAGTTCTGCCCGGCTGGGTGAAGACAAGGTAGGGAGATCTTCAGGGGGGTAGTGTTAGGTTTTTTTAAGGGGGGTTTGGGTGGGTTTAGAATAGGGGTATGTGGGTGGTGGGTTGTAATGTTGGGGGGTGGTATTGTGGGGGGTTTTTTACAGGCAAAAGAGCTTGGGGCATGGCCCGCAAAAGGCCCTTTTAAGGGCTGGTATGGTAAAAGAACTGTGAACTTTTTTAATTTAGAATAGGGTAGGGAATTTTTTTTATTTTGGGGGGCTTTATTATTTTATTAGGGGGCTTTGAATAGGTGTAATTAGCTTAAAAATCTTGTAATCTTTTTTTATTTTTTGTAATTTAGTGTTTGTTTTCTTTTGTAATTTAGTTTAGTTTATTTAATTGTATTTTAGTTTAGATATTTGTAGTTTATTTAATTTATTGATAGTGTAGGTGTATTTGTAACTTAGGTTAGGATTTATTTTACAGGTAAATTGGTAATTATTTTAACTAGGTAGCTATTAAATAGTTATTAACTATTTAATAGCTATTGTACCTAGTTAAAATAAATACCAAGTTACATGTAAAATAAATATAAACCCTAAAATAGCTACAATGTAATTATTAATTACATTGTAGCTATCTTAGGGTTTATTTTATAGGTAAGTATTTAGATTTAAATAGGAATATTTTAATTAATAATATTAATATTAATTAGATCTATTTTAATAAGAATTTAGTTAGGGATGTTAGAGTTAGATAGGGTTATTATACTTAATATATATATAATATAATAACGATATTAACTATATTAACCCTAATATAATTAGGGTTAATATAGTTAATATATATAATATAATAACTATATTAACTATATTAACCCTAATATAATTAGGGTTAATATAGCTGGCGGTGGTGTAGGGGGATTAAATTGGGGTTAATATTTTTAAAATAGATGGCGGCGGTGTAAGGGGCTCACTTTAGGGGGTAGGTAAGATAGATGGCGGCGGGGTAGGGGCTCACTTTAGGGGGTAGGTAAGATAGATGGCGATGGGGTAGGGGCTCACTTTAGGGGGTAGGTAAGGTAGATGGCGGTGGTGTAAGGGGCTCACTTTAGGGGGTAGGTAAGGTAGATGGCGGCGGTGTAAGGGGGATCACATTAGGGGGTTATACTTTTAATGTAGGTGGCGGCAGGTTCCGGGAGTGGTGGTTTATGGGTTAATAACTTTATTAGGGATTGCGGCGGGGGATCGCGGTTGACAGGTAGATAGGCATTGCGCATGCGTTAGGTGTTAGGTTTTATTTAGCAGGTAGTTTAGGGAGTTACGGGACTCCAATAGACAGCGTAAGGCTTACTACGGCTGCATTTTGTGGCGAGGTGAAAATGTAGTAAGATTTCTCCAATTTCGCCACGTAAGTCCTTACGCTGTATATTGGATACCATACTGTGCTGGTTTGGTATACCTGCCTATGGCCCAAAAAACTACGGGCGAAGGCAGAAATATACGAGCGTAACTTCTAGGTTACGCCGTATATGTGATACCAAACTAGCGCAAATTGATAGAGCCCCAAAACTATATTTTTTTTTTAGCAGACAACCTTAAAGAAGGTAAAGTTTGATGAATGAAAGCCCGTTTTTTTAAAATACTATTAAAAACAGGGGCACTTTCATTCATCAAAGTTTAGAAGGCAGCCATTTTGATTTAAAACTTACCTTTGTTCTTTTTAAAGCCAGAGCAGTTTCCCACACACGGAGATCCTCTCTTCACACGTCATCAATGACTAATCCAGCTTCCTCCAATCACGGCATGGCCTCAGGCAATGACTAACCCGGGGGGAAAATCGTGATTGGAGGAAGCTGGATTAGTCATTGA
Organism: Bombina bombina; assembly: GCF_027579735.1. Taxonomy (NCBI): domain Eukaryota; kingdom Metazoa; phylum Chordata; class Amphibia; order Anura; family Bombinatoridae; genus Bombina; species Bombina bombina. The sequence goes on from NC_069499.1 coordinate 675,374,021, forward strand.
TGATGTGTAAAGAGAGGATCTCCGTGTGGGGGAAGCTGCTCTGGCTGTGCATAGAAGAGAGGTAAGTTTTTAATCAAAACGGCTGCTTTGTAAACTTTGATGAATGAAAGTGTCCCTGTTTTTAATAGTATTTTTAAAAAACGGGCTTTCATTCATCAAAGTATACCTTCACTTTAAGTATTGATCTAGGCCCATTTTAGTATATTTCATGCCACCATTTCACTGCCAAATGTGATCAAATAAAAAAAATCGTTAACTTTTTCACTAAATATTTTACAAACAGCTTTTGCAATCATGGCGCAAATGGTTGTAAATGCTTCTCTGGGATCCCCTTTGTTCCTAAAAAGCAGACATATTTGACTTTGGCATTGCTTTTTGCTAATTAGAAGGCCGCTATATGCAGCTGCGCACCACACTTTTATTATGCCCAGCAGTGAAGGGGTTGATTAGGTAGCTTGTAGGGTTAATTTTAGCTTTAGTGTAGAGATCAGCCTCCCACCTGACACACATCTGCCAGGGTGGGTTTCATTTCAGGTTGGCAAGGCTTGAGGCCTTAGAGATTGATTGAGAGGGCTGGGTTTCTGCCGCTTAGGTCTTTGCTCTCTCATCGTCCATTCTGGGGCCGAGGCCCATAGTTTGGTCGGGTGAATAGCAGACGGAGGCACTTGTTCTTATTGCAGGCCCCAGTTAGACAGAAGAGTGTTGCTCTGAGAGAGAGATGTTTCCACATGGGTTTGGTTATCCTTTGTTACAATTAACTTTGTGCTAGCCCCACCTATACTTGATATTCGCCCTTCTGAGCAGAGTGGTTATGGGCATATAGAGCCTACATTGTAGCAGAGTATGGGAAGACAAGTCCGGGATGAGTTGGATATCCTTGAGGTTGTCTGGTATATCTGGCTTGGTAAAAGTGGCCTGCATCAGCCGATCTTTAAAGGTAAAGTGGTGGAACCATACCACAACGTCCCTGGGTCTGTCTGATGACATTGTCCTTGTTCTCAGAGCCCTGTGAGCTCGCTCCATACTGTGAGAGGAACCCTCCAAGGAGCCCTGAAGTGCAGTGAAAAGAACCTTGAGAGTTTCTTGCATTTCTCCTGCCGTCACACTCTCCAGTATACCTCTAAATCAGATATTGTTTTTCCGAGCTCTATCCTCCACATCTGTCAATTTTAACTCTAGTTGTGTAATTTGGTCCACCAGATTCTCAGTGTAGGAGAGTAAGTTTGAGTGGTCCGTGGCAAGGTCATCATGTTGTCTCTCTAAGGTAAACACTCTCTCTCTGATATCTGGAATATCCTTTTGCAGCACAGCTGAACTCCGTTGGATCTCAGCAGTGATAGATTTGGTCTGCAGCCAACATCTTTTTCACTGTGGATTCAGTGATGTAGTGAAGCAAGTGAGCGTTGGACTGCGTGCTAGATTATGATCCCTCATCTTGTGATTCAGGGTCACTTAAGTATTTTTTATTTATTTTCTTAAAAATATATTTTTTTCTCTGCAGGGTAGTATCCCCCTTAACTCCCTGACCCCCCCCCCAAACAGCTCTCCCTCCTCTACCTATTAGCCACCATCTTTGGTACTGGCAGCTGTCTGACAGTACCCACTTTGCTATAGTTTTATAGCAAAGCATTTTTTTTGTTTTTGTTGCTGCCCCCCTCATTACCCTACCCCTTCCCCCTCCTAGATCCCTTTCCCTCAACGGATCCCACATAAGATGCCCCTCATTGCCCCTGCTCACCCCTCCTCCCTCTTTCCCCCTCACTGGCAGCTCTTTTTTTCCTATTCATTACCTGTAGCGTGGCATAGCAGTCACACCCGTTCCCACCTCCTACCCCGCCCCTTCCAGCGATGGGCGCCCCATCCGCCTCCCTCCTTATCCTCCCACCCACCAATGATCGGCACCACCTCTGTCCAATGCAGAGAGGGCCACAGAGCGGCACTCTCTGCATCAGTACCTCTGCACCTCAATTTCTGCAGTACCCACTTGTGGGGCATGTAGAAATAGTGCAATCTTGCTATTTTTAACAAGATTGCGGCAGACAGAAGCCCAGGACTGCAGTGACTGTACAGGGTACGACACTGGTCATTAAGTGGTTAATAAAGTGTTATAGTGTGTATTTACGGTAAATATTTCATATTCCAATGTTCTGCAAATAGCAGAATATGTTCTATGTATTTTAAAATAGATATTCCTATATATATATATCTTTAGATATCTATACCTATATCTAAATATATACCAAAAACATGGGATATATATAGAAATATGTATTTATGAATAAATAGAACATATTATTCTATGTGAGAATATGTGTTCGGGTATGTGTGCGAGTGGGCTGTTTATTTTCTCCATTGACTTCTATGGGGGAATAGGTTATTGAGAATGGATTTCTGCGTGTATCGAGTTAACGTGTAAGCAATAACTTTTTACTTTCAACTTAATAAGTAATACAAGCTTTACCCGATGTGCACAAAAAGTTTACATCTATCGCAGTTAGCGCACAAACGAAAGCGCTAAATAGCACTTCACTTCTGATCTGGCCCTTTATGCAGAGGCTTAACTAGAAACCACAGGGCTCAGGTGCAAGAATCTAACGGCTAGATTTGGAGTTTGGCGGTAAAAGGGCTGTTAACGCTCCGCGGGTTTTTTTCTGGCCGCACCATAAATTTAACTCTGGTATCGAGAGTTCAAACAAATGCTGCGTTAGGCTCCAAAAAAGGAGCGTAGAGCATATTTAGCGCAAATGCAACTCTCGATACCAGAGTTGCTTACGGACGCGGCCGGCCTCAAAAACGTGCTCGTGCACGATTCTCCCATAGGAAACAATGGGGCTGTTTGAGCTGAAAAAAAACCTAACACCTGCAAAAAAGCAGCGTTCAGCTCCTAACGCAGCCCCATTGTTTCCTATGGGGAAACACTTCCTACGTCTGCACCTAACACTCTAACATGTACCCCGAGTCTAAACACCCCTAGCCTTACACTTATTAACCCCTAATCTGCCGCCCCCGCTATCGCTGACCCCTGCATTACACTTTTAACCCCTAATCTGCCGCTCCGTAAACCGCCGCCACCTACGTTATCCCTATGTACCCCTAATCTGCTGCCCTAACATCGCCGACCCCTATGTTATATTTATTAACCCCTAATCTGCCCCCCACAACGTCGCCGACACCTACCTACACTTATTAACCCCTAATCTGCCGAGCGGACCTGAGCGCTACTATAATAAAGTTATTAACCCCTAATCCGCCTCACTAACCCTATCATAAATAGTATTAACCCCTAATCTGCCCTCCCTAACATCGCCGACACCTACCTTCAATTATTAACCCCTAATCTGCCGACCGGAGCTCACCGCTATTCTAATAAATGTATTAACCCCTAAAGCTAAGTCTAACCCTAACACTAACACCCCCCTAAGTTAAATATAATTTTTATCTAACGAAATAAATTAACTCTTATTAAATAAATGATTCCTATTTAAAGCTAAATACTTACCTGTAAAATAAATCCTAATATAGCTACAATATAAATTACATTTATATTATAGCTATTTTAGGATTAATATTTATTTTACAGGTAACTTTGTATTTATTTTAACCAGGTACAATAGCTATTAAATAGTTAAGAACTATTTAATAGTTACCTAGTTAAAATAATTACAAATTTACCTGTAAAATAAATCCTAACCTAAGATATAATTAAACCTAACACTACCCTATCAATAAAATAATTAAATAAACTACCTACAATTACCTACAATTAACCTAACACTACACTATCAATAAATTAATTAAACACAATTGCTACAAATAAATACAATTAAATAAACTATCTAAAGTACAAAAAATAAAAAAGAACTAAGTTACAGAAAATAAAAAAATATTTACAAACATAAGAAAAATCTTACAACAATTTTAAACTAATTACACCTACTCTAAGCCCCCTAATAAAATAACAAAGACCCCCAAAATAAAAAATTCCCTACCCTATTCTAAAATACAAAAATTACAAGCTCTTTTACCTTACCAGCCCTGAACAGGGCCCTTTGCGGGGCATGCCCCAAGAATTTCAGCTCTTTTGCCTGTAAAAAAAAACATACAATACCCCCCCCCCAACATTACAACCCACCACCCACATACCCCTAATCTAACCCAAACCCCCTTAAATAAACCTAACACTAATCCCCTGAAGATCTTCCTACCTTGTCTTCACCATCCAGGTATCACCGATCCGTCCTGGCTCCAAGATCTTCATCCAACCCAAGCGGGGGTTGGCGATCCATAATCCGGTGCTCCAAAGTCTTCCTCTTATCCGGCAAGAAGAGGACATCCGGACCGGCAAACATCTTCTCCAAGCGGCATCTTCTATGTTCTTCCATCCGATGACGACCGGCTCCATCTTGAAGACCTCCAGCGCGGATCCATCCTCTTCTTCCGACGACTAGACGACGAATGACGGTTCCTTTAAGGGACGTCATCCAAGATGGCGTCCCTCGAATTCCGATTGGCTGATAGGATTCTATCAGCCAATCGGAATTAAGGTAGGAATTTTCTGATTGGCTGATGGAATCAGCCAATCAGAATCAAGTTCAATCCGATTGGCTGATCCAATCAGCCAATCAGATTGAGCTCGCATTCTATTGGCTGATCGGAACAGCCAATAGAATGCGAGCTCAATCTGATTGGCTGATTGGATCAGCCAATCGGATTGAACTTGATTCTGATTGGCTGATTCCATCAGCCAATCAGAAAATTCCTACCTTAATTCCGATTGGCTGATAGAATCCTATCAGCCAATCGGAATTCGAGGGACGCCATCTTGGATGACGTCCCTTAAAGGAACCGTCATTCGTCGTCTAGTCGTCGGAAGAAGAGGATGGATCCGCGCTGGAGGTCTTCAAGATGGAGCCGGTCGTCATCGGATGGAAGAACATAGAAGATGCCGCTTGGAGAAGATGTTTGCCGGTCCGGATGTCCTCTTCTTGCCGGATAGGAGGAAGACTTTGGAGCACCGGATTATGGATCGCCAACCCCCGCTTGGGTTGGATGAAGATCTTGGAGCCAGGACGGATCGGTGATACCTGGATGGTGAAGACAAGGTAGGAAGATCTTCAGGGGATTAGTGTTAGGTTTATTTAAGGGGGTTTGGGTTAGATTAGGGGTATGTGGGTGGTGGGTTGTAATGTTGGGGGGGGGGTATTGTATGTTTTTCTTTACAGGCAAAAGAGCTGAAATTCTTGGGGCATGCCCCGCAAAGGGCCCTGTTCAGGGCTGGTAAGGTAAAAGAGCTTGTAATTTTTGTATTTTAGAATAGGGTAGGGAATTTTTTATTTTGGGGGTCTTTGTTATTTTATTAGGGGGCTTAGAGTAGGTGTAATTAGTTTAAAATTGTTGTAAGATTTTTCTTATGTTTGTAAATATTTTTTTATTTTCTGTAACTTAGTTCTTTTTTATTTTTTGTACTTTAGATAGTTTATTTAATTGTATTTATTTGTAGCAATTGTGTTTAATTAATTTATTGATAGTGTAGTGTTAGGTTAATTGTAGGTAATTGTAGGTAGTTTATTTAATTATTTTATTGATAGGGTAGTGTTAGGTTTAATTATATCTTAGGTTAGGATTTATTTTACAGGTAAATTTGTAATTATTTTAACTAGGTAACTATTAAATAGTTCTTAACTATTTAATAGCTATTGTACCTGGTTAAAATAAATACAAAGTTACCTGTAAAATAAATATTAATCCTAAAATAGCTATAATATAAATGTAATTTATATTGTAGCTATATTAGGATTTATTTTACAGGTAAGTATTTAGCTTTAAATAGGAATCATTTATTTAATAAGAGTTAATTTATTTCGTTAGATAAAAATTATATTTAACTTAGGGGGGTGTTAGTGTTAGGGTTAGACTTAGCTTTAGGGGTTAATACATTTATTAGAATAGCGGTGAGCTCCGGTCGTCAGATTAGGGGTTAATAATTGAAGGTAGGTGTCGGCGACGTTGTGGGGGGCAGATTAGGGGTTAATAAATATAACATAGGGGTCGGCGATGTTAGGGGCAGAAGATTAGGGGTACATAGGGATAACGTAGGTGGCGGCGCTTTGCGGTCGGAAGATTAGGGGTTAATTATTTTAAGTAGCTTGCGGCGACGTTGTGGGGGGCAAGTTAGGGGTTAATAAATATAATATAGGGGTTGGCGGGGTTAGGGGCAGCAGATTAGGGGTACATAAGTATAACGTAGGTGGCGGTCGGCAGATTAGGGGTTAAAAATTTTAATCGAGTGGCGGCGATGTGGGGGGACCTCGGTTTAGGGGTACATAGGTAGTTTATGGGTGTTAGTGTACTTTAGGGTACAGTAGTTAAGAGCTTTATAAACCGGCGTTAGCCAGAAAGCTCTTAACTCCTGCTTTTTTCAGGCGGCTGGAATCTTGTCGTTAGAGCTCTAACGCTCACTGCAGAAACGACTCTAAATACCAGCGTTAGAAAGATCCCATTGAAAAGATAGGCTACGCAAATGGCGTAGGGGGATCTGCGGTATGGAAAAGTCGCGGCTGTAAAGTGAGCGTTAGACCCTTTAATCACTGACTCCAAATACCAGCGGGCGGCCAAAACCAGCGTTAGGAGCCTCTAACGCTGGTTTTGACGGCTACCGCCGAACTCTAAATCTAGGCCTTGGAAAGGCCCCCATCCCCCACCCCCCAAAAAAGGTAAATTCGATACATATACATACATACATATATATATATATATATATATATATATATATATATACATATGGGGTTTTTTACATTTAACACGGGAAAACAACATTTGAATCAGATTACATGTCTGCAAAAGGAGGTACCCTGTGCCCACAGTCTGTGAGATGGTCTGACCCCCTATTACTGTATATAGTGACACTGTTTAACCCACCAGTACTGTATATAGTGAGTTAGTGACACAGTCTTTAATCTGCCGGTGAGATGACTGGCCTGACCCTACCCACCCCAGTAATTTATAAAGTGACCACAGTAGTCAGTGACATGGTTAAGCCCCCCTGTACTGTATATAGTGGTACTGTATAGTGCTACTGTTTACCCCCCGCCCCCACATGCTGTAGTAACAAGGTCTTTAATTTGCTGGTTCCACAAACATACACACACACATATATGCATAAATACACACACAGTCACATACATACATACACACACACACATAAACACCAATGGGCAAAACAGAAACACTAACCCCTGTAGTCAGAGACACTAGTGAAGCATCATGTCACACTCACATGACATCAGTGCAGGCAGTGGCAGGTCAACGTTTTTTATTAAAAACATTTTTTTTTTTTTTTAAGCTGGTCCCTCTGCAGTTGCGACCTCTGCACCCGCTGTAGTTCCGCCCCTGCCTTTATGTACCATAGTATCTGGAAGGCACAGAATGGAGAACCAGGGGTTTAGAATGATACTGACTTATTGTAATAAATATTAAATGTATCACCTATATTCCGAGTTTTGTGTTAGAGGCTATGCGGTGCCAACGAGCAGTTTTTCCTCACCGCTCAATTACATACAGCGCTGGTATTACGAGCTGGTATTTACCCGTCGTTAAAAGACAAGAAGTGAGCGTTAAGCACATTTTTGCTCATTACCGCACACTCCAAAACCAGCGCTGCTTAAGTCAGCAGTGAGCTGGTCGTACGTGCTCGTGCACGATTTCCCCATAGTAATCAACGGGGAGAGCCAGCTGAAGAAAAGTCTAACACCTGCAAAAAAGCAGCATAAAACTCACTAACGCAGCCCCATTGATTCCTATGGGGAAATAAAATTTATGTTTACACCTAACACCCTAAACACCCCTAATCTTACACTTATTAACCCCTAATCTGCTGCCCCCAACATCGCCACACTTACATTATATTTATTAACCCCTAATCTGCCATCCCCAATGTCGCCGCAACCTACCTACATTTATTAACATCTAATCTGCTGACCCCAACGTCGCCGCCACTATATTAAAGTTATTAACCCCTAAACCTAAGTCTAACCCTAACCCTAACACCCCCTAACTTAAATATAATTACAATAAATCTAAATAAATATTACTTTCATTAACTAAATTATTCCTATTTAAAACTAAATACTTACCTATAAAATAAACCCTAAGATAGCTACAATATAACTAATAGTTACATTGTAGCTATCTTAGGGTTTATTTTTTATTTTACAGGCAAGTTTGTATTTATTTTAACTAGGTAGAATAGTTATTAAGTAGTTATTAACTATTTACTAACTACCTAGCTAAAATAAATACAAAGTTACCTGTAAAATAAAACCTAACCTAAGTTACAATAACACCTAACACTACACTATAATTAAATACATTAAAAACCTAAGCTCCCCATTGCGCTGAAAAGGATGGGCATTGCTCTTAAAAGGGCAGTTAGCTCTTTTGCCGCCCAAAGTCCCAAACCTAAAAATAAAACCCACCCAAAACACCCTTAAAAAACCTAACACTAACCCCCTGAAGATCGACTTACCGGGAGAAGTCTTCATCCAAGCCGGGCAGAAGTCCTCAACGAAGCCGGGAGAAGTCTTCATCCAAGCCGGACGAAGTGGTCCTCCAGACGGGCAGAAGTCTTCATCCAGACGGCATCTTCTATTTTCATCCATCCGGCGTGGAGCTGGTCCATCTTCAAGACATCAGACGCGGAGCACCCTCTTCATCCAATGACTAAAGCTGAATGAAGGTCCAAGATGGCGTCCCTTAGATTCTGATTGGCTGATAAAATTCTATCAGCCAATTGGAATTAAGGTAGAAAAAATCCTATTGGCTGATGCAATCAGCCAATAGGATTGAACTTTAATCTATTGGCTGATCCAATCAGCCAATAGGATTGAGCTTGCATTCTATTGGCTGATTGGAACAGCCAATGTTGTTGTTATATAACTAGTCTATTAAAGGGGGAGTAAACACCTCTAAATTTTTATATAAAATGTTTATTTATGCATAGTAAATCAACTTTTTATATACTTTCATTATTTATTGTGCCCCCTTCTCATACAATTTAACTCTGAAATTGTGGCTTTTCCAATTCTTAGACCTAGTAATGCAGTTTGGAGACTACTCTAGGCTAATTTGCTACATATATTTTCATAATTGGCTTGAGCAGATTGCTGCAAAACAAGGCCCTTTATACTAACATTATGACTATGGCTAGCCTTATCATCTGCAGGCTGAAGCCCAGATTGGCTCCCCCAAATAAGTGGGGGGGGGGTTGAAAAACAACTGCAGCAGACTAGATTGTTGTTATTATTATTATTTATTTATTAAGCACTAACATATTCTGTAGCGCTGTCCAGGGGTAAAATTTGTTTAAATAAAACAATAATGCAAAACTTGCAAGAGACAAAACAAAATTTGACAAACAAGTTCAGGAAGAATTGAGGGCCCTATTCCTGTGGAAACTTAGGCCTAGATTTGGAGTTCGGCGGTAAAAGGGCTGCTAACGCTCCGCGGGCTTTTTTCTGGCCGCACCATAAATTTAACTCTGGTATCGAGAGTTTAATCAAATGCTGCGTTAGGCTCCAAAAAAGGAGCGTAGAGCATTTTTACCGCAAATGCAACTCTCGATACCAGAGTTGCTTACGGACGCGGCCGGCATCAAAAACGTGCTCGTGCACGATTCCCCCATAGGAAACAATGGGGCTGTTTGAGCTGAAAAAAAACCTAACACCTGCAAAAAAGCAGCGTTCAGCTCCTAACGCAGCCCCATTGTTTCCTATGGGGAAACACTTCCTACGTCTGCACCTAACACTCTAACATGTACCCCGAGTCTAAACACCCCTAACCTTACACTTATTAACCCCTAATCTGCCGCCCCCGCTATCGCTGACCCCTGCATATTTTTTTAAACCCCTAATCTGCCGCTCCGTAAACCGCCGCCACCTACGTTATCCCTATGTACCCCTAATCTGCTACCCCTAACACCGCCGACCCCTATATTATATTTATTAACCCCTAACCTGCCCCCCACAACGTCGCCGACACCTGCCTACACTTATTAACCCCTAATCTGCCGAGCGGACCTGAGCGCTACTATAATAAATGTATTAACCCCTAATCCGCCTCACTAACCCTATCATAAATAGTATTAACCCCTAATCTGCCCTCCCTAACATCGCCGACACCTAACTTCAATTATTAACCCCTAATCTGCCGACCGGAGCTCACCGCTATTCTAATAAATGTATTAACCCCTAAAGCTAAGTCTAACCCTAACACTAACACCCCCCTAAGTTAAATATAATTTAAATCTAACGAAATAAATTAACTCTTATTAAATAAATTATTCCTATTTAAAGCTAAATACTTACCTGTAAAATAAATCCTAATATAGCTACAATATAAATTATAATTATATTATAGCTATTTTAGGATTAATATTTATTTTACAGGCAACTTTGTAATTATTTTAACCAGGTACAATAGCTATTAAATAGTTAAGAACTATTTAATAGTTACCTAGTTAAAATAATAACAAATTTACCTGTAAAATAAATCCTAACCTAAGTTATAATTAAACCTAACACTACCCTATCAATAAAATAATTAAATAAACTACCTACAATTACCTACAATTAACCTAACACTACACTATCAATAAATTAATTAAACACAATTCCTACAAATAAATACAATTAAATAAACTATCTAAGGTACAAAAAATAAAAAAGAACTAAGTTACAGAAAATAAAAAAATATTTACAAACATAAGAAAAATATTACAACAATTTTAAACTAATTACACCTACTCTAAGCCCCCTAATAAAATAACAAAGCCCCCCAAAATAAAAAATTCCCTACCCTATTCTAAATTAAAAAAGTTACAAGCTCTTTTACCTTACCAGCCCTGAACAGGGCCCTTTGCGGGGCATGCCCCAAGGATTTCAGCTCTTTTGCCTGTAAAAAAAAACATACCATACCCCCCCCCAACATTACAACCCACCACCCACATACCCCTAATCTAACCCAAACCCCCCTTAAATAAACCTAACACTAAGCCCCTGAAGATCTTCCTACCTTGTCTTCACCATACCAGGTTCACCGATCCGTCCTGGCTCCAACATCTTCATCCAACCCAAGCGGGGGTTGGCGATCCATAATCCGGTCCAGAAGAGGCTCCAAAGTCTTCCTCCTATCCGGCAAGAAGAGGACATCCGGACCGGCAAACATCTTCTCCAAGCGGCATCTTCGATCTTCTTCCATCCGGAGCGAAGCTGCAGGATCCTGAAGACATCCAGCGCGGAACATCCATCCGGACCGACGACTGAACGACGAATGACTGTTCCTTTAAGGGACGTCATCCAAGATGGCGTCCCTCGAATTCCGATAGGCTGATAGGATTCTATCAGCCAATCGGAATTAAGGTAGGAATTTTCTGATTGGCTGATGGAATCAGCCAATCAGAATCAAGTTCAATCCGATTGGCTGATCCAATCAGCCAATCAGATTGAGCTCGCATTCTATTGGCTGTTCCGATCAGCCAATAGAATGCGAGCTCAATCTGATTGGCTGATTGGATCGGCCAATCGGATTGAACTAGATTCTGATTGGCTGATTCCATCAGCCAATCAGAAAATTCCTACCTTAATTCCGATTGGCTGATAGAATCCTATCAGCCAATCGGAATTCGAGGGACGCCATCTTGGATGACGTCCCTTAAAGGAACAGTCATTCGTCGTTCAGTCGTCGGTCCGGATGGATGTTCCGCGCTGGATGTCTTCAGGATCCTGCCGCTTCGCTCCGGATGGAAGAAGATCGAAGATGCCGCTTGGAGAAGATGTTTGCCGGTCCGGATGTCCTCTTCTTGCCGGATAGGAGGAAGACTTTGGAGCCTCTTCTGGACCGGATTTTGGATCGCCAACCCCCGCTTGGGTTGGATGAAGATGTTGGAGCCAGGACGGATCGGTGAACCTGGTATGGTGAAGACAAGGTAGGAAGATCTTCAGGGGCTTAGTGTTAGGTTTATTTAAGGGGGGTTTGGGTTAGATTAGGGGTATGTGGGTGGTGGGTTGTAATGTTGGGGGGGGGTATGGTATGTTTTTTTTTACAGGCAAAAGAGCTGAAATCCTTGGGGCATGCCCCGCAAAGGGCCCTGTTCAGGGCTGGTAAGGTAAAAGAGCTTGTAACTTTTTTAATTTAGAATAGGGTAGGGAATTTTTTATTTTGGGGGGCTTTGTTATTTTATTAGGGGGCTTAGAGTAGGTGTAATTAGTTTAAAATTGTTGTAATATTTTTCTTATGTTTGTAAATATTTTTTTATTTTCTGTAACTTAGTTCTTTTTTATTTTTTGTACCTTAGATAGTTTATTTAATTGTATTTATTTGTAGGAATTGTGTTTAATTAATTTATTGATAGTGTAGTGTTAGGTTAATTGTAGGTAATTGTAGGTAGTTTATTTAATTATTTTATTGATAGGGTAGTGTTAGGTTTAATTATAACTTAGGTTAGGATTTACTTTACAGGTAAATTTGTTATTATTTTAACTAGGTAACTATTAAATAGTTCTTAACTATTTAATAGCTATTGTACCTGGTTAAAATAATTACAAAGTTGCCTGTAAAATAAATATTAATCCTAAAATAGCTATAATATAATTATAATATATATTGTAGCTATATTAGGATTTATTTTACAGGTAAGTATTTAGCTTTAAATAGGAATAATTTATTTAATAAGAGTTAATTTATTTCGTTAGATTTAAATTATATTTAACTTAGGGGGGTGTTAGTGTTAGGGTTAGACTTAGCTTTAGGGGTTAATACATTTATTAGAATAGCGGTGAGCTCCGGTCGGCAGATTAGGGGTTAATAATTGAAGTTAGGTGTCGGCGATGTTAGGGAGGGCAGATTAGGGGTTAATAAATATAATATAGGGGTCGGCGGTGTTAGGGGTAGCAGATTAGGGGTACATAGGGATAACGTAGGTGGCGGCGATTTGCGGTCGGAAGATTAGGGGTTAATTATTTTAAGTAGCTTGCGGCGACGTTGTGGGGGGCAAGTTAGGGGTTAAGAAATATAATATAGGGGTCGGCGGGGTTAGGGGCAGCAGATTAGGGGTACATAAGTATAACGTAGGTGGCGGTCGGCAGATTAGGGGTTAAAAATTTAAATAGAGTGGCGGCGATGTGGGGGGACCTCGGTTTAGGGGTACATAGGTAGTTTATGGGTGTTAGTGTACTTTAGGGTACAGTAGTTAAGAGCTTTATAAACCGGCGTTAGCCAGAAAGCTCTTAACTCCTGCTATTTTCAGGCGGCTGGAATCTTGTCGTTAGAGCTCTAACGCTCACTTCAGAAACGACTCAAAATACCGGCGTTAGAAAGATCCTATTGAAAAGATAGGCTACGCAAATGGCGTAGGGGGATCTGCGGTATGGAAAAGTTGCGGCTGAAAAGTGAGCGTTAGACCCTTTAATCACTGACTCCAAATACCAGCGGGCGGCCAAAACCAGCGTTAGGAGCCTCTAACGCTGGTTTTGACGGCTACCGCCGAACTCCAAATCTAGGCCTTACAATCTAGATGGGTATTATTATTAAGATATAAACCCCTCAATGACAACTGACGTACCAGGTACGTCATGCAAAAACTAACAGTTAATGACAATGGACGTACCTGGTACGTCAGTTGTCTAACAGAGTGCTGGAAGCGATCACAATCGCTTCCAGCAGCTCTGAGGGTATTGCAGTGATGCCTCAATATGGAGGCATCCTGCAATACCCCTTTACAAGCCTCCAATGCAGAGAGAGCCACTCTGTGGCCCTCTCTGCACCGGTAGCGATGGTGCTGTTGTCCGGGTGGGAGGGAGCGTGCGTGTGCGTGCACGAGGTGCGTGTGCGTGCACGTGAACATAGTGCGCATGCACAGGGGCATGTGCACGGTGGCGTGTGCACGAGGCGCGCATGCATGTACACGTGCACGCGCGCGCATTAGCCACACTGACACCAATGAGGGCAGAAAGGGAGAGAAAAGTAAATAAACAAATTCAAATATAAATGGATCTGGGAGGGGGAGGGGGGTGGGGGTATTGTGGGGGGGCTGCTACACTACAAAAAGAGTTAAGTTAAAAATAAAATAAAAATACTTTGTTTTTTGGGGCCAAACTAGGTACTGGCAGACAGCTGCCAGTACCCAAGATGGCAGTAATTAGGTAGGGGAGAGGGTTAGAGAGCTGGAGGGGGGGGGGATCAGGGAGGTTGGGGCTAAGGCAGGGGTCCATCACAGCTAAAATATTTTATTATTTTTATAAAAAAAAAAAAACTCTTTTATTTAGTACTGGCAGACTTTCTGCCAGTACTTAAGATGGCGGTAACAATTGTGGGGTGGGGGAGGGAAGAGAGCTGTTTGGGAGGGATAAGGGGGTGGGATGTGTCAGGTGGGAGGCTGATCTCTAAAATTAACCCTGCAAGCTCCCTACAAGCTACCAAATTTAACCCCTTCACTGCTGGGCATAATTCACGTGTGGTGTGCAGCAGCCTTTAGCGGCCTTCTAATTACCAAAAAGCAACGCCAAAGCCATATAAGTCTGCTATTTCTGAACAAAGGGGATCCCAGAGAAGCTTTTACAACAATTTCTGCCATAATAGCACAAGCTGTTTGTAAATAATTTCAGTGAGAAAGTTTTTTTTTTATTTGCTCGCATTTGGCGGTGAAATGGTGGCATAAAATATACCAAAATGGGCCTAGATCAATACTTGGGGTTGTCTACTACACTACACTAAAACTAAAATTAACCCTACAAGCTCCCTACAAGCTCCCTAATTAACCCCTTCACTCCTGGGCATAAACACACGTGTGGTGCGCAGCAGCATTTAGCGGCCTTCTAATTACCAAAAAGCAACCCCAAAGCCATATAAGTCTGTTATTTCTGAAAAAAAGGGGATCCCAGAGAAGCATTTAAAACCATTTGTGCCATAATTGCAGAAGCTGTTTGTAAATAATTTCAGTGGGAAACCTAAAGTTTGTGACAAAATTTGTGAAAAAGTGAACTTTTTTTTTTATCACATTTGGCGGTGAAATAGTGGCATGAAATATACCAAAATGGATCAATACTTTGTGTTGTCTTCTAAAAAAAAATATATACATGTCAAGGGATATTCCTGACAGATATCGGGGTTCCAATGTAACTAGCGCTAATTTTGAAAAAAAGTGGTTTGGAAATAGCAAAGTGCTACTTGTATTTATTGCCCCATAAATTGCAAAAAAAGCAAAGAATGTGTAAACATTGGGTATTTCTAAACTCAGGACAAAATTTAGAAACTATTTAGCATGGGTGTTTTTTGGTGATTGTAGATGTGTAACAGATTTTGGGGGTCAAAGTTAGAAACAGTGTGTTTTTTTCCATTTTTTCCTCATATTTTATCTTTTTTTTTTTTTTTTTTAGTAAATTATAAGACATGATGAAAATAATGGTATCTTTAGAAAGTCCATTTAATGGCGAGAAAAACGGTATATAATATATGTGGGTACAGTAAATGAGTAAGAGGAAAATTACAGCTAAACACAAACACTGCAGAAATTTAAAAATATCCATTGTCATTAAGGGTAAGAAAATTGAAAAATGGTCCGGTCATTAAGTGGTTAATTTGTTTTAAAAATGTTTAGGCCTTTAGCATATATATATAATAGTATAGTGAGACAACAGAAGCACCAAAGGGACATTGTATACCAATTTTCATTTAACTGCATGTAATAGAAACTGCTATAAAAAAAAGAATAAGCACAGATACTGATCTAAAAATACAGAATAAAACCTTTTAAAAAATTACTTAGAAGCTCCCAGTTTAGCACTGCTGATGAGTAAAAGTGGGCTGGGAAAGCAGCAAGCGCATACACCCCCCCCCCCTTGTGTATGAAAATATATATTACACAAACAATAGCAGCAAGAATCTGTAGACCTGGCTCTACCTCTGATCTTTGGGGGTTGGTTAGGAGTCTGAAAATTAGCACAATATTATAAAAAAATAAGCAAAACTATACAGTATTACAAAAACACTCCCAGATGGGCTATATAGATAGATCATCTACAAAACAGGTATGCAAAGAAAAATCTAGGGTGCAGTGTCCCTTTAAGAGGCACTTACCTTTTTACTTATATTCAAAGGACTAGTACATACAGTAGATTTGCATAATTAACAAACGCATGATAAAAAGACAATTCAATAGCACTGAAGGGTATATTTATCAAAGTGCGAGCGGACATGATACAATGTAGCGTATCATGTCTGCTACACATCAATAAATGCCGACAGCATACGCTGTCGGCATTTATTATTGCACAAGCAGTTCACCAGAACTGCTTGTGCAATACCGCCCCCTGCAGATTCACGGCCAATCGGTCGCTAGCAGGGGTGTCAATCAACCTGATTGTATTCGATCGGGTTGATTTCTGTCTGCCGCCTCACAGCAAGTTATGAAGGCTGGAGCTTGATAATTTGGCCCCTTAGTCTGAACTTCAAATGAGTAGTACATTTTTTTTCTGACAATTTGCAGTTATGTCTATTTCCACTCCTCCTGTATCATGTGACAGCCATCAGCCAATTGCAAATGCATATAGTATATTCTGAGAATTCTTGCTCATGCTCAGTAGGAGTTCTCAAAAAGTGTAAATGTAAAACAACCGTGCACATTTTGTTAATAGAAGTAAATTGGAAAGTAGTTTAAAATTACCTGCTCTATCTGAATCATGAAAATTTAAAGTGAAGGTAAAGTTACCTAATTGATGATCCGGAATAACATTCTTTGTCCCAAATAAATAAGACTTTCATTCATCAACTTTTTTGAAATTTTCTGTAAATTAAGTTATAGCCGTAAGCAAACTATTTAATAAGCTTAGCCAATTCAACCCGTTTTTTTCTTTTTTTTTTTCCTGGATCACGTTCTGAAACCATCCAATTGAAATTCTGGCCGTTAGGAGGCGTCAAACTACGTCACAAGACTCCTTTTTAAGATGCGCATGCGCTATACATTTAGTATCCAGATTGATAACAAAGCACGCTCCGGTTTAATGAATACCCGCATTACATTGTTGGATTTTAGAGTATCGCATGCACAGTAGCTTGAGAATTAGCCGATTCGCGCATGCGCATTAGAGACGATCCTCGTGAACGCGCTTTAGAGATCAGTATAGAGCGGGTGGGACCGCTCTATACGTCACAGCAAATAAAATCAGGAAGTAGTGCTTGGGAGGAGTTTTCATGCAAACCGTAAGCAATTATATATAGATAAAAACTGTCAAAATATTTAAAGAATAGTAAAATAAAGTTAGCGATTAGCTTCTTCTACTATTAATTGATGCAGTAACGTCTTCAAAGTAAGAAAAATTTACCTTCACTTTAATTTTGACTTGTGTCCCTTTAAAGGTTTAAGTTATGATCATCACATTAAGATTCACTTCATTTGCCATAACATTGAATCTGAGAGAAAACAATATTTTTACTTAAGACCATATACAGTATACATTAGAGGTCTCTAAAGTATCATATAGAACATATTTAAGTTTAAGAATTGTGTTTTAATGTTATGGCTAGGAATAAATAAATTTCTAAGATATTCAATAGATCAGTAGAATATTGATTCTGAGAAACCTTAAGGGGAGTCAATTAGTTCTTATAACTCAGTTACTCTGATTGGTTGCATTTTTCTATAATATTTAACTACTATTCTCAAACAATGTGCATATTGAAATTTGCTCCATTAATTGTATGAGTGACAATCAATTGTTTCTTAAAATGTATCTAATTATTGTAAAATTGTCAAATAAATGTAAATAAATAAATATACTATAATATTAATTTGCTCCTAACATTATGGACATTTAAAATACTAGTGAAATATTCTGTAGCACGGAGTGTATTGAGTTCAGTTAATATGAAAGTCTTATTACACTGTACATATTTAAGAGACAATTCTGAAATCTAGTATTCATCTCTCCAACCATCCCTCATATCTCAGTTCTTTCTTACAGTATAGTTCACTGGTAGCTAATGCTCTATTCCCTAAAGAACCCAGAAGAGTAGTTGTTTTTCTTTTTATTGAAGAAAAATAGAACATGCTACAGTACTTCAAATGTGTTTCCAAGAAACTTATAGTCATCATGCAAATATGCACTAGGTAAGCCTGTCAAAACCTTGGTTTGTGCATACACTGTATAAATAATTCCCTGAAACACTCTTTCTATTAAACATTGAGTTACAGTTGTATGTGATTAATGAATGTGACTATATTAATAATTTTCATATTTACTCAAAGTCCATTACAATTAGAACACTGAAGAAATTACAAAGGAACTGTAAAGAAATATAAACTATACTATTGGCAAATCTGTGCATTAAAGGCAAAAATGTTTTATATTTTATTTTGCATTTTACTTGTTTTTTTTTATTTCTTTGTATTAAAATACACAGTTTTAATAATAAAACACTCTAGATCACTGGTTTTCAAACATCTCTTCAGGTCTTCCTAACAGGCCAATTTTTTAGGATATCTGGACTAGAGCACAGGTGAAATAATCAGCTGGTTATTAAACATGGCTATTTTACCTGCTCTCATCCAAGGTAATCTTGAAAATCTGGTCTGTTGGGGAGGCCTTTAGGACAGGTTTGAAAACCAGTGCTCTAGACTGAGGTGCTTTGGACCCATATTATTATATTAGTATCCCTAACCTTAGGCCCAAGAATTTGCTTTTAATGAAGAGGTAGCCTGGACAGTTTAATGGTTACTTACATATTTTACATTATGTTAGACACTCTGCCACATTGTTATCAATTCAATTCTATAAAAGTAGTCTCTCAGTTTATCATTACTGTAGGTAATATATGGGATAAAGTTTTTCTTTAATCAGTGTTTTATTAATCCCAGTCCTCAGGCCTCTCTAATAGGCTAGGTTTTAAGGATTATCTCGGGTGAGAGTAGTTTAATTACCATGGTCAGCTGATATCCTTAAAATCTAGCCTAATAGGGATTCATGAGGGCCAGAATTGAAAAATTATTTCTTAGAACATAATTTTTTTTATTTTTCAAAAATGAATTGGTTGAGAATAATAATCTTTCACAATTGTATATGGTTAGGGTTAAATATTTAAGAAATGTAGCCACCAATAAGCAAGCCCAATCCAGGGTGCTGGACCTAAAATGGACTGGCTCCTAAGCATTAAATGCTGCTTTTTAAATACAGATAGCAACAAATAAATATTCATAATATGAGTAAATTAGAAAGTTTCTTAAAATTGCATGCTCTATCTGGATCCTATAATTTGAGTTTAGAATTCCTTTAAATTGTATTTGGAAAGGTATGAAGCAAGGGCAAAACTACAGGGGGAGCAGAGGGTCGCAAGGGTGGGGGCCCAACTTAAAAAAAATAAAAATAATAAAAAACATTGACCTGCCACTGCCTGCACTGAGTGTGAGTATGACATGATGCTTCAGTAGTGTCTCTGACTACAGGGATTAGTCTTTCTGTTTTACCCATTGGTGTTTATGTGTGTGTGTATGTGTGTGTGTATGTATGTGACTGTGTGTGTATTTATGCATGTATTTGTGTGTGTGTATGTGGAACCAGCAAATTACAGACCTTGTTACTACAGCATGCGGGGAGGGGGTAAAAAGTGTCACTATACAGTACCACTATATACAGTACGGGGGGGCTGGACTATGTCACAGACTACTGTGGTCACATTTTTTTTCTGTGTTAAATGTAAAAAATAAAAAATATGTATCAAATTCACTTTTTGGGGGGCTGGGCCCTTCTTAGAGTCTTGCACCTGGGCCCTGTGGTTTCTAGTTATGCCTCTGGTATGAAGTCTAAGAAGTTAAACCCTAAATGTTAATGCAAATTTGAAGTTTACTAGTAAATTGTTGCATGAAAGTACTGAGTTTATTTAGCTTTTCATTTTAGTGGTGATACTGTGACTATCAGTCTTAATAATTATCAAAAAAGCAGACTGAAATTTATATTTAGATGAAAACATTTGCAGCTACTATCAGTGCATGTTTAACATTCTATTGTTACAGTTCCATTGTAATAGCAGGGAAATGTTCAAGAGATGTGGACTTTCTTGGTGAAGCAAATGTTTAAAAAATCCTTCAATAAAGAGTATACTTTAGAATGATCTGATTCAGCTATAGAAAATGTGTCAAAAACAAGAGAGGGACATTTTGTTAAACAGATGGTCTAACATGATTCTTTACATAGCAGTACTGTTAAGTATATAATTAGATACAATAAGAGTTGCTGATTTATGAGAAATGTTTTTAATAAATATAGAAGTATATTATTTCAGGTCTAATTTCTTAGAATTAGAGGCCTATTTTTTCAGCCGTCAACCGCAAATATGCTGGAATTCCGCAGCGTAATTGTGGAGAACTTGATTCAACCCATTTATCAAAGCCTACAGACTGGCAAAAGTTGAAATTTGTGATGTAACATATGATCCGCTGGTTTCAGTCCGACACAGATCGATGCTTATGCCACTACAGATGTTCCGAATACAAATTCGGCACTATCTGACAACTTTTGCCATTTATCAAACTTCTAACAGGTACACTCGCCACTATTCCGGCTTAGCGTACCTGGTTTTCAATCCGCCACCCTGGAGGATACCATAGGAATCAAAGGGAGTCTGAAAGCAGCGAAAGCTTATGTTTGATGCTGCCAGATATCCCATTGATTTCTATGATAGAATAAAACTTACGTTTACACAGAACACCCTAACATAAGCCCCGAGTCTAAACACCCCTAATCTGCCGCCCTGACATCACCGCCACCTACATAATGTTATTAACCCCTATTCCGCTGCTCCCGGACCCCACCGCAACTAACTAAATGTATTACCCCTATCCCGCCGCTCCCGGAGCCCACCGCAACTAACTAACGGCTAGATTACGAGTTTTGTCGGTAAAGACTTGAGTTGCTAACGAGCCTTTTTTTCCAGCGCTCACTTTAACCCCTTAACGACCGAGGACGTGCAGGGTACGTCCTCAGAAAAAAGGCAGTTAACGCCTGAGAACGTACCCTGCACGTCCTCGGTGTGGAAAGCAGCTGGAAGCGATCCTGCTCGCTTCCAGCTGCTTTCCGGTTATTGCAGTGATGCCTCGATATGGAGGCATCCTGCAATAACCTTTCACGGCCATCCGATGCAGAGAGAGCCACTCTGTGAGCTACACTACAGAATTTTTTTTTAACAAAAATAAACATTTGATTGTTCAAAATGGGTACTGGCAGACAGCTGCCAGTACCCAAGATGGCCCCCAATAAGGCTGAGAGGGAGGCTTAGAGAGCTGTTTTGGGGGGGATCAGGGAGGTTGGGGGTTAAGGGGGGGATCCTAAACACAGCATATGTAAATATGCTTTTTATTTTTCTTAAAAAAAAAAAACTTTTATTTTAGTACTGGCAGACTTTCTGCCAGTACTTAAGATGGCGGGGACAATTGTGGGGTGGGGGAGAGAAGGGAGCTGTTTGGGAGGGATCAGGGGGTGGGATGTGTCAGGTGGGAGGCTGATCTCTACACTAAAGCTAAAATTAACCCTGCAAGCTCCCTACAAACTACCTAATTAACCCCTTCACTGCTAGCCATAATACATGTGTGATGCGCAGCAGCATTTAGCGACTTTCTAATTACCATAAAGCAACGCCAAAGTCATATATGTCTGCTATTTCTGAACAAAGGGCATCCCAGAGAAGCATTTACAACCATTTGTGCCATAATTGCACAAGCTGTTTGTAAATAATTTCAGTGAGAAACCTAAAATTGTGAAAAAATTTACGTTTTTTTTTACTTTGATCGCATTTGGCGGTGAAATGGTGGCATGAAATATACCAAAATGGGCCTAGATCAATACTTGGGGTTGTCTACTACACTACACTAAAGCTAAAATTAACCCAAGAAGCTCCCTACATGCTCCCTAATTAACACCTTCAATGCTGGGCATAATACACGTATTGTGCGCAGTGTCATTTAGCAGCCTTCTAATTACCAAAAAGCAAATCCAAAGCCATATATGTCTGCTATTTCTGAACAAAGGGGATCCCAGAGAAGCATTTACAACCATTTATTCTATAATTGCATAAGTTGTTTGTAAATAATTTCAGTGAGAAACCTAAAGTTTGTGAAAAAATTTGTGAAAAAGTGAACAATTTTATTTGATCGCATTTGGCGGTGAAATAGTGGCATGAAATATACCAAAATGGGCCTAGATCAATACTTTGGGATGTCTTCTAAAAAAAAATATATACATGTCAATAGATATTCAGGGATTCCTGAAAGATATTAGTGTCCCAATGTAACTAGCGCTAATTTTGAAAAAAAGTGGTTTGGAAATAGCAAAGTGCTACTTGTATTTATGGCCCTATAACTTGCAAAAAAAGCAAAGAAGATGTAAACATTGGGTATTTCTAAACTCAGGACAAAATTTAGAAACTATTTAGCATGGGTGTTTATTGGTGGTTGTAGATGTGTAACAGATTTTGGGGGTCAAAGTTAGAAAAAGTGTGTTTTCTTCCATTTTTCCTTCATATTTTATAATGTTTTTTATAGTAAATTATAAGATATGATGAAAATAATGGTATCTTTTGAAAGTCCATTTAATGGCGAGAAAAACGGTATATAATATGTGTGGGTACAGTAAATGAGTAAGAGGAAAATTACAGCTAAACATAAACACCGCAAAAATGTAAAAATAGCCTTGGTCCCAAACGGACAGAAAATGGAAAAGTGCTGCGGTCATTAAGGGGTTAAACAACTCTGGTATTACAAGTTTTCTGAATGGCTGCGTTAGCCTCCACTTCTCACTGTAATACCAGCGCCACTTCTCACTGTAATACCAGCGTTGCTTATGGTAGCGGTAAGCTGGCTAAACGTGCTCGTGCATGATCTCCCCATAGGAAATGGGGCTGAGACGGCTGAAAAAAAACCTAACACCTGCAAAAAAGCAGTGTTCAGCTCCTAACGCAGCCCCATTGTTTTCTATGGGAAAATACTTTCCAAGTCTACACCTAACACCCTAACATGAACCCCGAGTCTAAACACCCCTAACCTTACTTTTATTAACCCCTAATCTGCCGCCCCCGACATCCTCGCCACCTGCATTATATTATTAACCCCTAATCTGCCGCTCAGGACACTGACGCCACCTACATTGTACCTATGAACCCCTAATCTGCTGCCCCTAACATCGCTGACACCTACATTATATTTATTAACCTCTAATCTGCCGCCCCCAACGTCGCCGCCACCTACCAACAATTAATAACCCCTAATCTGCTGACCGGACATCGCCGCCACTATAATAAATGTATTAACCTCTAAGCCGCCGCACTCCCGCCTTGCAAACACTATACATTTTTTTATTAGCCCCTAATCTGCCATCCCTAACATCGCCGCCACCTACCTACAATTATTAACCCCTAATCTTCCGCCCCCAACGTCGCCGCTACTATATTAAATGTATTAACCCCTAAACCTAAGTCTAACCCTAACACCCCCCTAATTTAAATCTATTTTTAATAAATCTAAATAAAATTACTATAATTAAATAAATTATTCCTATTTAAAACTAAATACTTACCTATAAAATAAACCCTAATATAGCTACAATATAACTAATAGTTACATTGTAGCTATTTTAGGATTTATTTTTATTTTACAGGCAACTTTGTATTTATTTTAACTAGGTAGAATAGTTATTAAATAGCTATTAACTATTTAATAACTACCTAGATGAAATAAATACAAATATACCTGTAAAATAAACCCTAACCTAAGTTACAATTACACCTAACACTACTCTATAATTAAATTAATTACCTAAACTACCTACAATTAAATACAATTAAATAAAATAAAATAAATTACGGATAAAAACAAACACTAAATTACAGAAAATAAAAAAGAAATTACAATATTTTAAACTAATTACACCTAATCTAATCCCCCTAATAAAATAAAAAGCCACCCAAAATAATAAAATTCCCTACCCTACACTCAATTACAAATAGCCCTTTTGCGGGGCATTGCCTGAAAGTAATCAGCTCCTAATCTAATCCCCCTAATAAAATAAAAAAGGCCCCCCCAAAATAATAAAATTCCCTATCCTAAACTAAATTACAAATAGCTCTTAAAAGGGCCTTTTGCGGGGCATTGCCCCAAAGTAATCAGCTCTTTTACCAGCCCTTAAAAGGGCTTTTTGCGGGGCATTGCCCCAAAGTAATCAGCTCTTTTACCTGTAAAAAAAAAGAAATACAATACCCCCCAAAATTACAACCCCCCACCCACACACCCCTACTCTAAAACCCACCCAATACCCCCTTAAAAAACCTAACACTACCCATTGAAGATCACCCTACCTTGAGCCGTCTTCACCCAGCCGGGCACCAGTGGTCATCCGATCCGTCCAGAAGTCTTTATCCGATGGGCCAGAAGTGGACATTCAGACCGGCAGAAGTCTTCATCCTATCCGAGCAGAAGAGGACATCCGGACCGGGAGAAGACTTCATCCAAGCGGCATCTTCTATCGTCATCCATCCAACGAGGAACGGCTCCATCTTGAAGACCTCCGGCGTGGAACATCCTTCTAGGCCGACGACTAACGACTAATGAATATTCCTTTAAATGACGTCATCCAAGATGGCGTCCCGCGAATTCCGATTGGCTGATAGGATTCTATCAGCCAATCGGAATTAAGGTAGGAAAAATCCGATTGGTTGATTTAATCAGCCAATCGGATTGAACTTCAATCTGATTGGCTGATAGCATCAACCAATCAGATTTTCCCTACCTTTATTCCGATTGGCTGATAGAATCCTATCAGCCAATCGGAATTCGAGGGACACCATCTTGGACGACATAATTTAAAGGAATATTTATTTGTCATTAGTCGTTGGCCTAGAAGGATGTTCCGCGCTGGAGGTCTTCAAGATGGAGCCGTTCCTCGTCGGATGGATGAAAATAGAAGATGCCGCTTGGATGAAGCCTTCTCCCGGTCCGGATGTCCTCTTCTGCCCGGATAGGATGAAGACTTCTGCCGGTCTGGAACAAACGTTACACATAAACACTTAAAGATGGAAAAAAACATGTAATCTAGTTAAAATTACAAACTAAGTCTATGTCCCTACATGATTACTAAAGATACTATTAGAAGTCTATATATATATATATATATATATATATATATATATATATATATATATATATATATATTACCCCAAAACATCAATGCATACATATAGAAATATGTATTTAAGAATAAATAGAACATATTCTGCTATGTGAAGAACTTTAGAATGTGAAATATTAATATTTCATGTCGAGTAAGCGCACATGATTAAACACGATCAGGTTTTGGGTATGGGTGTTCGTTTTTGTTTATCCCTTTTGTGCTCCATTGAAGCATAGAGGGTATACATTAATGTGGATGCGATATTTAAACCCCAGCTTTTTGCGTGCAAATACTGTTTAGTTTCAACTTGAAATACGCACGGCACCCAACGTGGGAAAAAAGCTTACTTCTAGTGGAGTAAATGCACAAGCAATAAAAAACACTCCACTCATAATCTAGCCTAATATAAGTACATGTTTACATAATAATTTGTTTCTCAATGCTTTTTATGATCAAAATATTTTGCTGTTTTTCAGTTTTTACATGATTTGTTTGTTCCGCTTAGCTCTGTAAGTATTCCCAGCAACATTTCTCAACAGATATTCCCTTTCCCTCAATGTATTTATTCATTATCTGTTTTACTCTGGTGCTTTCTGTTCCCCATGCTTCAATATCAACCAATCATTTTATCTTTGCCACACTAGCATTATTCTCTATCTACTCTGTCTTTTGCATAGGCACCATTTTAGTTTCACTTTCACCTCTCCTCTCTCTGCCATTCCATCTCAGCACACACAGTGACAGGGAAGTTTCACACTTGTGTCTCCCTGCTGCTGCATTTTTTTTACTGAAATAAATATATCTTTTACCTTGGTTTTCTGAGCTCCCAGATAACTGTAAACTATAATATAACATAGTTTTACAGTATATACATGATAACATTTTTATCTAATGTTGTGGGCTTGTCACCAAAATTATTTATTCCCATCTAAACTAAGCAAATTGTATTTTAAACTTTATTTTAGTAAATGACTGCCATTTTATTTTAACCAGATTTAATATTTTCTTTTTACTAATTACCAAAGTTATTACTGTAAAATAAAATTGCTGAGGTATATCCAAGTTTAGTTTGTATACATTTTCAGATTTTTACCTCAGACACAGAAACAGCTTGCTAAAAAGTTAACAAATGCATTGCATTGTCTTACAATGTTTCAACCATTTAATATTTTCAATTTTATTAAAGAATTCGTCACTTTTATACCGATTTTGTTTTGGCACAAATTATTTTTACACTTCTATATACTCAAGATTGATGTTAGCAAGAGATTCTTGTTATCCTGCAATATCTGGATAAACGTGCTGGGAGAGGAGGATCTTGAGAAGACGATACTTACCGGATCCAGTAAGAAACGGGAACGTACACCAGCTGTGGTCAGCTAGCTGGGGACTGCTAATGCCCTGTTTTATTATCACAATTTGACACCTAGGGCTCAGTTTATCAAGTTAAGGCAGACAGGGGCGTAGATTCAGCATTGCACAAGAGCGCTATTTTGCACTCTTCTGCAACAACGCCCCCTGCCTGCGCACAGCCAATTACACGCGGGCAGGAGCTGTCAATCTCCCCGGGTGGACGAGACCGGGGAGATTAAAATTCTCCACCTAAGAGGTGGAGAACAGGCTAGGAAGCAGCAGTTTGATGACCGCTGCTCGATAAATACTGACTGCAGGTTATCTTGTGAGAAACTGTAGTCGGAGCTGGGCGAACGGCTTGATAAATTAAGCCCATAGTGCTCACCCAAATATAAGTTACCCAATGGGGATTTAACTGCTCTCACACCCATGTATGATCAAGTTACACAATGGGGTGCCCTTTTGTTTGTCATTTTTAAATCATGTATTATGCCTGGAATGGATCTTAAATTGTTAACATTCCTTAGAAATAATGTTGTTACCCTTCAGTTGGGCTTCACAATTCATAAAAAATTTGCCAGGATAAATGATTACATGCAGTGGGTCCAGTCACTAAAATTAAAAGGTTATATCTAACAACACCTTTCTATATCTCTTTAGAGAGTGTATTCAATGTAAACTGTGTATACCAGCATTTAAAATGTATAATTTGTTGATAGAGAGTTGGTTTTTCACCTCTTTTCTACCAGTAGGCTTAAATTCTGTTTTAATAATCAATTCCAAGGTTCAGTTTCTGACTCCCTCCATTCAAAAGAATATCATGCAAGAGAAATCTGTCCTAAATGTTTCACAGATAATAATCTAATGCTTTTTTTTTCAGAAACGAATGATAAAATGGCCTAAAATGTTTTAATATAAACATTAGACTAAAAGTTGAGAATCTTCCTGGCCTCTCCAATAGCTGTGAACTTTTTCTCTCATCTGCTGCTCTGATCACTTGAAGTATTTTACTGTGTGAAAGTTGGACAGACTATATTATTCAGGGTCTGTAAACTCAGTCGGCTAGATTACGAGTTATGTCGGTAAAAACCTGCGGAGCTAACGTTCCTTTTTTTTCCAGCGCTTACAGTAAACAACGCTGGTATTACGAGTTTTCTGAATGGCTGCGTTAGCCTCAGAAAAGTGAGCGTTGAGCAAAATTTAGCTCCACTTCTCACCTCAATACCAGCGTTGCTTACGGTAGCGGTAAGATGGAAAAACGTGCTCGTGCACGATTTCCCCATAGGATACAATGGGGCTGAGGTGGCTGAAAAAAAACCTAACACCTGCAAAAAAGCAGCGTTCA
Source organism: Bombina bombina (assembly GCF_027579735.1). Taxonomy (NCBI): domain Eukaryota; kingdom Metazoa; phylum Chordata; class Amphibia; order Anura; family Bombinatoridae; genus Bombina; species Bombina bombina. The sequence continues at coordinate 675,401,918 of NC_069499.1, forward strand.
GCTCTTAACGCAGCCCCATTGTTTCCTATGGGGAAACACTTTCTAAGTCTACACCTAACACCCTAACATGAACCCCGAGTCTAAACACCCCTAACCTTACACTTATTAACCTCTAATCTGCCGCCCCCCGCTGTCGTTGACACCTACATTATATTATTAACCCCTAATCTGCTGCTCTGGACACCGCAGCCACCTACATTATCCCTATGAACCGCTAATCTGCTGCCCCCAACATCGCCTACACCTATATTATATTTATTAACCCCTAATCTGCCCCCCCACATCGCCGCCACCTACCTACACTTATTAACCCCTAATCTGCCACCCCCAACGTCGCCGCTACTATAATAAAGTTATTAACCCCTAAACCTAAGTCTAACCCTAACCCTAACACCTCCCTAACTTAAATATAATTTTAATAAATCTAAATAAATTTACTATAATTAAATAAATTATTCCTATTTAAAAATAAATACTTACCTGTAAAATAAACCATAAGATAGCTACAATATAACTAATAATTACATTGCAGCTATTTTAGGATTTATATTTATTTTACAGGCAACTTTGTATTTATTTTAACTAGGTACAATATCTATTAAATAGTTAATAACTATTTAATAGCTACCTAGTTAAAATAATTACAAAATTACCTGTAAAATTAATCCTAACTTAAGTTACAAATACACCTAACACTACACTATCAATAAATTAATTAAATAAATTACCTACAATGATTTAAACTAAAATACAATTAAATAAACTAAACTATATTACAAAAAAACAAAACACTAAATTACAAAAAATAAAAAAATATTACAAGAATTTTAATCTAATTACACCTAATCTAAGCACCTAATAAAATAAAAAGCCCCGAAAATAATAAAATTCCCTACCCAATACTAAATTACAAAAGTGATCGGCATCTTCTATCTTCATCCATCCGGCGCGGAGCGGGTCCATTTTCAAGACATCCGACACGGAGCATCCTCTTCTTTCCACGGCCGATGACTGAATGAAGGTTCCTTTAAATGACGTCATCCAAGATGGCGTCCCTCGAATTCCGATTGGCTGATAGTATTCTATCAGCCAATCGGAATTAAGGTAGGAAAAATCTGATTGGTTGATTTAATAAGCCAATCGGATTGAAGTTCAATCCGATTGGTTGATGAACTTCAATCTGATTGGTTGATTAAATCAACCAATCGTATTTTTCCTACGTTAATTCCTATTAATGATGTTCTCTTCTGCCCCATTGGTGCCCGGCTGGGTGAACACGGCTCAAGGTAGGGTGATCTTCAATGGGGTAGTGTTAGGTTTTTTTAAGGGGGGATCGGGTGGGTTTTAGAGTAGAGGCATGTGGGTGGTGGGTTGTAATGTTGGGGGGGTATTGTATTTCTTTTTTTTACAGGTAAAAGAGCTGATTACTTTGGGGCAATGCCCCGCAAAAAGCCCTTTTAAGGGCTGGTAAAAGAGCTGACTACTTTGGGGCAATGCCCCGCAAAAGGCCCTTTTAAGGGCTATTTGTAATTTAGTTTAGGATAGGGAATTTTATTATTTTGGGGGGGGGCTTTTTTATTTTATTAGGGGGATTAGATTAGGTGTAATTAGAACTTCTTGTAATATTTTTTTATTTTGTGTAATTTACTGTTTGTTTTTTTTGTAATATAGTTTAGTTTATTTAATTGTATTTTAGTTTAGATAATTGTAGTTAATTTATTTAATTAATTTATTGATAGTGTAGTGTTAGGTGTATTTGTAACTTAGGCTAGGATTTATTTTACAGGTAATTTTGTAATTATTTTAACTAGGTAGCTATTAAATAGTTATTAACTATTTAATAACTATTGTACCTAGTTAAAATAAATACAAAGTTCCTGTAAAATAAATATAAATCCTAAAATAGCTACAATGTAACTATTAGTTATATTGTAGCTATCTTATGGTTTGTTTTATAGGTAAGTATTTATTTTTAAATAGGAATATTTTTTTTTAATTATAGTAATTTTATTTAGATTTATTAAAAATAGATTTAACTTAGGGGGGGTGTTAGGGTTAGACTTAGGTTTAGGGGTTAACAACTTTATTATAGTAGTGGCGACGTTGGGGGAGGCAGATTAGGGGTTAATAATTGTAGGTAGGTGGCGGCGATGTTAGGGAGGGCAGATTAGGGGTTAATAAAATTTATTATAGTGTTCGCGAGGCGGGAGTGCGGTGGTTTAGGAGTTAATACATTTATTATAGTGGCGGCGATGTCCGGTCGGCAGATTAGGGGTTACTAAATGTAGGTAGGTTGTAGCGACGTTGTTGGCGGCAGATTAGGGGTTAATAAATATAATATAGGTGTTGGCGATGTTATGGGCAACAGATTAGGGGTTCATAGGGATAATGTAGGTGGCGGCGGTGTCTGGAGCGGCAGATTAGGGGTTAATAGTATAATGCAGGTGGCGACATTCTCTGCTACCGCAAGCTAAGACAGAGCCTCTTTTCTTTAGAATCATATTCAATCTTACGGTAGTAAGTTGTCACATTGTTACAAGTTGAACTCCAATTCCAGTGTTGTATTAACACATTCACCACCATCATAATCAAACTGCTGTGGGATGGCGTATCCATCATTCTGTATTAACTCACATCCTGACTATTGTGTATTTCGTATACAGTGAGATATACAAGTCACAGTGAAACAAATAACACTTTTTGTGTCAAAATAATACACAGTACAGATCTGCAGCTGAATTTCCATACAACTTACAAAAGCCTAACAGCTGCAGAGATGACAGTCACACAGCTACTACCCTGTATCTTAGCGGTCTCTAGTGCTCCGCTCCATGATTACTACCGGACCACTTGCCGGTATAGCCACACCCACAGGTTTAAAAGTCCTTTTGTCTCTCAAATATCACATCGTCTGACGTATATATATATATATATATATATTCGCCCGGGCTTTTTCAAGAGCAGTCAATCTGCCCTATGTTATCCTTGCCCATGTGGAGGAGGTGTCAAGAATCTGCCTATCCTGTGCAGGTTACTAAATGATAGTAGGGAGAAACGCGTTGAGCTACTTTTGTTCTGTTTGGGCTTCCGTAGACGTCCTCAACTACAGGTGTCGTATTGATGTCTTGAGAAGGATGGAATCAATCAGCCGTTTGGAAGTTGGTGGTGTAATCGGAAGCGGGACTTTTTGAGTTTTTTAAAATGCTTTAAAGAACTTATGTCTAGTAAGTAGGTTTTTATTGTTAATAAATCTACCTTGAATCTGGTTTTGCTCTGTTCTCTTGTATCCCTTATTCTATATGAAATAAAAGACTGCATAGTTGTTCTGATAAGAATGTTGTGTCTGTTATCCAATTAAATGTGAGGTCCAATATGTAGGCGAATCAGAGAGACCACTAAGAGAAAAGATGTGTGAACTATGGGAAATGCTGAGCAAGAGATAACTAAAGATTTGCCTATCTCTAAACATTTTTTAAATTGTAATAGGACAATTTGAAACATTTCAATTACATTGGAATTGCTAAATTACAGGATAAATAGAGAGGTGGTATTATACAGAAACAATTGTTACAACTGGAGAGTAAATGTATTTTTAACCTGGATATGCTCACCCCTAATGATTTATATTTGGAAATAGATTTAAGGGTAAACCACTTGATGGACTGGAAACAGACAGGATAGTCTCTGACGGCAATAGGTAGGGAATCCAGTGGTAAGGCAGTTCAAGGGTAAATCAATAAAATGGTCAGACAGGCAGAGTTCGGCAACAGAATGCCAATCCAATATTTTAGGGTTAAGGCAAGCAGAGTAGTCAAACAGGCAGAGTTCATCAACGGTAAAGCAATCCAGCAATTCAGGGGTTAAGGCAAGCATCGTAGTAAAACAGGCAGAGTTCATCAACAGTTAAGCAGTCCAGCAATTCAGGGGTTAAGGCAAGCAGCATAGTCAAACAGGCAGAGTTCAGCAACAGTGAATCAATACAGCAATTTAGCATACAGATATACAGCACCCAGAAGCACAATAAGTAACACCTATACTTGGGCACAGGTGAGAGAGACTGAGGCCTTTACATAGGGAAGACAGGGTAGTCGGTGATGATGTCATCACTGTGCTGCAGTTACACTGCCATATCCCTAGCAACAGGAGGAGTGCCTGTGTCCATGGCAACAGCCACAGCAGAGCAGAGAGCAGTGTGACATAAGAGAATAATATATTGATTGCTCTTGTGACACAGAAAATAGAATTTGAATTGTGCTTATAATATGAACTAGACTCAGGGCCGGAAATTCCAGGGATGCAGAGGTCGCATATTTTTTCTTCATGGGATGCTGCTCTGCTGCAGTCATATTTACATGGCTACATCAGGATCCCTGTCCTACCTTGCAAGGCTGCCACCTGGATAAGGAGTACAAGTGTGGGCACTGGGCAGGGCTGGCTCTCGGGGGGTGAAGCGCACTCAGCCTTGCACAATATAGCCTGGCTGTGTGCGACTCTGATCTTCCAGCACAGGCCTTGATCAGAGTCATACACAGCCAGGCTATAGCACAATGCTACAAGAAGATCATCCGTGCCTGTCACACAGGGGGACCCACCCATCCCCAGAATTCAGAAGTCACAGGCATCGCACAGCAGCAGACATGAAGAACTTTCAGCAGTCAGTTGCAGCAGCTAGACAAGTAGTGAGATGCTTGTGAGTACATTTTACTTGCAGAGCTGGTGGCTGCTGATGCTGCTGTTCTGCTACCTCTGCTGCCATATCTGCCCCGCCCCCATCACAGTACACATCATAATATATTATTATTATTTATTTTAAATTCTAAAAGCCTGGCGCAGATGTAGTACAGTGAGTATGGGCTTTTACAGAGAGGCAGGTCTCTTTTCAGGCACGCCACTGGCAATATTGGCAGCTACCTGGGTGGGCCAGGTGGAGAATCAGGGCTGTCTGGGGGTCCTGTGTGAGTGGGACCATGCTGAATCTAGTCAATTCGGAGAGACACTCACATTGTCAGCATGGAGGTAGCCAGCCACCTAGTACTCCTGCATGGATGCCCAGTGAGTAGCACTAAGGTAAAACTAAGTTCAATGTGAAAAAAACCTAGACGGATGCAACTAATTTTTTTCAACTCTAGTCTCTAGAATCGTTACAGAAGACTGATATAATATTATTTATATATATATATATAAAATAAGATACAGACCGCACTCCAGAATCTAAGTTGATGCCCAGATTGCAAAAAACATGTGAATATAAATGGAAAAGAAGAGCATTCCACAGGTCTTGGCAATAATAATGTTTACTGTAATGTGAGCATTTTCGGACAAAAATGTCCATCCTCAGACAAAGTTTTGTCTGAGGACGGACATTTTTGTCCGTAAACGTGGAGTGCTCTTCTTTTCCATATATATATTGGTCTGAGGACGGGGCTAACTACCCCGAAATGTCACTTTGTATGGTGTATTAAACACTTGATTTGATAAGACCCTGGCGAGTGCGTCTCCGTTTTTCATTTATATACAGTATATATATACAAAACACGGAAAGGGGCTACACTCTCAGACCGGACTGGGTTAACATCCCATAACCCTGCAACATGCACAGGAAGCAGCACTGTCAGAGTCACAGGCAGTTAACCCCAGACAGGTCTGGGTGCAAGGCCCATAGGGAAATTTACAAAAGAAAATTAATACAGCACACAGAGAAAGTCCAGCACTCACTTACAAGCTCAAATCTAAGATTAAAAGCAAAAATGGAAGAGTTAGTTACCGCATCTGGCCAAATGGGACAAGCTCAGGTACCATGTCAAGGTCTCTTCCAAAACTCGAGTCTCTAAAATGCCACAAAATACAAACTCTCAATCCAACCAACTGGGAACAAGAGAAGGGTGCACAGGATTATGTAATCACCCCAGACATATACAAAACACGGAAGGGGACTGCACTCTCAGACCGGACTGGGTACACATCCCATAACCCTGCAACATGCACAGCCCTGGGTGCACAATAGCACTCTCAGGAAGCTGCACTGTCCCCAGAGTCACAGGCAGTTAACCCCAGACATGTCTGGGTGCAAGGCCCATAGGGAAAATTACAAAACAAATTAATACAGCACACAAAGAAAGTCCAGCACTCACTTATAAGATTACAGCTAAGATTAAAAGCAAAAATGGAAGAGTTAGTTATTGCATCTGGCCAAAGGGATAAGTCCAGGTACCACGTCAAGGTCTCTTCCAAAACCTGAGTCCCTAAACAGCCACAAAATGCAAGCTCTCAATCCAACAAACTGGGAACTAGTGAAGGGGGCACAGGCTTATGTAGTCACCCTAGACATATACAAAACATGGAAGGGGACTGCACTCTCAGACCGGACTGGGTACACATCCCATAACCCTGCAAAATGCACAGCCCTGAGTGCACAATAGCACTCTCAGGAAGCTGCACTGTCCCAAGAGTCACAGGCAGTTAAACCCAGACAGGTCTGGGTGCAAGGTCCATAGGGAAAATTACAAAACAAATTAATACAGCACACAGAGAAATATATATATATATATATATATATATATATAGATATATAGAATATAAACCAAAATAAATACATCTATCTATCTATTTATACATACATATATCTATATCTATACACTTTGTTTTAAATATATATATATATATATATACATATATATATAGATCTGGCACAATGGTCGCTGACTCTGTGGAAGTGAGAGTGCAAATTTGCTTGTTTCTCTTTGTATCCTTTGTTTAAGGAGCAGCAATGCACTACTGTGAGCTCGATAAACACATTGGGTGAGCCAATGATGATAGGCATATATGCACAGCCGCCAATCAGCACATAGGTTCCAGCAGTGCACTGCTGCTGCTTCTAAGCCTTTTCAATAAAGGATGCCAAGAGAACAAATCCAATTAGATAATAGATGTAAATTAGAAATTTGTTTAAAATTGCATGCTTTATCTAAAACATGAAAGTTTAATTTTGACATTATTATGTTGAGAGAGAAAAAAAATGTATCAAGTTTTGGGGGGTGGGTGGGGGGTTTATCTTAGATTCTTGCATCTGGGCCCTGTGGTTTCTAGTTACTCCCCAGACTAGACTAACTAATTTTCTTTGAATTGCTCTTAGAATAACCTATCTACATGACTTATCACCTTTAGACTATGAATGAGAGGTTCCTATGAAATACATTATTTCTTTTAGATTATCTAAAATAAAAACCTTTTTAAAGAAAAACTTTTTACATTTTGTTCTTCAATATATGAAATTGTTAAGGCAGTAAATTTTAAGTGCGTATAATAATGCAGTTTCAATAATGTATACATATTTTAATTGATCCTTTTATATTAAAAACAGATTTCTGTTTTAATAGGCAATGTATTAGAATTTATACAATATCAGGTACAAAGAATTAAAAATATATTTTTTATTAAAGAGTGTATGTAGAGAAACATTTGATAAATATATATACACACAGACAGTTGTAATTAAAAATATTCAACCCTCATTGCAAATCAGATTTATTGTCAAAATGTACAGAATTTCAGTGTTTGCAATGAACAAATCAAACAAAAGCAATTAAAATAGCTCAACACGACAAGTGCTTTCCCCAAATTCAACTGAAAATGCAACTTTTAATGAATTCTGCAGTTTTAAAATTATTCAACCCCTTCATGGTAATCATATTTAGTACTTAGCACCCTTTTTCTGTTATGACCTGCTGCAAACAAAATACATAAAAATAAAAAAGATGTGTATCGCTGGACCACAAGATTCACTGCCTCTCCTTAGTGTTACCTTCCACGTGAAACACCAAAAAGTGAGATACAAAAAGAGAAAATATATAGGAGGGCACTAAAAGCGGAGTATATATATGTACCAATTAAAAATGAATAAAGAGCAACTTATTGGTTAAAAAATCAGTACAATTTATTTATAAATAAGGAACACAATGGTATATTTTCTTATATATCAAATTAATAATATCACTAATAGATACAAGTTATACGAACACATATAAGAGACATTAATAAATATCAATGAGCCAAGAAATAATATAGCACAATAAGAGTAAATAAATTTGCGCACTTGGAGTGAATCAATAAACTATATCACTAGAGCAGCAATTATATAATGGCTGCAATAATGTTATAGGACCCAGTTACTCTGTTCTAAACATCATGGTTAAACTACAACAATGCGACACAAATAGAAGATGCAACAATATAAAATTTGTAAAAGCAAATTTAAAAAACTAACGGCTAGATTTAGAGTTCTGCGGCCAAAGGGCTGCTGGTATTTAGAGTTCGCAGAATGGCTGCGTTAGGCTCCAAAAAAGGAGCGTAGAGGATATTTACCGCCACTGCAACTCTAAATACCAGCGTTGCTTACGGACACGGACAGCTTCAAAAACGTGCTCATGCACGATTCCCCCATAGAAAACAATGGGGCAGTTTGAGCTGAAAAAAAACCTAACACCTGCAAAAAAGCAGCGTTCAGCTTCTAACGCAGCTACATTGTTTTCTATGGGGAAACACTTCCTACGTCTGCACCTAACACCCTAACATGTACCCTGAGTCTAAACACCCCTAACCTTACACTTATTAACCCCTAATATGCCGCCCCCACTATCGCTGACCCCTGCATATTATTTTTAACCCCTAATCTGCCGCTCCGTATACCGCCGCAACATACATTATAGTTATGTACCCCTAATCTGCTGCCCCTAACACCGCCGACCCCCTATATTATATTTATTAACCCCTAATCTGCCCCCCACAACGTCGCCGCCAGCTACCTACAATAATTAACCCCTAATCTGCTGATCGGATCTCGCCGCTAGTCTAATAAATGGATTAACCCCTAAAGCTAAGTCTAACCCTAACACTAACACCCCCTAAGTTAAATATAATTTAAATCTAACTAAATAAATTAACTCTTATTAAATAAATTATTCCTATTTAAAGCTAAATACTTACCTGTAAAATAAACCCTAATATAGCTACAATATAAATAATAATTATATTGTAGCTATTTTAGGATTAATATTTATTTTACAGGCAACTTTGTAATTATTTTAAACAGGTACAATAGCTATTAAATAGTTAATAACTATTTAATAGCTAAAATAGTTAAAATAATTACAAAATTACCTGTAAAATAAATCCTAACCTAAGTTACAATTAAACCTAACACTACACTATCAATAAATTAATTAAATAAAATTCCTACAAATAACTACAATGAAATAAACTAACTAAAGTACAAAAAATAAAAAAGAACTAAGTTACAAAAAATAAAAAAATATTTACAAAGATTAGAAAAATATTACAACAATTTTAAACTAATTACACCTACTCTAAGCCCCCTAATAAAATAACAAAGCCTCTAAAATAAAAAAATGCCCTACCCTATTCTAAAATTAAAATAGAAAAGCTCTTTTACCTTACCAGCCCTGAAAAGGGCCCTTTGCGGGGCATGCCCCAAAGAATTCAGCTCTTTTGCCTGTAAAAAAAAACATACAATACCCCCCCCAACATTACAACCCACCACCCACATACCCCTAATCTAACCCAAACCCCCCTTAAATAAACCTAACACTAAGCCCCTGAAGATCTCCCTACCTTGTCTTCACCTCACCGGGTTCAGCGATCGGCCCAGAAGAGGGTCCGAAGTCTTGATCCAAGCGGCAACTGAAGAACTCCATCATCGGGCTGAAGTCAGAAGTCCATCATCGGGATGAAGTCTTCTATCAAACCGCATCTTCAATCTTCTTTCTTCCGGAGCAGAGCGGAGCCATCTTCTTCCCAGCCGATGCGGATCCAACCTCTTCAAGCGACGCCTACTCGCCGAATGACGGTTCCTTTAAATGACGTCATCCAAGATGGCTTCCCTCGAATTCCGATTGGCTGATAGGATTCTATCAGCCAATTGGAATTAAGGTAGGAATATTCTGATTGGCTGATGGAATCAGCCAATCAGATTCAAGTTCAATCCGATTGGCTGATCCAATCAGCCAATCAGATTGAGCTTGCATTCTATTGGCTGATCGGAACAGCCAATAGAATGCGAGCTCAATCTGATTGGCTGATCCAATCAGCCAATCGGATTGAACTTGAATCTGATTGGCTGATTCCATCAGCCAATCAGAATTTTCCTACCTTAATTCCGATTGGCTGATAGAATCCTATCAGCCAATCGGAATTCGAGGGACGCCATCTTGGATGATGTCCCTTAAAGGAGCATTCATTCTTCAGTTGGACGCCGGGAGAAGAGGATAGATCCGCGCTGGAGGTCTTCAGGATGGAGCCGTTCATCGGATGAAGATAGAAGATGCAGCTTGGATCAAGATGGTTGCCGGTCCGGATCTCCTCTTCTTCCCGGATAGGATGAAGACTTTGGAGCCTCTTCTGGACCTCTTCAGCCGACACTTGATAGAAGACTTTAGCCGGATTATGGATCGCCAGCCCCTGCTTGGGCTTGGATGAAGACTTTGGAGCCAGGACGGATCGGTGTGATACCCGGTGTGGTGAAGACAAGGTAGGATGATCTTCAGGGGGATAGTGTTAGGTTTATTTAAGGGGGGTTTGGGTTAGATTAGGGGTATGTGGGTGGTGGGTTTTAATGTTGGGGGGGGTTGTATTTTTCTTTTACAGGCAAAAGAGCTGAATTCTTTGGGGCATGCCCCACAAAGGGCCCTTTTAAGGGCTGGTATGGTAAAAGAGCTTTGAACTTTTTTAATTTAGAATAGGGTAGGGCATTTTATTATTTTGGGGGCTTTGTTATTTTATTAGGGGGCTTAGAGTAGGTGTAATTAGTTTAAAATTGTTGTAATATTTTTCTAATGTTTGTAAATATTTTTTTATTTTTTGTAACTTAGTTCTTTTTTATTTTTTGTACTTTAGTTAGTTTATTTAAATGTATTTATTTGTAGGTATTGTATTTAATTAATTTATTGATAGTGTAGTGTTAGGTTTAATTGTAGGTAATTGTAGGTATTTTATTTAATTTATTTATTGATAGTGTAGTGTTAGGTTTAATTGTAACTTAGGTTAGGATTTATTTTACAGGTAATTTTGTAATTATTTTAACTAGGTAGCTATTAAATAGTTATTAACTATTTAATAGCTATTGTACCTGGTTAAAATAATTACAAAGTTACCTGTAAAATAAATATAAATCCTAAAATAGCTACAATATAATTATAATTTATATTGTAGCTATATTAGGGTTTATTTTACAGGTAAGTATTTAGCTTTAAATAGGAATAATTTATTTAATAATAGTTAATTTATTTAATTAGATTTAAATTATATTTAAGTTAGGGGGGTGTTAGGGTTAGGGTTAGACTTAGCTTTAAGCGTTAATACATTTATTATAGTAGCGGTGAGCTCCAGTCGGCAGATTAGGGGTTAATGCTTGAAGTTAGGTGTCAGCGATGTTAGGGAGGGCAGATTAGGGGTTAATACTATTTATTATAGGGTTATTGAGGCGGGAGTGAGGAGGATTAGGGGTTATAATAGCGGTGCGGTCCGGTCGGCAGATTAGGGGTTAATAAGTGTAGGCAGGTGGAGGCGACGTTGAGGGGGGCAGATTAGGGGTTAATAAATATAATATAGGGGTCGGCGGTGTTAGGGGCAGCAGATTAGGGGTTCATAGGGATAACGTAGGTGGCAGCGGCGTGCGGTCAGCAGATTAGGGGTTAAAAATTTTTAATAGAGTGGCGGCGATGTGGGGGGACCTCGGTTTAGGGGTACATAGTTAGTTTATGGGTGTTAGTGTACTTTAGAGCACAGTAGTTAAGAGCTTTATAAACCGGCGTTAGCCCAGAAAGCTCCTAACTACTGACTTTTTTCTGCGGCTGGAGTTTTGTCGTTAGATTTCTAACGCTCACTTCAGCCAAGACTCTAAATACCAGCGTTAGAAAGATCCCATTGAAAAGAGGGCGGTAAAAACCAGCGTTAGGAGCCTCTAACACTGGTTTTCACGGCTACCGCCCAACTCTAAATCTAGCCATAAAAAACTTAGCCGATCAAAAATAATGAAGCCTAATTCCAGGGGCCAATTGGAAATATGATGATTCAATAGGGACGTCTCCCAAAATACATACTCTCGTTGTGAATATAGAAGGTCCAAAAAGGATTTATTACAATGTATACTTCCAAACAGCAAATCCTATAAAGTCTAAGATATAAGGTTCTAAGAACAATGGTTCTTCAGATGTAGTATGTCGTTTTGTCCACAATGTGTAGGGTACTTATGTTAAAATTTCAAAACTACCATTCCTAGTGAGATGTTACATTTACCTATGTCTGGTTATTTAGTGTCTTAATGTTGCAAAGGGATGGGCGGTATTCACCCTCTGGTTCTTGAAAAACCTTTGTACGGTTTACCTGTGCTTTCTGATATTGTCAGCCTCAGTGTCCTTCCGGAGCAATGAGCTTCCGAATAGATTCCTACATCCTTCTCCTAGGACGAATTCCGACGATCTGCTTCTGATGCGCAATCATGTGAGTGCACGTCACGTGATATTCCTGCACCTGTGTGATGTTGCCTGCACTTAGTATATGACGTACGCAGGGTTGCTTGGTATGAAAGTTCCAAGATGATGATACAAGTTCTTACCGGTTTGGCCAAACTCCACAAACTCAGTCAATAAAGAATAAAAAGTAGCAGTACAGCTTCAGCTGGCTAAAGATCAACACGTTTCACCCGCAAACTCTGGCTTTCTCAAGATAGCAAACAAAATACATAGCCAGACACCAGCTTCCTGGCGAAGCTTAGCCCATTCCTCATGCGAAATGGCCTCCAGTTCAGTAATATTCTTGGGCTTGTGTGCTGCAACCGCCTTCTTCAAATCCCACCAGAGATTTTCTATGGGGTTCAAGTCAGGTGACTGTGATGGCCACTGTAGTATCTTCCAGGACATCTTCTGCAACCAAGCCTTGGTGGAATTTGAGGTATGCTTGGGTTTATTGTCCTGTTGGAAGGTCCAATGATACCCAAGCTTCAGCTTCCTTACAGACGGCATGACATTTTTTTCCTAGAATTTCTTGATACTTCAATTAATGCATCTTGCAAAGCAGCCCCAGAGCATCACTGAGCCACCACCATGCTTAACAGTTGGTAGAGTGTTCTTTTCAGCATATGCTTCATTCTTCTTCCTACAGACATACTGCTGATCCATCGGGCTGGAAAATTCCAGTTTTGTTTCATCGCTCCACAGAACAGAATCTTAAAACTTCTGTGGCTTATTGAGCATTTTGAGCCACATTTTCTTGTGCTTTGGGCTCAGTAGTGTTGTACATTTTGTAGTTCTGGCATGGAAACGTTCTGCATTTTATATGCTCCTTACTATGCTACCTGAAACTTCAGTGCCTGTTGCCACTAAGTCTTGCTGCAGGTCTTTTGCAGTCACTCAAGGTTTTTTTTCAACCTGCTTTAGCAGAAATCTGGTTGCAGAAATCTGGTTGCAGCTGTTGATAGCTTCCTTTTTCTGCCCTGTCCAGGTAGTGTAACCACTCCTTTAAATTTGAACTTACGAACTATACTTCCAATGGTGTCTCTAGGAACAACCAGTGCCTTCGCTATCTTTTTGTACCCTGTTCTTTGTTTGTAAAGGGCGATGATCTCTTCTCTTAACTTTTTGGACCATTCTTTTGATTTAGCCATATTTCTTATGTGCAATCAAATGTGACACTCAACAAACCCCTAGCCAGTTCAGGTATTTCATGCATTCTAGCTCAAGCACACCTGGTGCATCTAATGAAGCCCTTGATTAGTTGCATCAGGTTTGCTTGAGACAACACCTCTTTTGCATATTTGTGCTGTTGTGAGGGATTCTATTCAGGGGGTTGAATAATTTTGAGACTACAGAATTTATTAAAAGTTGCATTTGCAGTTGAAATTGGAGAAGCCACTTGAAGCATTCGCGGTGTTGAGCTATTTCAATTGCCTTTGTTTGATTTGTCCATTGCAAACAGCTGAAAGTCTGTAAATTTTGACTATAAACCTGATTTGCAATGGGGTTGAATAATTTTGATAACAACTGTGTGTATGTATATATATATATATATATATATATATATATATATATATATATATATATATATATATACACACACACATGTCAGACAATGTGATGTGAGAAAGACAAAATAAATTTTAAAAAAATCCCATGTTAAATGGAAGACTTTTAGGAGGGTATATAAAGACTTGTTCCAATTGTATTTTATTCACTCTTGAGAATGGTGGTTTGTCCACTGAAACCGGTTGAGTGTCTTTATTGCATTCAGCAATTTTGTGAATATTTTATTTAATTGGAAGTCTTTTTACATGCAGAAGATTCCAGCTGTCTTTTTATAAAGGCACATTTTATTACACCTGCTTGTGAGTATTTTCCATTTAGTGCATCCCCTTGGTCGATTGTACTGCACTATCAGCTAGATTACGAGTTTTGCGTTATGAGTGAAAAAGCAGCGTTATGCTTCATAACGCTGCTTTTTCCCTAACACTGCTATTACAAGTCTTGTAGGTATAGGTGTACCACACACCTTTTTGGCCGTCACGCAACATCAGTACCGCACTTTTTAAAAAGTCCTTTTTCAATGGGACTCCCATAGCGCCGGTATTATGAGTTTGCCTGGGAGGCCAAAAAGTGAGCAGTACACCCTATACTGACAAGATCCGTACAGCCATCTAAAATCAGTAGTTATGAGTTTTACGTTAAAAAGCTGTAGCATAAAACTCATAACTAAAGTGTTAAAAAGTACACTAACACCCATAAACTACCTATTAACCCCTAAACCGAGCCCCCCCGCATCGCAAACACTATCATAAATTTATTAACTCCTAATCTGCCGCTCCGGACCTCGCCCCCACTATTACATTTTTTTTAATCCCTATTCCGCTGCTCCCCGACATCGTTGCCACTATAATAAACCTATTAACTCCTAAACCACTGCCCTCCCGCATCGCAAACACTATTTAAAGATTATTAACCCCTAATCTGCCATCCGCCCACACCGCCACTTTAACCCCTTAAGGACCAGCAATGTACCCTATGTCACTGGCCTTTTTTTGGGACTTGATTGTTTTATAGCGCGGTCTTGCCACCAGCGTTGAGACTGCTCTATTCCACAAAGCCTGCTGGAGGGAGTGCATTAATAGTGTGTTCTTGCTAGACTTGTGCTATTATGTCCTGAAAAAACCCTTAACGACCAGTGACATACAGTGTACATTGTGGTCATTAAGGGGTTAATAAACCTATTAACCACTAAACCGCAAGCCCCCCACAACGAAATATATTAAAATAAATTATTAACCACTAAACCTCTGACCTCTCACATTACTAACTCTACATAAATATATTAACCCCTAATCCTAACCTTAACGTAACCCTAAACCTAAATCTAAACGTAACCCTAAGTCTAACACCTCCTAACTTAAATATAATTAAAATAAATCTAAATAAACCTTACAATTATTAACTAAATAATTCCTATTTAAAACTAAATACAAACTTACCTGTAAAAAAAACCTAAGCTAGTTACAATATAACTGTTATATTGTAGCTATCTTAGGTTTTATTTTTATTTCACAGGTAATTTTGTATTTATTTTAACTAGGTAGACTATTATTTCACTAGCTACCTAGTTAAAATAAATACAAAGTTACCTGTACCTAACCTGCCTTACACTAAAACCTAACATTACAATAAAATGAAATAAATTCAATTAATAAAATGCAATTTACTAACTTACAAAAAAAAATAAACACTAAATTACAAAAAATAAAAAACGAAATTATCAAAAATAAAAACAAATTACTCCTAATCTAATAGCCCTATCAAAATAAAAAAGCCCCTTCAAATTTAAATTAAATATTTTAATTATATTTAAGTTAGGGGGAGTTAGGGTTAGATTTAGGCTTAGGGTTACGTTAGGGTTAGGGTTATGCTTAGGGTTAGGTTTACGTTAGGGTTAGATTTAGGGGTTAATAACTTTATTATAGTGGCGGCGACATTGGGGCGGCAGATTAGGGGTTAATAAGTGTATGTAGGTAGTGACGATGTTAGGGGCAGCAGATTAGGGGTTAATAATTGTAATCTAGGTATTGGCGATGTTAGGTGCAGCAGATTAGGGGTTAATAACTGTAATGTAAGTGGCGGCGATGTTAGGGGCAGCAGATTAGGGGTTAATAACTGTATGTAGGTGGCGGCGATGTAGGGGCAGCAGATTAGGGGTGTTTAGACATGTGGTTTATGTTAGGGTGTTAAGCTTAAACATAACTTTTTCTTTCCCCATAGACATCAATGGGGCTGCATTACGGAGCATTTGTTTCCACGATCGCAGGTGTTAGGCTTTTTTTTGCTGGCTCTCCCCATTGATGTCTATGGGGAAATTGCGCACATTTACGTCAAAGCAGCGCTTGATTTTTTATAACCATTTCTGGACCATTTAACCAGTTTACTGCTGGATTCATTATTTTACTTGAAAGGATATTGTTAAGAAAGCTTTTTTTTGGATGAGTAACTGTTTTTGGACATTTTTCAAAAGATTTTTTAATATCATGCATGATATTTAGGCTTTTATAAGACATTGATTTTATTAAGAATCTGCTTGTGATTAATTAAAAATATATTGTAAATTTACATATTTTATTTATTTTATGCTGTTGCATTAAACCTTTTTTGGTGCACCCATGATATCTGTTTGATTTAGCGCTATATTTACAAGTTTTTTAGAATGCCTGTTTATGTGTTGCTAATCTAAGCTTTTTAGCACAAGGTATCATAGTATATTGAAAATAAAAGAGATTGTTAACACAAGGCTATGTGGAACATAGGGTTATCTAAAAAGGTTTCCACATAGCCTTGTTTGCACAAACAGAGATAAATATTAAACTAGTTCAAACATGGTTGTGCCCATTAATTTATAGAAAATAAAGTACTTGAAACTATTTACCTATTGAAACTAAAACGTTATACTTATACTTGCAATATTCAAACAACTAATATAATTCTAAAAAAATACATATTATTCTAGGCTAATCTTTGCTTTGAATGCATCATTATTTCTAGCGTGTATTTACTGTTGCCATATGCACTTTAACCCTTTCGTGACAGGGTTAAAGTGTCTACATCGGAACACCTGTTCCGATGTAGACAAATTGAAACTACGCGATCGTGCATACGATCGCGAGATTTCAATTATTGGATCGCATCTGGGGGGCGTCCCTACAACCCTAGGAACGCCCTCCAGACCGCGATCAAGTCCTTGAAGCGCAGAAGGCTTCAGGACAGCCGTTTGATATGACGTTCTATTCCGTCATAACGGCTTTAAAGCCCAGTGTAAATATGACGGAATAGAACGGCATAACGGCGTTAAAAGGTTAATGAAGGGCATATGGCTCCACAATTCCCTATTGAAATTAAATACTTTCAATGTATTTAAGAAACGCAGAAGATACAGGACTGCACTGCAGGAATATGTGCAAATCTCTGCAAAAAAAAAGTACATTGAGCAAGATGCACTGGAAATGTTTATGTTTTCCCATCCACTCATATATTCAGTAAAAAAAAAAAAAAAATCCTATGTTTCTTTATTGAATGAGTACCATAGATAAAAAAAAATATATTTGTTGAGACTGGAAAGGCTTTTAGTAAACCTATACTAGCACATTTTACAAGAAACCATAATTTTAAAATTTTAATCTATCATTATATACAGTGTGTTTGTATTATTTTATTCTATTTCAAAACGTAATATATCTAGTTATCTCTATCTAGTTATCTCTCTCTCTCTCTCTCTCTCTTTCTCTCTCTCTCTCTCTCTCTCTCTATCTCCTATCTGTCTATCATTACTTTAATTAATACCACAATTTAAGTTCAGGTGTAAAAGAGTATGGTTAATATTCTCTCTTTATGGACATTTATAAAATATCTCTTTGGCTCCAGCCATCCATGCTTGAAACAAGGTAAATATTATTGTCTGTAATTGTTAATATTTTCATATCAGTTTTACTATAGAAAAGAAGTCTTGCTGGATAGAACAAGAGGTATCTCAAATTGTGATGCAATGTGTGACTGACCTTGGGCTTCAGGGTTTTTCACCTAATCCTTGGAACCATCACACAAAATGTATAAATGCCCTATTTCCTATGTGAAGCATCTCATATCGTGGTCTTGCCTCTACTAAATTAAAGGGACACTAAAACCAAAATTAAAGGGACATTAAACTGCTGAGTACAAAAGTAAAATAGTTACTTCTCACCATGTCCTGTACGTAGATCTCCCTTGAAAGCTGTTTTCTTACAGAAGCCAGTAGGTAAAGCTTTGCATCTTTATACTTGGCGCCACCATCTTGGTGCACACGTATTGTTACATCATTGGATAGAAGCAATGCACTTTAGATTAACTTACACAACAGAAAGCAGAAGAGTTACATTTTTGTAGTTTTTTTTTTTTAAACAGGTAAAATGTTACATAACAAATAAAACAAAATATAAAAAAGGAATAATATAAATGCAGCCACTTTAAATGTACAGCTCCCACTCATTATTATGCATGTTAAACAGAAGATCTGTGCACACTTTTGCAACAGGTACAAAGATACTTACATTTCAAAATGGTGGTGCCCATTGTGAAGAAGCAGAATGTCACTTAACAGCACTTTTGAAGGGATAACATAAGAGAATAGCTTTGAAGAGAGTTGCAGGCACACAAGAAAATACAATAGCATGGTGAGCAGCTACTGCAGATGTACCAAACAGTATAATGTCCCTTTAAACTTTAATGATTCAGATTAAGCAGTTATAAGCGTCTATCCAATATACTTCCACTATCAAATGATGCAGGCTTTTTATATGCACACTTTCTGAGATATATGATTGACTGATGGCTGTCACATGATACAGAGAGCCGACTAAAGTACATTTTGAAATAAAAAAAAAACTACTGCTTATTTAAAATTCAGTGTTATTGCATTGTTTATTATTATGCAATTGTTAGTGTATTAATTTGTTTTATAAGATTTTGTAAGTATTTTTATAACACCAGTATCATTCACAGATATATGTTGGTAAAAGTGACTTTTTGTGCATAAATTGCCTTTTAATTTCTATATTTTTTGTTGCTTATTTGCTGTTGTCTTATTAATTACGCCTAAATTACGAGCTTTGCTCTAAACAGGGTGTGAAACTAACACCAAAAAAGTTGCACTAAAAAAAAACAATTAACCCCTAAACTGCTGCTCCTCAACATCGCTGCCACTAAATTAAATGATTAACTCCTAAACCTCTGGCCTCCCATATCGCTGCTACTAAATAAACCTATTAACCCTAAACCTCCGGCCCCCACATTGCCTCCACTAAATAAACCTATTAACCCCTAAACTACCACCACCCACATCACAAAACACTAAATTAAACGATTAACCCCTAAACCTAACACCCCCCTAACTTTAAATTAAAATTACAATATAACTATATTTAAATAAATAAAAACGTACCTGTGAAATAAAAATAAACCTAACATTAAACTATAAATTAACCTAAGATAACTATTCTAATAAAATAAAATAAAAACTACCAATTAAAAACCTAAATAACAAATTTAAAAAAACCTAATACAGAAAATTTTAAAAAAATTAAAATTGCAAAAAATATTAAACACTCAATTACAAAAAATTAAAAACACTAAGCTTACAAAAAAATAATAAACAAAATTATCAAAAATAAAAACAATTACACCTAATCTAATAGCCCTACAAAAATAAAAAGCCCCCCCAAATTAAAACACCCCTAACCTACAATAAACTACCAATAGCCCTTAAAAGGGCATTTTGTAGGGCATTGCCCTAAGTTAAACAGCTCTTTTACCTGTAAAAAAATATAAAGTCCCCCCAACAGTAAAACCCACCACCCACCCAACCCCCCAAAATAAAAAAAACCTAACTCTAAAAAATCCTAAACTACCCATTGCCCTTAAAAGGCCATTTGTATAGGCATTGCCTTTAAAAAGGCATTCAGCTCTTGTTCACTCTCCTTAATAGGGCATTCAGCTCTTTTACAAGTGCCCACCCATAATCTAAAAACAAACCCACTCAAAAAAACTAACACTAACCCCAGAATATCTACTCACAGTTCCTGAAGTCCAGAAATCCATCTCCTTCGAAGCAGCGAGAAGTCTTCATCCATTGCGGGGGCGTCTTCTATCTTCATCCCGACATGGAGCGTCCTCTTCATACTGTCACTGCCATACACTGAAGTTGAATGCAAGGTAGCCATTTCAAAATGGCGTACCTTGCATTCCTGTTGGCTGATTTGATTCTTCTAATTCAAATCAGTCAATAGGATGAGAGCTTCAGAAATCCTATTGGCTGTTCAAAACAGCCAATAGGATGATAGCTACTGAAATCATATTGGCTGTTCCAATCAGCCAATAGGATTTCAGTAGCTCTCATCCTATTGGCTTATAGGAGACATCGCCGAGATGGATGAAGGTGTCACCGCCTGCATGAAGACTTCTCACCGCCAGAATAAAGATGAATGTCCGGACTTCAGGAACCGTGAGTAGATTTTATGGGGTTAATGTTAATTTTTTGTGGGGGGTATTTTAGATTAGGGATGGGCACTTGTAAAAGAGCTGAATGCCCTTTTATGGACAATGCCCATACAAATGCCCCTTTAGGGGCAATGGGTAGTTTAAGATTTTTTAGAGTAAGGTTTTTTTTATTTTGGGGGGTTGGTTTGGTGGGGGGTTATTTTTAGGAGGACTTAGTAATTTTTTTAAGGTAAAAAAACTGTTTAACTTAGGGCAATACTCTACAAAAGGCCCTTTTAAGGGCTATTGGTAGTTTATTGTAGGTTGAGGTGTTTTTATTTTGGGGTTTATTTTTTATTTTTATAGGGCTATTAGATTAGGTGTAATTGTTTTTATTTTTGATAATTTCGTTTATTTTTTGTAAGCTTAGTGTTTTTTTTTTCTTCGTATTTTAGTGTTTATTATTTTTTGGAATTTTAGATTTTTTATTTTTTTTCGTAGTGTTAGTTTTTTTTAACTGTAGCAAAAAAGAGAAGCTCAAGACACCAGATCTCTGTGCAGCGTTAAACGCTTTTAATCAACTCCTAACATAAAGTAATACACTCACAAGATAAAAAACATATATGTGCTTTTAGTGCATTGAAGTGCACAAATATATATCACCATGTATCTCATTCTCATCCGTTCTTTTCTGATTCTCAAAGGACCTCCAGAGTATTCCAATGGTGTCCACAATTGAATTACAGATGATAATGTTTATAAGTCCCAAATGTAACAAATAAAAAGACTTACTGATATATTTCCTGAGGAGAGGTAACCCTCAGCTTTATCGTGCCCTGTGTATTCAACTGGTAGGGTACGGAAGCCTCACTGGGACCTAATTCCTCCTAAAGCAGATATTCCGCCTGACAGCCGAGAAACAGCTGACTGTAACTCGACGAGCGTTTCGTTCAGTAATCGGCGGAACTTTTTCAAGAGTCTGCAACTTGTAGCATGTGCTGTGCTTTTATACCTTAGACTTATCTTTAACAATCCCCTATCAGGTGCAAAAGAAGGTCGTCAAATTCACTATATCAAATTGGACCATGATTCACAATGTTAAAACTCTGACTCATTTGATAATAGCTCTTTTCAAAACTATCCTTATTTGTAAATAAATACTGGTATAAATATATATTAAGAGTTCTTAACTACTAGCTAAATAATTTACATCATATTTCAATTGTTGCACTAGTGACTAGTAAGTAAAAAATGTATATGTAACAATGCATCCCTTCATATAAAAACATATTAAAATTTCATATTTTAAAATACAATATAAAATAAATATATATACATAAAAAGTTATATATAAAAGTAAAAGTGATTTATTCATAGAGAGATGGTTTGATGAAAATATTATAGAATAACAATAATTTATATAGATTTAAAGAGACATGGCATAAGATATATAGATACTTAGAAAAATCAATCATAGTATTCCTAACCTGTATGTCCATATATCCCATTGCTTAAAAATTTAATTAAACATTTTTTTTAAAAACTCCCTAAAAA
Organism: Bombina bombina; assembly: GCF_027579735.1. Taxonomy (NCBI): domain Eukaryota; kingdom Metazoa; phylum Chordata; class Amphibia; order Anura; family Bombinatoridae; genus Bombina; species Bombina bombina. The sequence goes on from NC_069499.1 coordinate 675,424,018, forward strand.
TCTTTTTATATGTAAAAATAATTATTATTTCAGGTTTCCATTTATATAATACGCACTAATCAAATTGAATTAAAACTACCCTAAAAAAGCTTGTATATCTATATCAATGTCCAATCCCCTAGGAAATAGGGAATCCAATTTTTTGATGTTTGTAAGATGTTCCCTCAATCTATATTTTAACTTGCGTTTAGTCCTGCCTATGTAACTTAGATCGTAGGAGCAGCTTAACTGATACACCACATATGTGGAAGTGCAGGTACATCTATTTTTACATTGGAAACTTTTTGATCTATCTGCATTCCTAAAAACTTTATGATCCTTACTAATATGAGGACACATAACACAATTCTTGACCTTACATTTATAAAGGCCTGGGGGTGCACCCAGCCATTGTAATGGTTCTTTAGCCTTTTTGAGTCCCCTTAGTTTCGTGGGTGCTTAAAAAAAAATTAATATACTTATTTTTTCTGAATCTAATTTCTGGTTGGGGTCCTAGATTTTTCTTGAGGATAGGGTCTAAAACTTAAAACCTGCCAGTGTTTTTTAAGTTTATTTTTTATCTGATAATGTTGGGCATTGTATGTTGTTACAAATTTAGTTACATATTTATTTTCCAGGGGCTTATTTTTCTTCTTATCTGAATTTTTGATGAGGTTTGCTCTTGCCATATTATCTACTTTTTCTTTCATGTTTTTGAGTAATTCCTCATCATATCAATTTTCTTTAAATGTATTTATTAAAATTTCTGCCTCCTTATCATAATCATCTTTTTCAGTGCAGTTACGTTTTACTAGCTGATATTGGCCTAGGGGTATGTTACTCTTCCATTGTTTGAGATGCTCACTATTAGCATTCAATAAGCCATTGCGGTCAGTTTTTTTCCTATAATTCTTCACTGCTGCTATCGATGTTATCTAAATTCTTGTTCCTAAAAAGGGTTAGATCTAAAAAGTCAATTGAAATTTTGGAGCAATCATTAATAATGATTATAATCTGAAATTTACCCATAATTGCTTCAAAATTTCAATTGACTTTTTAGATCTAAAAAATCGGATTCCCTATTTCCTAGGGGATTGAACATTTATATAGATATACAAGCTTTTTAGGGTAGTTTTAATTCAATTGGATTAGTGCATATTTTATAAATGGAAACCTGAAATAATAATTATTTTTACATATAAAAAGATTTTTAGAGAGTTTTTAAAAAAATAGTTTAATTAATTTTTTAAGCAATGGGATATATGGACATATAGGTTAGGGATACTATGACTGGTCTTTCTAGGTATCTATATATCGTATGCAATGTCTCTTTGAATCTATATAAATTATTGTTATTCTATAATATTTTCATCAAACCATCTCTCTATGAATATATCACTTTCACTTTTAGATATAACTTTTTTTTTTATATATATAATCTTTTATTGAGATTCTTGAGACAAAAAAGGAGTCAACAAAATAGCATAACAAGTACTATACGCAAACAAGGTAGGCAGTTACAACACAGTGAATACACAATTGACAGTTATATCACCTATAATAGCAAGTGAAAATTGTACTATACTTAGTTATCCATAGCTTGAGAATCTCGTTTTATACCTTATTTAATAGCATTTAACAGTGGTTAGTTCGATGGCTACTCATGAGCCAATTCATATAGGAAACCATACAGCACCTGTAATGATAACCACACAAATTATACAATTCTAGTGATATGTTTTAGAATGAGAACATTGCGCTAATAAAAAAGGTCATTTGTAAGTATTTGACATCTCCATCTCAAGACATTTGGGTGTTCCTCAGGGAGGAGAATAATAAAAGAAATGGAATAAATAAAATAATTAATGTCTAAGCCTTCTGTCTTTCGGCTAGATTTAGAGTTCTGCGGCCAAAGGGGTGCGTTAGCTATGCATGCTTTTTTTTCCCCGCACCTTTTAAATACAGCTGGTATTTAGAGTTCACAGAAGGGCTGCGTTAGGCTCCAAAAAAGGAGCGTACAGGCATATTTACCGCAACTGCAACTCTCAATACCAGCGGTGCTTACGGACGCGGCCAGCTTCAAAAACGTGCTTGTGCACGATTCCCCCATAGGAAACAATGGGACAGATTGAGCTGAAAAAAAAACCTAACACCTGCAAAAAAGTAGCGTTCAGCTCCTAATGCAGCCCCATTGTTTCCTATGGGGAAACACTTCCTAAGTCTGCACCTAACACCCTAACATGTACCCCGAGTCTAAACACCCCTAACCTTACACTTATTAACCCCTATTCTGCCGCCGCCGCTATCGCTGACCCCTGCATTTTATTATTAACCCCTAATCTGCCGCTCCGTACACCGCCGCAACCTACGTTATCCCTATGTACCCCTAATCTGCTGCCCCTAACACCGCCAACCCCTATATTATATTTGTTAACCCCTAATCTGCCCCCCACAACGTCACCGCCAGCTACCTACAATAATTAACCCCTAATCTGCCGACCGGACCTAACCGCTACTATAATAAAGTTATTAACCCCTAATCCGCCTCACTCCCGCCTCAATAACCCTATAAGAAATAGTATTAACCCCTAATCTGCCCTCCCTAACATCGCCGACACCTAACTTCAATTATTAACCCCTAATCTGCCGACCGGATCTCGCCGCTACTCTAATAAATGGATTAACCCCTAAAGCTAAGTCTAACCCTAACACTAACACCCCCCTAAGTTAAATATAATTTAAATCTAACGAAATAAATTAACTCTTATTAAATAAATTATTCCTATTTAAAGCTAAATACTTACCTGTAAAATAAACCCTAATATAGCTACAATATAACGAATAATTATATTGTAGCTATTTTAGGATTAATATTTATTTTACAGGCAACGTTGTATTTATTTTAACTAGGTGCAATAGCTATTAAATAGTTAAGAACTATTTAATAGCTAAAATAGTTAAAATAATTACAAAATTACCTGTAAAATAAATCCTAACCTAAGTTACAATTAAACCTAACACTACACTATCAATAAATTAATTAAATACAACACCTACAAATAACTACAATTAAATAAACTAACTAAAGTACAAAAAATAAAAAAGAACTAAGTTACAAAAAATAAAAAAATATTTACAAACATTAGAAAAATATTACAACAATTTTAAACTAATTACACCTACTCTAAGCCCCCTAATAAAATAACAAAGACCCCCAAAATAAAAAAATGCCCTACCCTATTCTAAATTAAAAAAGTTCAAAGCTCTTTTACCTTACCAGCCCTGAAAAGGGCCATTTGCGGGGTGCCCCAAATAATTCAGCTCTTTTGCCTGTAAAAAAAACATACAATACCCCCCCCAACATTACAACCCATACCCCTAATCTAACCCAAACCCCCCTTAAATAAACCTAACACTAAGCCCCTGAAGATCTTCCTACCTTATCTTCACCATGCGAGGTTCACCAATCCGTCCTCCGAAGTCTTGATCCAAGCCTCCGAAGTCTTCATCCAAGCCCAAGCGGGGGCTGGCGATCCATAATCCGGCTGAAGTCTTCTATCAAGCGGCGGCTGAAGAGGTCCAGAAGAGGCTCCAAAGTCTTCATCCTATCCGGGAAGAAGAGGAGATCCGGACCGGCAACCATCTTGATCCAAGCGGCATCTTTTATCTTCATCTGATGACGAACGGCTCCATCTTGAAGACCTCCAGCGCGGATCCATCCTCTTTTTCCGACGTCCAACTGAAGAATGAAGGTTCCTTTAAGGGACGTGATCCGAGATGGCGTCCCTCGAATTCCGATTGGCTGATAGGATTCTATCAGCCAATCGGAATTAAGGTAGGAAAATTCTGATTGGCTGATGGAATCAGCCAATCAGATTCAAGTTCAATCAGATTGGCTGATTGGATCAGCCAATCAGATTGAGCTCGCATTCTATTGGCTGATCTGAATTTTCCTACCTTAATTCCGATTGGCTGATAGAATCCTATCAGCCAATCGGAATTCGAGGGACGCCATCTTGGATCACGTCCCTTAAAGGAACCTTCATTCTTCAGTTGGACGTCGGAAGAAGAGGATGGATCCGCGCTGGAGGTCTTCAAGATGGAGCCGTTCGTCATCAGATGAAGATAGAAGATGCCGCTTGGATCAAGATGGTTGCCGGTCCGGATCTCCTCTTCTTCCCGGATAGGATGAAGACTTTGGAGCCTCTTCTGGACCTCTTCAGCCGCCGCTTGATAGAAGACTTCAGCCGGATTATGGATCGCCAGCCCCCGCTTGGGCTTGGATGAAGACTTCGGAGGCTTGGATCAAGACTTCGGAGGACGGATCAGTGAACCTGGCATGGTGAAGATAAGGTAGGAAAATCTTCAGGGGCTTAGTGTTAGGTTTATTTAAGGGGGGTTTGGGTTAGATTAGGGGTATGTGGGTGGTGGGTTGTAATGTTGGGGGGGTATTGTATGTTTTTTTTACAGGCAAAAGAGCTGAATTATTTGGGGCATGCCCCGCAAATGGCCCTTTTCAGGGCTGGTAAGGTAAAAGAGCTTTGAACTTTTTTAATTTAGAATAGGATAGGGCATTTTTTTATTTTGGGGGTCTTTGTTATTTTATTAGGGGGCTTAGAGTAGGTGTAATTAGTTTAAAATTGTTGTAATATTTTTCTAATGTTTGTAAATATTTTTTTATTTTTGTAACTTAGTTCTTTTTTATTTTTTGTACTTTAGTTAGTTTATTTAATTGTAGTTATTTGTAGCTATTGTATTTAATTAATTAATTTATTGATAGTGTAGTGTTAGGTTTAATTGTAACTTAGGTTAGGATTTATTTTACAGGTAATTTTGTAATTATTTTAACTATTTTAGCTATTAAATAGTTCTTAACTATTTAATAGCTATTGTACCTGGTTAAAATAAATACAAAGTTGCCTGTAAGATAAATATTAATCCTAAAATAGCTACAATATAATTATTCGTTATATTGTAGCTATATTAGGGTTTATTTTACAGGTAAGTATTTAGCTTTAAATAGGAATAATTTATTTAATAAGAGTTAAATTATTTTGTTAGATTTAAATTATATTTAACTTAGGGGGGTGTTAGTGTTACGGTTAGACTTAGCTTTAGGGGTTAATCCATTTATTAGAGCAGCGGCGAGATCCGGTCGGCAGATTAGGGGTTAATAATTTAAGTTAGGTGTCGGCGATGTTAGGGAGGGCAGATTAGGGGTTAATACTATTTCTTATAGGGTTATTGAGGTGGGAGTGAGGCGGATTAGGGGTTAATACATTTATTATAGTAGCGGTGAGGTCCGTTCGACAGATTAGGGGTTAATAAGTGTAGGTAGGTGGAGGCGACGTTGGGGGCGGCAGATTAGGGGTTAATAAATATTATGTAGGTGTCGGCGGTATTAGGGGCAGCAGATTAGGGGTACATAGGGATAACGTAGGTGGCGGCGGTGTGCGGTCGGCAGATTAGGGGTTAAACATTTTTAATAGAGTGGCGGCGATGTGGGGGGGCCTCGGTTTAGGGGTACATAGGTAGTTTATGGGTGTTAGTGTACTTTAGAGCACAGTAGTTAAGAGCTTTATAAACCGGCGTTAGCCCAAAAAGCTCTTAACTACTAGATTTCTAACGCTCACTTCAGCCACGACTCTAAATACCGGCGTTAGAAAGATCCCATTGAAAAGATAGGATACGCAATTGACGTAAGGGGATCTGCGGTATGGAAAAGTCGCGGCTGCAAAGTGAGCGTTAGACCCTTTCCTGACTGACTCTAAATACCAGCGGTAGCCCAAAACCAGCGTTAGGAGCCTCTAACGCTGGTTTTGACGGCTAACGCCAAACTCTAAATCTAGCCGTTTATTTCTTATAACAAGGTATCTTCGTTTGACCAGCATCAGCGGGTAATAGAAGGAATAGAGGAATAGAGAGCTTGTCTGCAAGTAAGAACATATAACTTTCAGGCTATATTAGTGAGAACTAAGACCTCCGCAGCAGGTACCTTTCGTTAGTAATATTAAAAGTATATAAAGGCAAAACATAGTCATCCGCCTTGGAAGAATGCCAGGCATCCAAAACTACTCTTATAAAATACTACTTATTTAACATTATCAATATGAGACAGTAACAGAGGTAATAAAGTCAACAATAAAGAAAAAAAAACTTTAGTGAGAGCGTCTCTGACCAGCCAGGGTCTATTCTGCAATACTTGCTTCAATCTTGATATGTGCAGCAGGTTTCCCCTTTTAAAAACTAGTCCAAGGGTACAACATCGTTGAAGGCTGTCTGCAAAGTTTTTTAGCCTATGCTCGATCTTTTGTGGATATAGGGCATAATTTATGGATATATTTATACCATAATCGTATGAGGGGGTTTAAGCTGGATATATATATTAAAGTAACTTAGAGGTCACATAAAACTTTAGAGGTACTCTGCATTACATTCCAGTCCACTAAATAAATATGCAAGTACATATGATATAAACCTGGTACATAACAGCATGAAATTTTAAGTTTAAAGTTACTGGCATATATTAAGGATGTAATATAGGATATATGTAAGAACAAGTAGACCAATTCTAAATCAGCAAACAGTAAGCTGTTTCCAAAATTGACTAGGTTAAATACTACATATAATAACAACTGAGAACTTAGTCTTATAAGAACAGATTATATAACAGACCTAGCGCTACATAGATAGAACATAAAAATGGAGATTACAAATAGCATGTTGGTTCCAAGTTAGGGGTTTAGGTATCGAGCTACCTTCGACAGTGATGCCCCAAAGTCTAGTGCAGTGAAAAGCTTCCGTTCCTCTACTAATCTATACTTCTGCGTAAGACTGTAATAGATGACTATAGCTTGCTCAAAGAAGGGTGTAAGCGGTTAGGGGGTCTAAAAGCCTGCAGGTCCCCAACATGTTTCTCAAGGTAATCAGACATCCGACTAGTGTCCATTCCAGTTTTGAGAGTTGCACAGAAGCCCACAAAGTGCCGCTTAGAAGGCTATAGGAACAGGTAGAGCTTACTTAGATAGGAGGAGGCCAGTATGTCAATCTTTTCCTGGGTCCCATAGTGACCGCCATAGTTTTTTCAAATTGCCTGTGAAGCGGCAGACAGCATGGGAAGCACTCTGAAGTAACACATCTTGGGAGTAGGCAAAAGGTAAGTATTTCCTGGCCCAAAGGTCTAGTGACTGTTCTAGGGAATCATGTTTGTGTAAGAGATAAGGGCTGTGGAAGTGTCTGACGAACAGCTGAATACCTGGTGGCTTTGTGATGCACCCGAACCGCTCGGGCTGCTCTGCGCAGGAGATCCCAGACCAGACACCGGTCGGCCAGCGTGGGGCTGCTGTACATTCCCCAAATTCACCTGAGACCAACAGATCATTGCCTATGCGTGCAAGTGGTTCCTCCAGCCAGCAAAGGTCAGATCCAGACATGAGCCCAATTGCAGTGCCCGGCTCATCATCGATGATGCTTTTTAGAGGAGGGGGGACTGCTTTCTCAAATGCCTCCTCCGTCTGTGCTCGGCGAGGTAATAGTGCTTCCAGCTTGTCCCTTATAGCGATCAGATCCTTCTGCAACTCCCCGAAAAAATCTTGCAGTAGTTGTTCAGTCCTATCTCCCCATCGGCATAGGGACTCCATACTGCTCCAAAATGGCGATTCGTGCTCTTACATTGAGATATTTGTTACCAGCTTTAGGTGCTGTTTATTAGTGAAGCTCAAATCCTGCTCTCACGGTATATAGATAGTCATATAGACTAAGTGAAAATCCAGAATAGCATCTGAAAAGAGGTCTCCAATGCACATATAATGACACTATATTAGATTATAGCTCAGGAGCTCCATCAATGTGCAACCAATGGCTTTGGCAGTTGGCTCCGCCCCCTAGATATAACTTTTTATGTATATATATATATATTTATTTTATATTGTATTTTAAAATATGAAATTTTAATATGTTTTTATATGAAGGGATGCATTGTTACATATACATTTTTTACTTACTAGTCACTAGTGTAACAATTGAAATATGATGTAAATTATTTAGCTAGTAGTTAAGAACTCTTAATATATATTTATACTAGTATTTATTTACAAATAAGGATAGTTTTGAAAAGAGCTATTATCAAATGAGTCAGAGTTTTAACATTGTGAATCATGGTCCAATTTGATATAGTGAATTTGACGACCTTCTTTTGCACCTGATAGGGGAGTGTTAAAGATGAGCCTAAGGTATAAAAGCACAGCACACGCTACAAGTTGCAGACTCTTGAAAAAGTTCTGCTGATTACGGAACAATTACAGATACATGGTGATATATGTTTGTGCACTTCAATGCACTAAAAGCACATATATGTTTTTTATCTTGTGAGTGTATTACTTTCTAGATTGTAAGTTTCCACGGGAATAGGGCCCTCAATCCCTCCTGTATGTGTTTGTAAATTTTGTCCTGTCTCTTACAAGTCTTGTATTGTTTTATTTAAATGAATTGTATCCATGGACAGCGCTGTGGAATATGTTGGCGCTTAATAAATAAAGTATAATAATAATAATTTGTTACATTTGGGATTTATAAACATTATCATCTGTAATTCAATTGTGGACACCATTGGAATACTCTGGAGGTCCTTTGAGAACCAGAAAAGAACGGATGAGAACGAGATACATGGTGATATATGTTTGTGACATCAATGCACTAAAAGCACATATATTTTTTTTTATCTTGTGAGTGTATTACTTTATGTTAGGTGTTGATTAAAAGTGTTTTTAACGCTGCACAGAGATCTTGTGTCTTGCGCTTCTCTTTTTTGCTACAGTTCTAAATTTACTGGTGGATCGTTTTTTTTTTCCTATTAAGTTTGTAATTTAAAATTATACAGGTGCTATATATGCAAACAAGTAGTATTTGTATATATATATATATATATATATATATACTATATTATTATATATATTGAATTCCTCATTAGATAGATAGCGCTTAATATTTGTTTTGCTTTGTTTTTTTAAATTTGTAATTTAGGTTTTTAATTGGTAGTATTTTTCTATTTTATTAGAATAGCTATGTTAGGTTAATTTATAGTTTAATGTTAGGTTTATTTTTATTTCACAGGTAAGTTTTAAATATAGTTATATTGTAATTTTTATTTAAAGTTAGGGGGGGTGTTAGGTTTAGGGGTTAATAGTTTAGTGTTTTGCAATTTGGGGGGGCCAGAAGTCTAGGGGTTAATAGGTTTAGTTTAGTAGTGGGGGGCTGGAGGTGTAGGGGTTAATACTTTATTATAGTGTTGACGATGTGGGGGGCCGGCGGTTTAGGGGTTAATAGGTTTATTTAGGTGTCGGTGAGGTGTTTAGCGATGTCGGGGAGCGGTGGATTAAAGTGAAAGAATATGAGGAGCACAGGTGCGAATGAGTTGCAACAAAAAGGTTTATTTGAAAAGACTTATAAAGTTACAACGCAAATGAGTGAAATAAACACACAAAGGTAAGTCAATGACTAACCAAAACAAACAGTGTGAGGGGAGAGTAGGAACATGCTCCCCAGGGTTAATACATGACAGAAAGAATCTACTGTTAGGAAGCAGACTGCAAAAATAGACAGGTATACGCGTTTCAGCAGATTGCCTTACTCATTACCTGGTTAAAAGTGTTTGTGTGTGCTCTTTAAAAAGGCTAGCAGTCAGCTTCCCATTGGTTGCTAGGGACCCACCCCTTATTGCTAAATACCAAAAGGGACCAATCAAGAAGTTCTGTTAATACACAGAAAATCAATTACAGTGTTTACATTGAAACTCCTAATGTGTTAAGTAACATACTAATAAACTAACCTCCACTGCATGAATTAAAGGGGCTCAAATGTATCTGTGTTTTGTCAACTACCTAGATATAAGTAACCATATGCAGTGAGATAGAGTTGTAGGTATACAATCTTGCTATGTCTTGTGTTTCATGGATAATGCGCAGTTCACCAGTTCTCTTTCATTCTAAGTAGAACTTCTGCTTCCATGTACTCTGAAACATAATATGAAAAATTGTATAAGACATGCTATAAAGGACATTATAAAACAAGATAAAGATCATTATAAAGCAAGATAAAGAATATATACACAATGAATACACAGATTGAAAACAACATCAACAAATTATTGAAAAAATGCATGAAATTAAATTCCTATAGAGACATGAATATGTCTACACACTGATCTAACAGACAGTTGGTACTTCGTCTATAGCTTGTATACTTTATGTTACCTAGCTAATAGGATATTATTAGGGAGCTAGGAATAAAAAAGGAATGATGATAGGAAGACATGTGAGCAATGAACCATTAAGTATTACTCCTATTCTTTCTTTCCATAGGCAAGGGTATTACTTGCTCAGATTCAGATAAGGAAACAGGGAAGGAGGAGAGGAACAGGACCTTAGGCTAGAGGAGAAATAAGTTAAAAAAAAAGAATATGACGTTACCAAAAATTTATCAAATCATATTCAGAATTAAGGCCTTCAGGGACCCTTGTCCTCAATTTGAAGATCCAAAACACTTCTCTCTCCCCCAGCCTTCGGTTCCTGTCCTGTCCTCTTTTGAGTGGGGGAACCTTTTCTATGATGGTCCAAGAGAAGGTAGAAGTATCTTTAGAATGTGTACCCGCAAAGTGTTGTACCAGGGGGGTGGATAATACTCCAGCCCTAATATCTGCTAGATGTTCTTTTATACGGACCCTGGCCTCCCTGGTCGTGAGACCCACATATTGGAGGGAGCAGTTCCTGCAGCTGATGACATATACCACATAGGTAGATCTACAGTTGAGACATGTATCTATTTCAAATACCTGGCCAGTTGTTAATGAATTGAACTGATTTCCTATCGTCACCTTCTCGCATGCCACACAGGTGCGATGGTGGCAGCGAAAGGTGCCCTTGCAGCTCAACCATGATGACACATTTTGGCTTTGTTTTCTCAACCTGGTGGGTGCTATTAAGTTACCTATAGTTTTATTTTTCTTATAGGATACTCTCAGACCTTTCTCTACTACCTCCTTCAATCTGTCATCAGCAGACAACATACTGAAGTTTCTTTTTAAGATTTGACAAATATCATCATATTGTTTGGAGTATTCCGTTAGGAAAGTGATCTTATCATCTGCCCTCTTTTGTGGGCTCTGTCTCCCTCTTGAAGTTCTAGAGGGTCCAAGGAGTCTGTTCCTAGGTATACCCTCAACAACATTCCTAGGCTTGGAGATAACTGAATTCCTATAGCCTCTCTCTCTGAGCCTTCTCTCAAGGTCATCTGCCTGTTTACTATAAACTGCTGCATCACTGCAGTTTCTCTTAAGGCGGATGAACTGCCCTTTTGCAACTCCCCTGAATACTCCTTGCGGGTGGCAACTTTTTGCATGCAAGAGGGAATTGCCCGAGATTGGCTTTCGATAGGTTTCCGAGGCTATAGTCTGTCCTGGCTTGCCTATCAATGTTACATCTAGAAAGTTAATACTCCTACTCTGCACTTCGTGGGTAAAGTGGATTCCCATGGCCTCATCATCTAGGCTATCCAAAAAGATCTGTAAATCTGGTCTGTTGCCCCTCCATATGAACAGGAGGTCATCTATAAACCGGCCATACCAAATAATACATCCTTTGTGGAGATTGCTATCTCCAAAGACGTGGGACAGCTCCCACCAACCCATAAACAGGTTGGCATAGGAGGGGGCAAACTTCGCCCCCATCGCTGTCCCACATCTCTGGAGAAAGAAATCCCCCTCGAATTCAAAATAATTATGGCTCAGTAAAAAATGTGTGACCTCTACTACATAGTCCACAAAGGAAGAGTCTGACCCCCAGTGTCTTTCCATAAAGAAGCGGATGGCCTCCAATCCCCTCTCATGTGGGATGGAGGTATAGAGTGACTTGACGTCAGCAGTTACCCATACAAAATCTTCACCCCACTCCACACGTGAGAGGAGATTGAGAACATGCTTGGTGTCTGAGAGGAAGCTCCACAGTGAGCTCACCATTGGCTGGAGCACCTGATCAAGCCACTCTGACAGGTGCTCCAAGAGAGAGCCAATACCACTAACAATAGGCCTCCCCTGCACATTCTGGACAGACTTGTGGACTTTAGGCAGGTGATTAAAAGTAGGTATTGCTGGGTTAGACACCATCAGATAATCCCTCGTATTGTCATCTATAATACCCATTTCTACTCCATTATCTACAAGGGAGGCCAACTGCCGCCGGTATAGCCTAGTAGGGTCACCTGCCAGAGTGGCATAATCATCCGGATTACCCAGTTGTCTATATGCCTCTTCTTTGAACTTCTCTGTGTTTAGTACCACTATGGTGCCCCCCTTGTCGGCGGCCCTCACCACAATACTATCATTGTTAGCCAAGCTATCCAACGCTTTCTTGTGGTTGATAGAAATGTTACGTTTTTGACCTCTTTCAGAGCTGTAATATAACCTGGTAAGATCTTGCTCTACCCTTTGTTAGAACTTCTCAAGAATTGAACCCCTATTGTGTAGAGGATAAAAAGTTGACTTGCATTTGAGAGATGGTGCTCGTACCACCCTCCCAATAATGTGATCTCCCCCTGCTGCCCCCAATGTTTCCAGGGCTCTAATGTCACAGTACTCCTGAAAATCTAGATCCCCTCCATCCCCATCCCCCCTTATTTCCAGGGGCCTATATATAGGAATGGAATCGGGACACTCATGGTCTCCAGCCTGTTGGGAGTGGTAGAACTTTTTTAATGTTAATTTTCTTATTAACTTGTTCACATCAAGCAAAGTTCTGAATAGATCAAAGTCCGCAGATGGTGTGAATGATAGTCCCAGACTGAGTACCTCCAGTTCATACTTATTTAATACCTGGTCTGACAGATTCAGAACATTCTGTAGTTGCCCCTCCGTCGGCCCTTTCTCTGGGGGTACCTCCTTTGGTCTTTGAACTGGACGCTTGGTTCCATTCTTTCTCCTCCCCCCCCCCCGTCTGGTGTTCTTTGGGGGGTCCGAAAAACCTGTTCCAATTGGGCATTCTCTGTCTCCCTGGTATCCCTTGAGGTCGCACCTGCACACCCTGGTTCTTCTCTATAGTGTGAATGTGACTGGACTGTCTGGGTCTTGAGTATAGGAGGTGGGAGTGCCGTTGCTATTGTGCTCTCTTTAGGTCTTGTTGCCTGTTCTTTGGGTGGTAGCTCTTCCCCACCTGATCCAGAGCCCTCGTCGTATGACTCCCCCTCACTCTCGTAGAAATTGACCCGTCTTCCTCTGTTTTGCCTCTGCTTATTTCTTCCCCTCTGTTGATTCGGAAAGTAAGTGTTCTTGTTATGATCCTTTTTCAATAAGTACCTGTCCCTCTTGTTCCAAATATATACCCGATTCAAGTCATAATCTGATTGATCACGCAGGTATTTGTTGTGTTTCACTTCAAGAAGTAAGGTCTTGGCCTCAGCTATAATTTGTTGTAATGTCGTATCAAACTTAATATAGCTTGTCTCTTTGCTTCTGTTATTAAGTTCCCTTTGAACTTCCTTTATTTTAGTTGCTAGTTCATCCAGTGACTTCCTCTTAAACTCACAGATCAAGTTCATCAATTTCAGTGAGCAAGTGGTCAAATGGCCATTCCAGAGGTCAATAAATACCTTATCATCCGTTACAAATGTGGGGAATTTATTTAAACGTAACCCCCTAGGAATAATACCCAGTTCTTGATATTTTATCAGGGTTTTTATGTCCCAGCTCAGTTTGTTCTCTTTAAGTAGAAGGAACTCTAATTCTTCAAACAGAGCAGCTAAGCTATAGTGAGATTTATCAGTAGAGAAAACTTTATTGTAATCCCCTTGAATGGTATCTCTTTCCTGTGCATTCCTTAGAGAAAATAACAACATTGGAGTTTCATCATTATTAACCCCTTCACTCATGCCTGACCGCTACAGCCGCTGCAATTATTGTAAAAATAGTATTCAAAAATAGATATGTAGAGACTGTGGTTACACTCCCAGGGCCCGGCCTAGACCCTTCAATCAATGTATGTAAAAAGTCAAATTAAGGAAAGAACTGTGGGGGAGAGTAACCAATGGCGTGGCGTGCTAGCACCAATTGTTTGCTCACAAACTGTGTAAGAATATGCAGCTTGCATATATGCAGTGCTCTTTTAAAACAGTCCTGAGCTCAATTAGTAGGAGGAGTGAGGTTCCGTCCGTTCCCTTATCAGACCGGTGCCTCGTTACAACTTTCACACTGCAAAAAGAGAAATGTATACATGCACAAAAGTTCACAACGAATTTGCCAAATGCAGAACTGTGGGATAAGAAGCAAACTTGTACCTTTAATCCTGCTGTTACCCACCGGGAACCGTCCTCTGTCTGCCAATTGCTGCCGTGTGATTTGTGTCTCCGCTGGTGAGAGGTGCCGTGTAGCTCCCAAGGACACTTCCTCTATCGATGCGGTGTGCAACACCTCCTCTCCAAACATCCCTAACAACGAGCAGGCTGTGCGGTCAGAGTATTGCGCTCACTTCCTGCCTGTGCTCTCTCCGGGAGGCCAATAGGAACAAAATGAAAGAATATGAGGAGCACAGGTGCGAATAAGTTGCAACAAAAAGGTTTATTTGAAAAGACTTATAAAGTTACAACGCAAATGAGTGAAATAAACACACAAAGGTAAGTCAATGACTAACCAAAACAAACAGTGTGAGGGGAGAGTAGGAACATGCTCCCCAGGGTTAATACATGACAGAAAGAATCTACTGTTAGGAAGCAGACTGCAAAAATAGACAGATATACGCGTTTCAGCAGATTGCCTTACTCATTACCTGGTTAAAAGTGTTTGTGTGTGCTCTTTAAAAAGGCTAGCAGTCAGCTTCCCATTGGTTGCTAGGGAGCCACCCCTTATTGCTAAATACCAAAAGGGACCAATCAAGAAGTTCTGTTAATACACAGACAATCAATTACAGTGTTTACATTGAAACTCCTAATGTGTTAAGTAACATACTAATAAACTAACCTCCACTGCATGAATTAAAGGGGCACAAATGTATCTGTGTTTTGTCAACTACCTAGATATAAGTAACCATATGCAGTGAGATAGAGTTGTAGGTATACAATCTTGCTATGTCTTGTGTTTCATGGATAATGCGCAGTTCACCAGTTCTCTTTCATTCTAAGTAGAACTTCTGCTTCCATGTACTCTGAAACATAATATGAAAAATTGTATAAGACATGCTATAAAGGACATTATAAAACAAGATAAAGATCATTATAAAGCAAGATAAAGAATATATACACAATGAATACACAGATTGAAAACAACATCAACACTGTGTAGACATATTCATGTCTCTATAGGAATTTAATTTCATGCATTTTTTCAATAATTTGTTGATGTTGTTTTCAATCTGTGTATTCATTGTGTATATATTCTTTATCTTGCTTTATAATGATCTTTATCTTGTTTTATAATGTCCTTTATAGCATGTCTTATACAATTTTTCATATTATGTTTCAGAGTACATGGAAGCAGAAGTTCTACTTAGAATGAAAGAGAACTGGTGAACTGCGCATTATCCATGAAACACAAGACATAGCAAGATTGTATACCTACAACTCTATCTCACTGCATATAGTTACTTATATCTAGGTAGTTGACAAAACACAGATAAATTTGTGCCCCTTTAATTCATGCAGTGGAGGTTAGTTTATTAGTATGTTACTTAACACATTAGGAGTTTCAATGTAAACACTGTAATTGATTTTCTGTGTATTAACAGAACTTCTTGATTGGTCCCTTTTGGTATTTAGCAATAAGGGGTGGGTCCCTAGCAACCAATGGAAAGCTGACTGCTAGCCTTTTTAAAGAGCACACACAAACACTTTTAACCAGGTAATGAGTAAGGCAATCTGCTGAAACGCGTATACCTGTCTATTTTTGCAGTCTGCTTCCTAACAGTAGATTCTTTCTGTCATGTATTAACCCTGGGGAGCATGTTCCTACTCTCCCCTCACACTGTTTGTTTTGGTTAGTCATTGACTTACCTTTGTGTGTTTATTTCACTAATTTGCGTTGTAACTTTATAAGTCTTTTCAAATAAACCTTTTTGTTGCAACTCATTCGCACCTGTGCTCCTCATATTCTTTCACTTTGTTCCTATTGGCCTCCCGGAGAGAGCACAGGCAGGAAGTGAGCGCAATACTCTGACCGCACAGCCTGCTCGTTGTTAGGGACGTTTGGAGAGGAGGTGTTGCACACCGCATCGATAGAGGAAGTTGCCTTGGGAGCTACACGGCACCTCTCACCAGCGGAGACACAAATCACACGGCAGCAATTGGCAGACAGAGGACGGTTCCCGGTGGGTAACAGCAGGATTAAAGGTACAAGTTTGCTTCTTATCCCACAGTTCTGCATTTGGCAAATTCGTTGTGAACTTTTGTGCATGTATACATTTCTCATTTGGCGATGTGAAAGTTGTAACGAGGCACCGGTCTGATAAGGGAACGGACGGAACCTCACTCCTCCTACTAATTGAGCTCAGGACTGTTTTAAAAGAGCACTGCATATATGCAAGCTGCATATTCTTACACAGTTTGTGAGCAAACAATTGGTGCTAGCACGCCACGCCATTGGTTACTCTCCCCCACAGTTCTTTCCTTAATTTGACTTTTTACATACATTGATTGAAGGGTCTAGGCCGGGCCCTGGGAGTGTAACCACAGTCTCTACATATCTATTTTTGAATACTATTTTTGCAATAATTGCAGCGGCTGTAGCGGTCAAGCATGAGTGAAGGGGTTAATAATGATGAAACTCCAATGTTGTTATTTTCTCTAAGGAATGCACAGGAAAGAGATACCATTCAAGGGGATTACAATAAAGTTTTCTCTACTGATAAATCTCACTATAGCTTAGCTGCTCTGTTTGAAGAATTAGAGTTCCTTCTACTTAAAGAGAACAAACTGAGCTGGGACATAAAAACCCTGATAAAATATCAAGAACTGGGTATTATTCCTAGGGGGTTACGTTTAAATAAATTCCCCACATTTGTAACGGATGATAAGGTATTTATTGACCTCTGGAATGGCCATTTGACCACTTGCTCACTGAAATTGATGAACTTGATCTGTAAGTTTAAGAGGAAGTCACTGGATGAACTAGCAACTAAAATAAAGGAAGTTCAAAGGGAACTTAATAACAGAAGCAAAGAGACAAGCTATATTAAGTTTGATACGACATTACAACAAATTATAGCTGAGGCCAAGACCTTACTTCTTGAAGTGAAACACAACAAATACCTGCGTGATCAATCAGATTATGACTTGAATCGGGTATATATTTGGAACAAGAGGGACAGGTACTTATTGAAAAAGGATCATAACAAGAACACTTACTTTCCAAATCAACAGAGGGGAAGAAATAAGCAGAGGCAAAACAGAGGAAGAAGGGTCAATTTCTACGAGAGTGAGGGGGAGTCATACGACGAGGGCTCTGGATCAGGTGGGGAAGAGCTACCACCCAAAGAACAGGCAACAAGACCTAAAGAGAGCACAATAGCAACGGCACTCCCACCTCCTATACTCAAGACCCAGACAGTCCAGTCACATTCACACTATAGAGAAGAACCAGGGTGTGCAGGTGCGACCTCAAGGGATACCAGGGAGACAGAGAATGCCCAATTGGAACAGGTTTTTCGGACCCCCCAAAGAACACCAGACGGGGGGGGAGGAGAAAGAATGGAACCAAGCGTCCAGTTCAAAGACCAAAGGAGGTACCCCCAGAGAAAGGGCCGATGGAGGGGCAACTACAGAATGTTCTGAATCTGTCAGACCAGGTATTAAATAAGTATGAACTGGAGGTACTCAGTCTGGGACTATCATTCACGCCATCTGCGGACTTTGATCTATTCAGAACTTTGCTTGATGTGAACAAGTTAATAAGAAAATTAACATTAAAAAAGTTCTACCACTCCCAACAGGCTGGAGACCATGGTAGTCCCGATTCCATTCCTATATATAGGCCCCTGGAAATAAGGGGGGATGGGGATGGAGGGGATCTAGATTTTCAGGAGTACTGTGACATTAGAGCCCTGGAATCATTGGGGGCAGCAGGGAGAGATCACATTATTGGGAGGGTGGTACGAGCACCATCTCTCAAATGCAAGTCAACTTTTTATCCTCTACACAATAGGGGTTTAATTCTTGAGAAGTTCCAACAAAGGGTAGAGCAAGATCTTACCAGGTTATATTAAAGCTCTGAAAGAGGTCAAAAACGTAACATTTCTATCAACCACAAGAAAGCGTTGGATAGCTTGGCTAACAATGATAGTATTGTGGTGAGGGCCGCCGACAAGGGGGGCACCATAGTGGTACTAAACACAGAGAAGTTCAAAGAAGAGGCATATAGACAACTGGGTAATCCGGATGATTATGCCACTCTGGCAGGTGACCCTACTAGGCTATACCGGCGGCAGTTGGCCTCCCTTGTAGATAATTGAGTAGAAATGGGTATTATAGATGACAATACAAGGGATTATCTGATGGTGTCTAACCCAGCAATACCTACTTTTAATCACCTGCCTAAAGTCCACAAGTCTGTCCAGAATGTGCAGGGGAGGCCTATTGTTAGTGGTATTGGCTCTCTCTTGGAGCACCTGTCAGAGTGGCTTGATCAGGTGCTCCAGCCAATGGTGAGCTCACTGTGGAGCTTCCTCTCAGACACCAAGCATGTTCTCAATCTCCTCTCACGTGTGGAGTGGGGTGAAGATTTTGTATGGGTAACTGCTGACGTCAAGTCACTCTATACCTCCATCCCACATGAGAGGGGATTGGAGGCCATCCGCTTCTTTATGGAAAGACACTGGGGGTCAGACTCTTCCTTTGTGGACTATGTAGTAGAGGTCACACATTTTTTACTGAGCCATAATTATTTTGAATTCGAGGGGGATTTCTTTCTCCAGAGATGTGGGACAGCGATGGGGGCGAAGTTTGCCCCCTCCTATGCCAACCTGTTTATGGGTTGGTGGGAGCTGTCCCACGTCTTTGGAGATAGCAATCCCCACAAAGGATGTATTATTTGGTATGGCCGGTTTATAGATGACCTCCTGTTCATATGGAGGGGCAACAGACCAGATTTACAGATCTTTTTGGATAGCCTAGATGATGAGGCCATGGGAATCCACTTTACCCACGAAGTGCAGAGTAGGAGTATTAACTTTCTAGATGTAACATTGATAGGCAAGCCAGGACAGACTATAGCCTCGGAAACCTATCGAAAGCCAATCTCGGGCAATTCCCTCTTGCATGCAAAAAGTTGCCACCCGCAAGGAGTATTCAGGGGAGTTGCAAAAGGGCAGTTCATCCGCCTTAAGAGAAACTGCAGTGATGCAGCAGTTTATAGTAAACAGGCAGATGACCTTGAGAGAAGGCTCAGAGAGAGAGGCTATAGGAATTCAGTTATCTCCAAGCCTAGGAATGTTGTTGAGGGTATACCTAGGAACAGACTCCTTGGACCCTCTAGAACTTCAAGAGGGAGACAGAGCCCACAAAAGAGGGCAGATGATAAGATCACTTTCCTAACGGAATACTCCAAACAATATGATGATATTTGTCAAATCTTAAAAAGAAACTTCAGTATGTTGTCTGCTGATGACAGATTGAAGGAGGTAGTAGAGAAAGGTCTGAGAGTATCCTATAAGAAAAATAAAACTATAGGTAACTTAATAGCACCCACCAGGTTGAGAAAACAAAGCCAAAATGTGTCATCATGGTTGAGCTGCAAGGGCACCTTTCGCTGCCACCATCGCACCTGTGTGGCATGCGAGAAGGTGACGATAGGAAATCAGTTCAATTCATTAACAACTGGCCAGGTATTTGAAATAGATACATGTCTCAACTGTAGATCTACCTATGTGGTATATGTCATCAGCTGCAGGAACTGCTCCCTCCAATATGTGGGTCTCACGACCAGGGAGGCCAGGGTCCGTATAAAAGAACATCTAGCAGATATTAGGGCTGGAGTATTATCCACCCCCCTGGTACAACACTTTGCGGGTACACATTCTAAAGATACTTCTACCTTCTCTTGGACCATCATAGAAAAGGTTCCCCCACTCAAAAGAGGACAGGACAGGAACCGAAGGCTGGGGGAGAGAGAAGTGTTTTGGATCTTCAAATTGAGGACAAGGGTCCCTGAAGGCCTTAATTCTGAATATGATTTGATAAATTTTTGGTAACGTCATATTCTTTTTTTTGAACTTTTTTCTCCTCTAGCCTAAGGTCCTGTTCCTCTCCTCCTTCCCTGTTTCCTTATCTGAATCTGAGCAAGTAATACCCTTGCCTATGGAAAGAAAGAATAGGAGTAATACTTAATGGTTCATTGCTCACATGTCTTCCTACCATCATTCCTTTTTTATTCCTAGCTCCCTAATAATATCCTATTAGCTAGGTAACATAAAGTATACAAGCTATAGACGCAGTACCAACTGTCTGTTAGATCAGTGTGTAGACATATTCATGTCTCTATAGGAATTTAATTTCATGCATTTTTTGAATAATTTGTTGATGTTGTTTTCAATCTGTGTATTCATTGTGTATATATTCTTTATCTTGCTTTATAATGATCTTTATCTTGTTTTATAATGTCCTTTATAGCATGTCTTATACAATTTTTCATATTATGTTTCAGAGTACATGGAAGCAGAAGTTCTACTTAGAATGAAAGAGAACTGGTGAGCTGCGCATTATCCATGAAACACAAGACATAGCAAGATTGTATACCTACAACTCTATCTCACTGCATATGGTTACTTATATCTAGGTAGTTGACAAAACACAGATAAATTTGTGCCCCTTTAATTCATGCAGTGGAGGTTAGTTTATTAGTATGTTACTTAACACATTAGGAGTTTCAATGTAAACACTGTAATTGATTTTCTGTGTATTAACAGAACTTCTTGATTGGTCCCTTTTGGTATTTAGCAATAAGGGGTGGGTCCCTAGCAACCAATGGGAAGCTGACTGCTAGCCTTTTTAAAGAGCACACACAAACACTTTTAACCAGGTAATGAGTAAGGCAATCTGCTGAAACGCGTATACCTGTCTATTTTTGCAGTCTGCTTCCTAACAGTAGATTCTTTCTGTCATGTATTAACCCTGGGGAGCATGTTCCTACTCTCCCCTCACACTGTTTGTTTTGGTTAGTCATTGACTTACCTTTGTGTGTTTATTTCACTCATTTGCGTTGTAACTTTATAAGTCTTTTCAAATAAACCTTTTTGTTGCAACTCATTCGCACCTGTGCTCCTCATATTCTTTCACTTTGTTCCTATTGGCCTCCCGGAGAGAGCACAGGCAGGAAGTGAGCGCAATACTCTGACCGCACAGCCTGCTCGTTGTTAGGGACGTTTGGAGAGGAGGTGTTGCACACCGCATCGATAGAGGAAGTTGCCTTGGGAGCTACACGGCACCTCTCACCAGCAGAGACACAAATCACACGGCAGCAATTGGCAGACAGAGGACGGTTCCCGGTGGGTAACAACAGGATTAAAGGTACAAGTTTGCTTCTTATCCCACAGTTCTGCATTTGGCAAATTCGTTGTGAACTTTTGTGCATGTATACATTTCTCATTTGGCGGTGTGAAAGTTGTAACGAGGCACCGGTCTGATAAGGGAACGGACGGAACCTCACTCCTCCTACTAATTGAGCTCAGGACTGTTTTAAAAGAACACTGCATATATGCAAGCTGCATATTCTTACACAGTTTGTGAGCAAACAATTGGTGCTAGCACGCCACGCCATTGGTTACTCTCCCCCACAGTTCTTTCCTTAATTTGACTTTTTACATACATTGATTGAAGAGCGGTGGATTAGGTGTTAATAACTTTTATTAGTGTTGGAGATGTCTGGGAGCGGCAGTTTAGGGGTTAATATAATTAAATAGTGTTGGTGATGTGGTCGGCAGATTAGGGGTTAATAGGTTTAATATAGTGTTGGCGATGTGGGAGGGTGGCGGTTTAGGGGTTAATAGGTAGTTTATGGGTGTTAGTGTACTTTGTAACAGTTTAGTTATGAGTTTTGTGAAACATTTTTGTTACACAAAATCCATAACTACTGGTCTCAGATGGCGGTATGCCTCGTGTTTGTATAGGCTGTAATGCAAGCTTTTTAGCCTGAACGCAAAACCTGTAATACCGTAGCTATGAAAATCCCATATAAAAACGTCCTTTTTGAGTGCAGAATGGATGTTGTGTTACTTGCTAAAATGCTTGCATACAGCTATACCGAAACGACTCCTAATATGCATTCTTGGCCACTCCACCGTAATGCAAAAATCGTAATCTAGGTGTTAGTTAATCAATTATTTTTATTAATTAACTGCTAGATTTGGAGTTCTGTCAGTAAAAACTTGCGGGGCTAACGCTCCTTTTTTTCCAGCGCTCCCTTAAGTCAACGCTGGTATTACGAGTTTTCTAAATAGCTGCGTTAGCCTCAGAAAAGTGAGCGTTGAGCAAATTTAGCTCCACTTCAACCCTCAATACCAGCGCTGCTTACGGTAGCCGTAAGGTGAAAAAACATGCTCATGCACGATTTCCCCATAGGATACAATGGGGCTGAGCTTGCTGAAAAAAAAACTTACACCTGCAAAAAAGCAGCGTTCAGCTCCTAACGCAGCCCCATTGTTTCCTATGGGGAAATACTTTCTAAGTCTACACCTAACACCCTAACATGAACCCTGAGTCTAAACACCCCTAACCTTACACTTATGAACCCCTAATCTGCCGCCCCCGCTATCGCTGACACCTATATTTTATTATTAACCTAATCTGCCGCTCCGGACACTACCACCACCTACATTATAGCTATGAACTATTTAATAGCTACCTAGTTAAAATAATTACAAAATTACCTGTAAAATAAATCCTAACCTAAGTTACAAATACACCTAACACTACACTATCAATAAATTAATTAAATAAATTACCTACAATGATCTAAAATAAAATACAATTAAATAAACTAAACTATATTACAAAAAAAAAACACCACCCACACACCCCTACTCTAAAATCCACCCGATCCCCCCCTTAAAAAAACCTAACACTACCCCATTGAAGATCACCCTACCTTGAGCCGTCTTCAGCCAGCCAGGCACCGATTGGACAGAAAAGGACATACGGACCGGCACAAGTCTTCATCCGATTGGCTGATAGAATCCTATCAGCCAATCGGAATTCGAGGGACGCCATCTTGGATGACGTCATTTAAAGGAACCTTCATTCAGTGTTAGCCGTCGTCAGAAGAGGATGCTCCGCGTCGGATGTCTTGAAGATGGACCCGCTCCGTGCCGGATGGATAAAGATAGAAGATGCCGCCTGAATGAAGACTTCTGCTGGATGGAGGACCTCTTCTGCCCCAATCGGACTTGTGCTGGTCCAGATGTCTTCTTCTGTCCCATCGGTGCCCGGCTGGCTGAAGACGGCTCAAGGTAGGGTGATATTCAATGGGGTAGTGTTAGGTTTTTTAAGGGGGGATCGGGTGGGTTTTAGAGTAGGGGTGTGTGGGTGGTGGGTTGCAAAGTTGGGGGGGTCTTGTATTTTTTTTTACAGGTAAAAGAGTAGATTACTTTGGGGCAATGCCCCGCAAAAAGCCCTTTTAAGGGCTGGTAAAAGAGCTGATTACTTTTGTAATTTAGTATAGGGTAGGGAATTTTATTATTTTGGGGGGCTTTTTTATTTTATTACGGGGCTTAGATTGTTTTTTTTTTGTAATATAGTTTAGTTTATTTAATTGTATTTTATTTTAGATCATTGTAGGTAATTTATTTATTTAATTTATTGATAGTGTAGTGTTAGGTGTATTTGTAACTTAGGTTAGGATTTATTTTACAGGTAATTTTGTAATTATTTTAACTAGGTAGCTATTAAAAAATAGATTAGGGGTTAATAAGTGTAGGTAGGTGTCGGCGATGTTAGGGGCAGCAGATTAGGGGTTCATAGCTATAATGTAGGTGGCGGCGATGTCCGGTCGGCAGATTAGGGGTTTAATAATTTTATTAAAGGGTTTGCGATGTGAGGGGGCCTCGGTTTAGGGGTTCATAGGTAGTTTATGGGTGTTAGTGTACTTTGTAGCACTGTAGTTAAGAGCTTTATGTTCCGGTGTTAGCCCATAAAACTCTTAACTACTGACTTTTTTATGCGGTAGGAGTCTTGGAGGTAGAGGCTGTACCGCTCCCTTCTTCCAAGACTTGTAATACCAGCATTAGGCAAATATCATTAAAAAGATAGGATAGGGGATTTGCGGTAGCCTCGAGTCGCAGAAGAAAAGTGAGCGGTACACCTGTACCTGCCAAACTAGTAATACCAGCGGGCATTAAAAAGCAGCGTTAGGACCCCTTAACGCTGCTTTTTAAGGCTAACGCAAAACTCTAAATCTAGGTGTAAGTCATTAATTCATTATTTAAATTATTAATGTGTTTTTTGTATTGCTCCTCCTAATGTTATAAATAAAAATATTATCAGAGGTGTTATATACTCACACACATACCGTATATATTTTACCCACATATACTGTGTGTGTATATATATATATATATATATATATATATATATATATATATATATATATATATATATATATATATATATATATATATATATATATATATTCTGATTCCTCATAGAATTAAAGGGACACTGAACTCAATTTTTTTCTTTTGTGATTGATATAGAGCATGAAATTTTAAATAACTTTCTAATTTACTCCTATTATCAAATTTTCTTTGTTCTCTTGCTATCTTTATTTGAAAAAGAAGACATCTAAGCTAAGGAGCCAGCCAATTGTTGGTTCAGAACCTTGGACAACACGTGTTTATTGGTGCTGTCCAATCAGCAAGGACAACCCAGGTTGTTCACCAAAAATGGGCCAGCATCTAATCTTACATTCTTGCTTTTTCAAATAACGATACCAAGAGAATGAAGACAATTTGATAGTAGGAGTAAATTAGAAAATTGCTTAAAATTGCATGCTCTTTCTAAATCTTAAAAGAAAAAATTTGGGTTCAGTGTCCCTTTAAATAGGTTTAATGTTTTTGCATGAGTTATTCATCAAGAAAAAAGTTGTATCTAATTATAAATTATTATATCCTAATATAGCAGTTTATTATTTGGGAAGCCATTTAGAAGAGTGGGCATACAGGTATAATATATTTCAGACTATACATCTTTCATTTAAATCAATCAATCATTTTCATCAAAAGGTTTCTTGGTACAATTTAGATGACTTAGGGCCTGATAAACAAAAGTTCAGGTGTGTCAAGATTATCTAAAAAGTCTTATGAATACTGTAATGTCCTGCAAACAATTTTATAAATGCTCATTTTATCTTGACAGAAGTTTATCCTGATATGCAGGATTCTGGCTGTGAAGGAGAGACAGATATATTATAATTTAAAGCTAAAATAAAGTCCCCAAAAATGGTGATTTCTCTTCATGCCAGCAAGTTTTTGATCCCTAGGCTCTAAGAGAGAAGCGTAGGGAACCAGAAGATATTTAACTATTATATATAGAACTAATATCTCTTACAAACAATGTGTATGGGAAGGTACACAGAGAAGATAAAAACTCAATACTCATCTTGCACACGTAATCTTGTACAAACAGCTTCATATAAACAATAAGCACAGATTCACAGTACATGAATAAATAAATTGAAAAATCCTTAATATTACCTGTGTTGTCCCTGTAAATCGAGAGATGAATTTATCCATTAGTCTTTGTGCTCTATATATTTTTTACTGTGAGGTTACTTAGACAAGCTTTCTAAATAAAACCTCCTTGTGTAAATAAAATGAGCTTCAAGTAAAACCTCTGAAGGAGAAAATCTGCAGTGTTCACTAAGAAAAGTATTCAGGATGTGTATTTATTGTTTGAAGTGAGAATTATTGGTGTTTGTTTATGGCTGCTGAGAATTGTAGGTTATTTTTTAAGACACACAGGCCACTTTTTCTCTAAGTAAATAAAGCAATACAATGTGTTTTATATTAAAGTGTGTGTATAACAGAGCTTCCTTTGACATCTAATAATTCTCAAAGATGTTTAGTAGGATCAGTTCAAGTTACTTGTTTCCTAATAGCAAACAAATTTTGGAACTACCTATCAGGCGAGAATGATTTCAGTCACTGGTCATGAACCACAAAGTTAAAAACAACCTCTTTACTCTGCAATAAGAGTTCCACAGACTAACTAAAAAAAGTATTCCTTAATTTACGTACAAAAATTGTAGGCATTGGTGCAATAAACATTAAGGGCCAGATTACAAGTGGCACGCTAACAAAATGTTTTCACTTGTGCGCTAACAGTTCAATTTTAACATAGCCGGTTTATCATGCATATTATAAGTTGAAAGTATAAAGTTTGATGCACGCTAACTTCAGGACTTTGGATATTACGACCATGTTAACTTTTTCTCCCATAGATTTCAGTGGAGAGTCCTGTTAAAAAAACACTTATCGCTCACACACTAACCCAACACCGCATTAGACCAAATGCGCTAAAGCCAAAGGCAGTTATGAATATTTTACATTCCAATGTTCTTCACATTTTATTTTTAAATAGATATTTCTATATATATCTGAGTATTTTTATCTAAAATATATACCTATACCTATATATCTGTATGAATATATACAGGTATAGATATATACAGTTATATAGAAATATATATTTAAAATACAAAGAACTTTTTCTTCTAAATGAAGAACACTGGATTGTAAAATATTTTGATTCATTACACCATAAAACACACACACACATACATACACTTTACCACTATGGTAGTATATTCATACATGTGTATATATATATATATATATATATATATATGTGTTTATATGTGTATATATTTATTATATGTGTATATATATATATATACACTTTTACACATATAAATACACAAACATGTATATACAGTATATATATATATATATATATATATATATTTACTCATACACATATTTAAACATATACATACAGTATATATATATATATATATTTATGTTTATTTATAACCCTTCCCAGTCAAATACATTGTTATATTCCATATCCCTTTATAACCTTTTCACTTTACGCTAGGTCTTCAGGCGTGCTAATCCCTTTACTTTCAACTTGTAATATGCACGTCAATTACTGAAGTCACTTGCAACCTAGCCCTAAGTAAGACGAAACAGGAGTCAAGCTGGCAGACATTCATTAAAATATAAACAGCAGCTTCAGACTGGCATTCTCAACACATCACAACTCCCCTGGTCATGTTTTGAGTAAGCTGCCCTTGCTCGCTGCTTGTATCATCTTCTTCTTAGCCTCTTCTTAAGCCATCTAGAAGACAACCTTTAGATACTGATTATGTTTTGCTTATAGGTTGCTAACACAACAAGAGAATCTCAAGGCTGTAATGGCCACTGTCTCTGTTAAACTTAAAATCTACACACTGCTGTAGCCCTGGGTATTAATATGGGAGGAGTAGGGAAAATGTTAATTAATAAGAATACAGCACCACTTCCTACTGTCCTGGCACATGCTAACTGTGGTCAAGGTTGATAATTAAGGAGTGAGTTTGGATTTGTGTCAGTGGATAAGGTGTATATATGTGAGTATATTAGCGTGAGGAGATAAGAGAAAGATGTGAATCTATGACACACAAATGTTATTTTCTCACATATCTCAAAAACAAAACAAAAAAAAATATATATATATATAAAAACAATATGTTTTACAAAAGTGTACATGTTATTGTAAATATTTACATAGTGCTGAATTTGTTGTTTTTGGAATTCAGGTGTGCAGAGAATGGTTTGAGTGTGTAGATCAGAAATGGATAAGCTGAGCTCAGGGCTTATTGGGGTTATTATTGGAATAGTGGCACCAAAGGCATCTTTATCATCTAAGGACAATATACAGCATACATAACACTTCTAATATGGAAGAGGGGGTAACCATCTTACAGATAAAGGATCTAATGCCTTCAGATTATAAAAATCTCAATCACATATTTACTAAATTAATTTTACACTTTTATAAAAAAAAAGTGTAAAAGAACCCATTTCTGCACCAAAATTAGGCAAATAATCATAGCGAGAATAATAATCTTCTACATACTGTATGTGTATAGATCAACATATTGTATATGGGTATTCCATCTCTCACTCATCACAATATAAAAAGTTACATGATACTCCTCATTTAAAAGATGAAATGCCTCTCAAATAAGAAGCAGATTTTCATTAATAATGTTGGTCACAATGTCATGTGGAAATTATTGTTTCAGTAATGTTGCTAGTACATGAATGCCATTGGAGGGCAAACTTTAAAACACAAGGCAGTTCTTTATAACATTCAAGGTTAAAGCTAACTACATATGGATAAATAATCAATCCCTTTGCAGGACACGGAACCTATTTCAGTGCAGAAAAGGACATAACATGATGTGACATATATGTTTGAATAAAATGCACTACCACCAGAGGACTATATTTTTGCATAAGATTTAGGGCTCATTGGAAACAAGTCATATTTGGGAACACTGGAAAAGGGAAAAGGCAACATTTGGATCCAACATATAGTAACATATGCTACCAAATAAAGTGTATCTTTTACACTGTACTAGGTTGAGAAAACAGTGGATGTCTTGACATCCCAGGCTGCAATAAAAGCAGTCATTACAAAAGGAACTTCCGCTTGTTGTATGACATTTAAACAATATGGGACACCAGTTTTCTGATCTGAGATACATGATAATTCACCATATTCTACCACCTTCAGGGCAGATTAGGTAAAAAATGATGCTTCAATTTTAATTCAAATGGATTTAAACACTGGAAACGTTGTAACCCAAAGGTCTTCATTTTTATCTGGACTGGCATTGTTGTCTTGTAAATATTGTATATTTTATAAATATTGTTATTGCTGATCATTATTGGGCTTTAGAGATAGTTGTCAACCTGATGAATAATAGCTAGTTAATATGTATTGGGTAAAACCATGTATTCTGCTCTTTACATAAAATATAGTAAAGGAAAGTACACACTGATACCTCTAATAAGGAGCTGGGGGTTTCTTGTTCTTAGAGATACAATAGTTTATATGATGTCTCTAATCAAAATGATCTATATGAAATGTCTAACCAATATTTTTAAGACTAGTCTACTGTGAATATTTTTTTCAATAAAGATTTTAACATAGTATGCTGCTTTAAAGGGACATAAAACACACATTTTTTCTTCCATGATTTAGGAAGAGCACGCAATTTTAAACAACTTTCCAAAGTACTTCTATTATCTATTATCTTATTTGCTTCATTCTCTTGATATTCTTTGTTGGAAAAGCATATCTAAATAGGCTCAGTAGCGGCTGATTGGTGGCTGCCCATAGATGCCTCATGTGATTGGCTCACCCATGTGCATTACTATTTCTTCAACAAAGGATATCTAAAGAATGAAACAAATTAGATAATAGAAGTAAACTGGAATGCTGTTTAAAATTGTATTCTTTATCTGAATCAGCATGAGTTATTTTATTTTTTTCACAGTAGCTGATTAACTATCTGTTACATAGTACAGCAGTTATGTAGTTGCATTATATTGCAATTAAATATTGCTTGTATATACAAATATATTTAGGCACCAAAATATATGTATGACATTGGTATGTATTTGCACATGCAGAATTCTCTGTTATATGCTCCAATGTAAACAATGAGTCACGATATTCATTGCTTACTGCTGGAGCAAAAAACCTGTGAATCAGTACGTTTTAGAATCCGTTTATGTGATCGTGATTCCCCATGACTAAACAAGCATTTAATTAAAAGTTACATTTCTTAAAATGTATTTATAATCAATTTAGGGGCAAAAAATGATGGTAAAGCTGAGAGTGATGTAAGATGGGAATTCCCAGGTTACCTCAACACGCATGCATCACACATGAACAAGCACTTACTTGGCCATGCTGGTCTGTAACCAGCGCATGCACAATTTAACAAAAGGGCATATTAGCTTCATTCATGGATGCCTAGCGGCCCTTATTTCAATTGGGTCTGAGCAGAAACAGTATAAAAAAAGCTGGTACAAAACCGGGAGGATAAACTGAGACAACAATTTACACGGAACAGCTGTAACATTAGTAATGTGTATAGATAAAAAAATAAAAAATATGAGTTAAAGTCCACTTAATTTAAAGAGATTTTTAACATGCTGCTTTTCTGATGTCTCAAGTTTACCATCACTTTAAATCCTGGATAGTGCTTTTTCATGTGCTCTTATTGGGCAAAATTTAAACATTTATCTTTCAAAATCTATTTTTCTTTTTTTCAGGAAAAGGATTAAGTAGTTATGTTTTATGTACTGCTGTAACTACTGTCATTGGCTGAAAGATACAACACTAAAGCAGGATTTCAGGAGAGGGCCAGACATCACAGGTCTGTCAAGAAAAAATGTAGCACCTTATTATATAAAAATGGCAATGTCACTTTTATTAATTTCAGTTCCATTTTTGATAAAATATTAATGTTGTAAGTTAAATTGTCTATGAGCACAGACAGGTAATTTAATGCTGGCATATAACACCTTTGAAGATGCATGTAGCACCTGTTTTTTTAAGGTTTCAAGAAACGCTTTTCCACGGTTGAGGACGCCTTCCTATGTTTTTTTTCTGTGAACGTAAATTGCGGCCTAATTTACATTATTTATTTTAAAAAGTGTTAAGATATTATTAGATGTTCACTTGAGTCCAATAATACATTGTGAATAACATAATGTCTGCTAATTTTTTTATTAAAAAAAAAAAAGCTTAATAGAAATATTTTCAATGGAATGATAGTATTTAGTAGTTGGAATGTAGTATCTTTTAGCTAATGGGAGCCTGTGAGCCACAATTACAAAAAAATACACCAGCCACAGCAACAAATTAACCTCACAAGCCATTCAATTAAAGATGTTAAAGGGACCTGGAACACAATATTTTTCTTTCATGATGCAGATAGAATATACAACTTTCTGCTTCATTCTTTGTTATCCTTTGTTGAAGGAGCAGCAATGGACTACTGGGAGCTAGCTGATCACATCTGGTGAGTCAATGACAAGAGGCATTTATGTGTAACCACCAATCAGCAGCTAGCTCCCAGTAGTGCCTTGCTGCTTCTGAGCCTACCTCGGCACAAATGATATCAAGTGAACAAAGCAAATATGATAACAGAAATAAATTGGGAAGCTGTTTAAAATAGAATGTTTTTTCTGAATCATGAAATAAATATTTTGACTTTACTGTCCCTTTAAGAAAAATACCGTCAGCCACATACTGACAAATCACATTTATTTGTGGGTGAAAGTATTTTCAATGAAAGCTGCAATATCCCTTTACTGCCCATATTATAAACAGTTTAAAATGAATTGTGATGGGCAATAAACCACCTATAAGCTAAAGTAAAGACTTAGGGCTTGATCACAAGTGGAACGCTAATTTATCGAATGCCCGTAAATGGGCAAATTCGCCTGTTTACGGGCACGCAATGAAGTATTTTTAGGGGTTATAGTCAATGGTTGTGTGGAACTGTGTGTTCGCTATAAATATATATGTATATGCTAATTTACAGATATGTTTATGTGTTAATATGTGTATACAGTATATATATTTAAATCTGCTGTCCATCACTGCATGACTTACCGCCTTGGCTGCACTAGGTTCTCATGCCGTGTATGATGGCATGAGAATGAGGCTCCCGTTGGAGCCTATGGAAGCACGCTCTTGTTAACCCAAAGCATCTGTGCAATGCAAATGCGAGGTCGCGTTCTCATTGCACCTAACTTGTAATACCTGCATGCATTTGCGGGCACTGGTATTACTGAGTGGAACGCAAATATGGTGCTCATGTAAACAATATTTTACACTCCACTCGTAATCTGTCTCTTAATAAGTGCCGCTTATAGTTTTACAAACAAATTGATATCCAGAAAGCTATCAATACAAGAAGTTAGTATCTTATTACCCATAACCACACCTCAATGACATTCAATTAATTACCTTCTAGACCATCCTATTATTTTATGCTAACTATAATCTCCTTTGCCCTATTAAGCCTAACATCACTATTATTTTGTTTTGTTTACCCTGTTTAATGAATCTTTATATTTTTTATCAATGATTTATTGTTGTTTTAACCACTGTTTATGTACCCAATGCTATGAAATTTGGCAGTGCTTTAAAAATCAATGATAATAAAAAATAATGATAGTTAATATGTTAAATGCCACAACATTCTCAGTGAAACACTGCAAAATATATTAAATAATTCATTGCAGTATTCATACATAGTGAGAGAATGACAATATTATGTTTTCTTTATTAATGTAAGAAGTTGTTACATTTCGCCATAACCAACAATTAGTGCGGTCACTAAATCTTTTCAGTAGAAGTCTTTATATCATATGTTCTACTGACTATAATTTGAATTCTTTAGCTTTTGTCTGTAGCTAGATGACAGATGAGTAATGTTCTTACTTAGAAAATGAAAGCAGATGATAATTCAACTTAAATGTGACACTTACAAGATAGATTTCCCCAGGCTCACTTTGTATATTTATATTTTAATAAAGGCTTATCTGGAAACTGAAGTTGATAAAACAAGTGTACTTAAAACGATGAAGATATTATAGAAACCTTTACATTTCAATCTTCTGAGTTTGTTTCTGTTTCCATTGGTATTCTTCATTGCAGATTATTTATGAGGGACAAAATCATCACTAGTTTTGCAAGACTTTTAATTTACAACTTATTTATTAACTTACTGCCAGATTGCGAGTTTTGCGTTATGGCTGGCTCGGTAATAACTTACAAGTTATTTCCTCCGCTCAGCTTTAATAGCGCTGCTATTACAGGTTTTCCAAAAACCTGCGTTAGCGGGCAATATGGTTGCGTTGAGTTCCACACTGCACACAAATACCAGTGCTGCTTTGAGCTGGTTTTACATGCTCAAGCACGATTTCCCCATAGACATCAATGGGGAGAGCTGGCTAAAAAAAAGGCCTAACACCTGCAGTTAACTAGGGTAAATCCCCGTAAGGCAGCCCATTTGATTCCTATGGGGAAAGAAAAGTTATGTTTACACCTAACACCCTAACATAAACCCCGAGTCTAAACGCCCCTAATCTGCTGTCCCCGACATCCCCGGCACCTACATTACACTTATTAACCCCTAATATGCCGCCCCCAACATCGCCACCACTTACCTACACTTATTAACCCCTAATCTGCAGCCCCCAATGTCGCCACAACCTACATAAATTTATTAACCCCTAATCTGCCGCCTCCAGCATCGCCGCCACAACTATACTAAAGTTATTAACCCCTAAACCTCTGGCCTCCTACATCACTAACACTAAATAAATATATTAACCCCTAAACCTAAGTCTAACCCTAACCCTTACTTTAATATAATTAAAATAAATCTAAATAAAAATTACTATCATTACCTAACTAATTCCTATTTAAAACTAAATACTTATCTATAAAATAAACCCTAAGCTAGCTACAATATAACTAATAGTTACATTGTAGCTATCTTAGGTTTTATTGTTATTTCACAGCTAAGTTTGTATTTATTTTAACTAGGTAGACTAGTTAGTAAATAGTTATTAACTATTTACTAACTACCTAGTTAAAATAAATACAACTGTACCTGTAAAATAAAACCTAACCTGTCTTACACTAACACATAACATTACACTACAATTAAATAAATTACATTAATTAAATACAATTAACTAAATTCCCCCAAAAAAACAAACACTAAATTACACAAAATAAAAAAGAAATGATCAAATATTTAAACTAATTACACATAATCTAATAGCCCTATCAAAATAAAAAGCCCCCCCCCCCCCAATAAAAAAACAAACTCCTAGCTTAAACTAAACTGCCAATAGCCCTTAAAAGGGCCTTTTTGCGGGGCATTGCCCCAAAGAAATCAGCTCTTTTACCAGTAAAAAAAAATACAAACAACCCACCCAACAGTAAAACCCACCACCCACACAACCAAACCCCCCAAATAAAATCCTATTTAAAAAACCTAAGCTCCCCATTGCCCAGAAAAGGGCATTTGGATGGGCATTGCCCTTAAAAGGGCATTTAGCTCTTTTTCTTTGCCCAAACCCCTAATCTAAAAATAAAACCCACCCAATAAACCCTTAAAAAAAACTACTTACAGTTTTTGAAGACCGAATATCCATCCTCATCAAGCCAGGAGAAGTCTTCATCCAAGCGGGCAGAAGTCCTCAACAAAGCCGGGAGAAGTCTTCATCCAAGCGGCAAGAAGTCATCCTCCAGGCGGACAGAAGTCTTCATCCAGACGGCATCTTCTATCTTCATCCTTCCGACGCGAAGCGGCTCCATCTTCAAGACATCTGGCGCGGAGCATCCTCTTCATAAGGCCCCAGTCGTACACTGAAGTTTCCTTTAAATGACGTCATTCGAGTTGGTGTCCTTTGAATTCCGATTGGCTAATAGAATTCTATCAGCCAATCGGAATTAAAGGTGAAAACATCCTATTGGCTGATGCAAACAGCCAATAGGATTGAGCTTCAATCCTATTGGCTGATCCAATCAGCCAATAGGATTGAGCTTGAATTCTATCAGCTGTTCAAATCATTGGCATTTATTGATGTGCGGCGGATGTGATCCGCTGCAGAGGATCATGTCCGCCCACACATTGCTAAATCAACCCCTTCAACTTGTTGCAATATTTACATTTAAAATTGTAGGTAAAGATTGGTTTGGCCTTTTGACAACTACTATGATTATGATTATTATTTATGTACAGTGACCTTTTTATTCATTAACTGGGCATGAACAGCTCTTCAAATGTTATTCTTAAGCTCCCTTGCTTGTCCTGTAGCTTAATAGCTTATTTCTCATGAAATAAAGTCCCACTCATTTTATCTAGAATACTAAAATGGATTGAATATAAAGAATAATAAACTATCAACCACAATCACTGGGGAGTTCAACAAAAGTTAAAAAGGAATTAATTAGTGAATTATTTAAGAAATTAATATTTATATAATATAGGTTAAGTGATTATGTTCACATCATCAGATTTTAAAGAATAAGAAAGGACATTAAAAGGACAGGAAGCCCCACATTTTTCTTTCATAATTCAGATAGAACATACAATTTTTAAAAACTACTTTTAAATGTACTTAATTCACTTGCTGAAGGAGCAGCATTGCACTACTGGCAGCTAGCATATTGTCTCAATCACAAGAGACAAATGTATGTAGGCACCCATCAGCAGCTAGCTCACACTAGTCTAGGATATGTGCATATTAATTTTCAACAATGGATACCAAGAGAACAAAGCACATTTGAAAATAGAAATTATTTTGTATTTTATTTTACAGCCAAAAAAATCCAAAAAAAACATTTAAATACATGCAGATAGCAAATAGCATTGATAGACAGAAAAAGAAATGATAATCAATCCAAGTCTTATCTCTAACTAAAAGATGAAACAACAAAACATCTTTATCATTTTAGGTTCCCATATGGGAGAGGGGCTATAAATAATTCTTCTGCCAATACTAGTCCTAAAGCCCGTTCACATGGGCCCTTTTTTGCAGTACAGCGGTCCCACCTCTTGCGCTCTCTCCCTCCCCCTCTCTTTTGCTCTCTCTCTCCCCCTTTCTTTTGAGCTTTCTCTCTCCCCCCTCTCTTTTGAGCTCTCTCTCTCCCCCCTCTCTTTTGCGCTCTCTCTCTCCCTCTCTCTTTTGCGCTCTCTCTCTCTCCCCCCTCTCTTTTGCACTCTCTCTCCCCCCTCTCTTTTGAGCTCTCTCCCCATCTCTTTTGAGGTCTTTCTCTCCCCCCTCTTTTGCGCTCTCTCCCCCACTCTTTTGTGCTCTCTCTCTCCCCCTCTCTTTTGCGCTCTCTCTCTCCTTCTCTCTTTTGTGCTCTCTCTCTCCCCCATCTCTTTTGCGCTCTCCCTCTCCCCCATCTCTTTTGCGCTCTCTCCCCTCTCTTTTGCTCTCTCTCTCCCCCCTCTCTTTTGTGCTCTCTCTCCCCTCTCTTTTGCGCTCTCTCTCCCACACTTTCTTTTGCGCTTTCTCTCCCCCACACTTTTGCGCTCTCTCTCCCCCTCTCTTTTGCGCTCTCTCACCCCCTCTCTTTTGCACTCTCTCTCCCCCTCTATTTTGCGCTCTCTCTCCCCCTCTCTTTTGCGCTCTCTCTCCCCCTCTCTCTTTTGCGCTCTCTCTCCCCCCCCTCTCTTTTGCGCTCTCTCACCCCCCTCTCTTTTGCGCTCTCTCACCCCCCTCTCTTTTGCGCTCTCTCTCCACCCCTCTCTTTTGCGCTCTCTCTCCACCCCTCTCTTTTGCGCTCTCTCCCCCTCTCTTTTGTGCTCTCTCTCCCCCTCTCTTTTGCGATCTTCCCCCCTCTCTTTTGCGCTCTCTCTCTCCCCCCTCTTTTGCGCTCTCTCTTCCCCCCTCTCTTTTGCGCTCTCTCTCCCCCCTCTCTTTTGCGCTCTTCCCCCCTCTCTTTTGTGCTCTCTCCCCCTCTTTTTTGCTGTCTCTCTCCCCCTCTCTCTTTTGCTGTCTCTATCCCCCTCTGTTTTGCTGTCTCTATCCCCCCTCTCTTTTGCTGTCTCTCTCTCTCCCCCTCTCTCTTTTGCTGTCTCTCTCCCCCTCTCTTTTGCTGTCTCTCTCCCCTCTCTTTTGCTGTCTCTCTCCCCCTCTCTCTTTTGCTGTCTCTCTCCCCCTCTCTTTTGCTGTCTCTCTCCCCCTCTCTCTTTTGCTGTCTCTCTCCCCCTCTCTTTTGCGCTCTCTCACCCCCTCTCTTTTGCGCTCTCTCACCCCCTCTCTTTTGCACTCTCTTTCCTACCCTCTCTTTTGCGCTCTCTCTCCACCCCCCCCTCTCTTTTGCGCTCTCTCCCCCCTCTCTTTTGTGCTCTCTCTCCCCCCTCTCTTTTGCGCTCTTCCCCCCTCTCTTTTGCGCTCTCTCTCTCCCCCCTCTTTTGCGCTCTCTCTTCCCCCCTCTCTTTTGCGCTCTCTCTCCCCCCTCTCTTTTGCGCTCTTCCCCCCTCTCTTTTGCGCTCTCTCCCCCTCTCTTTTGCTGTCTCTCTCCCCCTCTCTCTTTTGCTGTCTCTATCCCCCTCTCTTTTGCTGTCTCTCTCCCCCTCTCTCTTTTGCTGTCTCTCTCCCCCTTTCTTTTGCTGTCTCTCTCCCCCTCTCTTTTGCTGTCTCTCTCCCCCTCTCTTTTTTGCTGTCTCTATCCCCCCTCTCTTTTGCTGTATCTCTCCCCCTCTCTCTTTTGCTGTCTCTCTCCCCCTCTCTTTCCCTGTCTCTCTCCCCCTCTCTTTTGCTGTCTCTCTCCCCCTCTTTTGCTGTCTCTCCCCCTCTCTCTTTTGCTGTCTCTCTCCCCCTCTCTTTTGCTGTCTCTCCCCCCCCTCTCTTTTGCTGTCTCTCTCCCCCTCTCTCTTTTGCTGTCTGTCTCCCCCTCTCTCTTTTGCTGTCTCTCTCCCCCCTCTCTTTTGCTGTCTCTCTTCCCCCCTCTCTTTTGCGCTCTCTCTCCCCCCTCTCTTTTGCGCTCTCTCCCCCTCTCTTTTGCTGTCTCTCTCCCCCCTCTCTCTTTTGCTGTCTCTATCCCCCCTCTCTTTTGCTGTCTCTCTCCCCTCTCTCTTTTGCTGTCTCTCTCCCCCTCTCTTTTGCTGTCTCTCTCCCCCCTCTCTTTTGCTGTCTCTCCCCCCTCTCTTTTGCTGTCTCTTTCCCCCCTCTCTTTTGATGTCTCTTTCCCCTTCTCTGTTTTGCTGTCTCTCTCCCCCTCTCTTTCTCCCCCCTGTCTTTTGCTGTCTCTCTCCCCCTCTCTTTCTCCCCCCTCTCTATCTCTCTCCCCTCTCTCTATCTCTCTCTCCCATCTTCCATCGTGCAACCGCGCCCGGCCACGCCCCCTTCATGTCAGGCCATGCCCCTTCACGTCCATTCACGTCCCGCCACTCCCCTTCACGTCCGACCATGCCCCCGCTTATGCCCGGCCACGCCCACTTCTGCCGCGGCGCAGATCACCAGCAGGGACTCAAAGGCCAGGTGTGTTTGTCCTTGTGCTGTCTGTACTGCGCATGACAGCTTAGGACAAACACACTTGGCCTTTTATTATATAGGATGATAAGCATGAAGAGAGAAAGGGGGTAGGGAGAAAAAAAAAAGGGTGGGTGGAAATAAGATTTAGATCCTTTCTAGCCAAAATACTGGGAAAACACCCTTTTCAATATGTTGTTTAAGCCAGTCTGAACCCTTAAATGGGAAGACAACGTGAATTTGAGCATCTAAAGGTAGGGACATAATCAATATTTTCCTGCATCTGTTTCTTCATTAAATATCCTCAGGTTAAATTGTTCGAAAATCATCTGATTATATACAGATTTTACGAACTCAGTAAATTTAGGCCCCAGTTTACTCTTCGAGTTCTTTAACCCCTTAAGGATCACAGCACTTTTCCATTTTCTGACCGTTTGGGACAAGGCTATTTTTACATTTCTGCTGTGTTTGTGTTTAGCTGTAATTTTCTTCTTACTCATTTACTATACCCACACATATTATATACCGTTTTTCTCGCCATTAAATTGACTTTCTAAAGATACAATTATTTTCATCATGTCTTATAATTTGCTATAAATTTTTTTATAAAATATAATGAGAACATTAAAAAAAAACACTTTTTCTAACTTTGACCCCCAAAATCTGTTACACTTCTACAACTACCAAGAAACGCTCATGCCAAATAGTTTCTAAATTTTGTCCTGAGTTTAGAAATACCCAATGTTTACATGTTTTTTGCAAGTTATAGGGCAATAAGTACAAGTAGCACTTTGCTATTTCAAAACCATTTTTTTTTTCAAAATTAGTGATAGTTACATTGGAACACTGATATCTGTCAGGAATCCATGAATAACCCTTTACATGTATATATTTTCAAAAAGAAGACAACCTAAGGTATTAAACTTGAGGTAATTTGACTCTTTTCATGCAACCATTTTACCACCAATCTATGCCAAAGTTTGAAAAAAAAAATGGTGATTTTTTTTTACAAAATAGCAATGTAAGAATACATTTACTGAGAATGTTAAGGGTTACTGCCAAATAACACCCCAATATGTGTTCAGCAACATCTTCTGAGTACAGTTATACCACCCATGAATAGGTTTGTTGGGTGATACCACCCATGAATAGGTTTATATTTTTGAAAAGTAGACACCCTAGGGTATTTCAAATGCTGGTATTTTAACACCTTCCATGCACTAATTCAACCACCAGTCCTTGTCAAACTTTTGGGTAGTCATTATTTTGTGCTATTTTTTACAAACGTTGTACTTTAGGCATGGATTCTTAGTTCCTGTTATGTGTTACTGCAAAAGAAACATCAATATGTTTTCAACAACATCTCCTGAGTACAGTGATACCACCCATGAATAGGTTTGTTGTTTCTCAGGGGTCTAAAAGGCCTTATTTTTAGGGGACGCATTCCAGTTTTCCAACTTGGAATTTTCACATCTGTCATCATGCACCCATGTCCTATTTGGGTCATTTCTGAAGCCGGACAATGTAATTTACCCCAATTAAACCATATATTTTTAAAAAGGAGATACCCTAGGGTATTTCAAATGCTGGTATTTTAACACTTCCCATGCACTAATTCAACCACCAGTCTTTGTCAAATTTTTGGGTAGTCATTATTTTGTGTTATTTTTCACACACGTACTTTAGGTATGAATTCTTAGTTCCTGTTATGTGTTACTGCAAAAAAACACCTCAATAGGTGTTGGGTTCTCATGGGGCTAAAAGGCCTTATTTTTAGGCAGCGCATTCCAGTTTTCCAACTTGAAATTTTCACATCTGTCATCATGCACCCATGTCCTATTTAGGTCATTTCTGAAGCCGGCCAATGTCATTTACCCCCATCAAACCATATATTTTTGAAAAGTAGATACCCTAGGGTATTTGAAATGGAGGTATTTTACCACTTCCCATGTACTAATTCAACAATCAGTCTTTGTCAAACTTTTGGGTAGTGATTTTTTGTGTTATTTTTCACACAAATTGTAATTTAGGCATGGATTCTCAGTTCCTGTTATGTGTTACTGCCAAAGAATATTTGCTCAGCAAGATCTCCTGAATACAGTGATACCACCTATGCATAGGTTTGTTGGGTTGGTTGTGGTTTGCAATGCCAAACTTCTGAAATGTGTTTGTGATTTTTTCAAATTTAACATATCTTCTTTGACTATCTTCTTTTTTTTTTTTTTTTTTTACATACCCCAATTTATTTGCTCGCCATGAACATGAATATATTTCAGAAGTTGAGATCCCAAGGTATTGTATATGGGGTGTTTTGATGCCTTTGATGCAACTGTTTTAGCCAAAAAAAATTGGAGAAAGTGTGTGTGTGGTGGTATTTTTTAATTTTTACACACACATTGCTGTTTGGCTATGATTTAGGAGAGCCTGATGTAAGTTATTGCAAAAAAACACTCCAGGTTGTTTTCTGCAAGACCTCCCAAGTACACCTATGCCCCCCCATGCATAGGTTTGCCAGGATTTTGGAAAGGTTCTGTTACAATTTTATGACTTGTAAATTTAGTTAAAAGTGAGAGTATTTCTTCTGATAGGCCTATCTTTAGTTTGGGGCCTATCACATACCCCAGTTTTATTTATTGCCATGAAAGTGTATATTTTTGAAATGTTGACACCCCAAGGTATTGTATATGGTGTGCTTTGATGAGAAAGTGTATGGTGGTAATTTTTAAATTTTCATTTTTACACACACATTGCTTTTTTACTATGATTTAGGAGAGACTGTTGTAAGTTATTGCAAAAAAAACACTTCAGGTTGATTTTTGCAAGGCACACTGAGTACACCTATGCCCCCCATGCATAGGTTTGTCAAGATTTTGGTAAAAAAAAACAGCCCCAATTTTAGAACTTATAAAAAAAATAGAGTAGTGAAATGTAAAGGTCTGGCACAGTAAAAGTAAAAAAACAACCAAAAAAACCCTCTAACAGTAAACATAACCAAAAAAAGAATAACAGCACATTTATTTATTTTTTAAAAATGGACTATTGTATGTTACCGCTTAAAGCAGACCCAAGCATTGTGGGTTGCAATCTGAATTAGGTAAATTGCAACCTTTTTGTTCCAGGCCCTTGTCTTCCGCATAATTAGGTAGGGCTGCAGCAGTTGATCTGCCAGATCAACCCCACCCATATGCCGGTTATAAGACTTGATGTACACTGGCTTCATTCTGATCTCAGCTCTGCCACGTACAGAGACCGCCACCGTCCTCTCTGTGTGGATGGTGGTAAGAAGGTATATATCGTTCTTGTCTCTGTACTTAAGTGCCAACAGCTCCTCTTGGCACAGAGCGGAGGTCTCCCCCCTTCGTAGCCGGGTGTGCGCAAGTTGTCCTGGGAAACCTGCATGGTTCTTTTTAATTGTACCGCAAGCTACTGTATCAAAGCAATACAGTAGCTTGAACAAAAAGACACTTGTATA
Source organism: Bombina bombina (assembly GCF_027579735.1). Lineage (NCBI taxonomy): Eukaryota > Metazoa > Chordata > Amphibia > Anura > Bombinatoridae > Bombina > Bombina bombina. The sequence continues at coordinate 675,465,559 of NC_069499.1, forward strand.
AAAATTGTCTAAGTACAAGTGATACCCTCTGCTCATTAGGGGTAATATCAGGTCCCAGACAATCTTGCCAGTGATTCCCATATGTTCTGGGCAACTAGGAGGGTTAAGGTGACTATCCTTTCCCTCATACACCCGGAAGGCCTGAGTATACCCAGTCTCGCTCTCACAGAGCTTATACACATTTACCCCATACCTGGAGCGCTTGGGAGGAATATACTGCTTGAATCCCAGCATTTCCTTATACTTCATCAGGAATTCATCAACGCATATATTCCTTCCAGGTGTATAAGCCTCTGCAAACCTGGCAGAAAAGTGGATAATTAAGGGGTGGATTTTATACAGCCTGTGAAATTGGGGATGCTCCCTAGGGGGGTACAGGCTGTTGTCACTGAAGTGCATGAAATGTAGAATCATTTCATACCTCTTCCTCAACATACTCTGGGAGAAAATGGGGGTAGAGCAGATGGGGAAACTGCTCTAGTAGTAGCGAATGGAGGGTTTCTTTATAATGCCCATCAGCATAGTTAATGCCCAGAATTTTTTTAATTCTGGCACATTGATGGGGGCCCATTGCTGCTTTGCCAAATATGGTTTAGGCTTTGCAGCATGGAACTGATGGGCATATAAATTAGTTTGGGTGACAATGTTCCCCAATACATCATCGCCCAGAACCACCCCCAGAAACTGTTGGGGCTAAAACCTGCTACATTATATTGATGCCAGGATTTGCTGTGAAGGGTGGGATATCTGGCCTCTGTAGATGAGGCATTACCCACTCTTCAGCAGCAATGGCAGCAACACGCCTCCTTCTGGCAGGGGGGCTCGCAGGGGGTCTGGCAGGGGGGCTAGCAGCCACAGATACATCACTATCAGTTGAAACTGCATCTAATGATGTATCTGAGCATATGGCAGGGTCAAAATCGGGGTCTGAGTCAGACATAGAGGCCTCTGACTCTGATGCAAGGGTGACATACGCCTCCTCAGCACTATATGTGTGACATTATTGTATCTGTCACAGAAAAAAAAATTACAGGAAAAAAAATCCACACAAAATTTAAATTTAAATTAACTTAATTAACTAAATGGCTCTGAAAAGAGCCTTTGGGTCTCTCCAAAAAATTACAACAAAAAAATTAACCCCTAAAAAAATGCACATGCAGCAAAAAAGTACAGCTATGCTCCTGCCAGTGATTTATAGTGATCACTGGCAAGCTAGGGGTTAATGGCTCTGAAAATTAAATTAGCTTAATGGCTCTGAAAAGAGCCTTTGGGTCTCTCAAAAAATTACAACAAAAAAATTAACTCCTAAAAAAATGCACAGACAGCAAAAACGTGCAGCTATGCTACTGCGAGTGATTTATAGTGATCACTGGCAAGCTAGGAGTTAATGGCTCTGAAAATTCAATTAAATTAGCTAAATAGCTCTGAAAAGAGCCTTTGGATCTCTCAAAAAATTACAAAAAAATAAACCCCTAAAAAGATGCACAGACAGCAAAAAAGTGAAACTATGCTACTGCCAGTCAGTGGCGGCTGGTGAATTTTTAGGATGGGGGTGCACAAGACCCTGCCCCTATTAGAAAGCCACGCCCCTTTAAAAAAACATGCCCCTTTTTAAAAACCACGCCCCTTTTAACAAGCCACACCCATTTTTAAAAGCCACATCCCTTTGCGAAAGTCACGCCCCTCAAATGGCCCCACCCATTTGAACCAGCAGTGTTTTTGGTCATTGTCTTCTTGAAATATCCAGCCCCGGCCTGGGGGTAACTTCAACTGAAGTTTGTGACTGATTCCTCAACATTATTCTCAAGTATCTGCTGATATTGAGTGGAATCCATGAGACCCTCAACAATATTACCAGTAGTACAGGTCTTTGGAGGTGGTCTGTGGGCTGTTTTTGACCGTTCTCACCATCCTTTGCCTTTGCCTCTGGCCCTCTCTGATATTTTACTTGCCCTGCCACTTCTGGCCTTAACAAGAACTGTGCCTGTGGTCTTCCATATCCTCACCATGCATTGCTCACTGTGTTCCTCACAGTGGACACAGACATCTTAAATCTATGAATGCATACTCTTCAGTACAGCCATGTCCACGTGCGACAGTGCACAAATGGAGGAGCCTACACTACCTGCCCATGTCTAGTCTTAAAATATACATGATGGTGCTCAGTTAAATTATATAATAACATATATATATATTAACCAAATGATTAATTAAAGCTGCAAAATAATAAGAATATTGAACGTACATTTATGAAAACATATATATTCCTGGATTTAAAGAACCTTCCACTTTATAGAGAAATACAACCACATTTCAATTACTGTTGCCCCAGCCCCCAGTGTTCGATATCAGGCAATGCAACCAAAGGCCTTGGCAACATGAAGATAAATACACCAACATTTTACTTTCTAGTACAAAAGAAGATTATTTCTATTACACTAGTGCTTAATAATTTACTTCAAAGGTAAACATTAAAACAATGTTTATAACTCAAGTACAAGTTTTGTAAATCAAGTCAATACGCCTGTCTTTTTTTGATGCAAATAAATCAATAACATTTTCGTTTAATTTAGGAATGTCATTTATCAATTGTTTTTCAATTGTCAGCATGGCTAGAGCGGTCAGTCTTTCCTCAGTCATGGTGCTCCTTAGAAATGTCTTAACTCGTTTTAAAGTTGAGAAACATCTCTCAGCCTCAGCAGTTGTCACGGGAATAGTTAAAATAATTTGTAACAGTTTGTAGGTCTCAGAGAAAGTACTGTCCAAGTTATGTTCTATTACAAACTGTAGAAGACTAATGGCACCATTCATATTTCTGAAATCTGGTCTTCTGTAAATTACTCCTAGTTCAGTTTTCAGGCGATCTTTCTGTAATGTGTGATAAACAGCTGATGTTTGGTCAAGAAGCTGATTTGGAAAATTTTTATAAAAGAAAATCTATCTTTTACTTGATTTGTGATAACATTGCATATCTCTTTAGCTGCCACAGTCTGAGCAATGTGAATATTTGCTCTTCCTTTTCCTAGATGTTTCCTCTGTTTCTGATATCGTCATGGTCACTGTGTCCATTCTATTCCTTTCTTTTTCCATTGTCTGCTGGAAAGTGTTAATATGTTTTCTAATAAGTGCCGCGTCTGTTAGTGTTTTCTGAAGTTGGTTGTATAACATATCTACATGTGGCATAATATTGTGAAAAACTGTAAGCCAAAACACGAATACCGAGTCTTGTAACATACGCCGAATAGCCCCTGCTTGATTTATAGCTATTTCTTTTTTCGATGTTGACTCTATTTTTTCCATGCTTTCAAAAACTGTATTGACGGTTCGACTCTTGAAATTCCACCTGGTGGCTGAACCATGAGGTATCCTTCTTCTAACAGTTTCATCTAGAATACCTATCCTTTCTGGTGAGTTACTAAAAAAGTTAGTAATGTCACTTAGATTTGAAAAAAATACTCAAACTTGTTGATTTTGACTGCTTGCTTGGCTGACAATTAAATTGAGCTGATGTGCGTAGCAATGCACAAAATGTGCATTCTTGTAGGTACGTTTAATTATAGCCTGAACACCTGCATGCTGACCACTCATCACGCTTGCACTGTCGTAACTCTGCGATATCAGTTTCTCTGGGTTGTCTATAACTTTTTCCAAAGTAGCTTGAATACACGTAGCTAAAGATTCTGCATCATGTCCAGCTGGATTAGTGAATTCCCAGAATCTCTCAACCGGTTGTCCGTTATCTATAATGTATCTAAAAACAACAACCAATTGGAAGGCAGATGAAACATCAGTAGTTTCATCTGCTATCACTGCTACAAAACTTGCATTTGAGATTTCCTTCTTTATTTGGTTCTGGCAAATAGTAAGCATACAGTCTAATAAATCGTTTTGAATTTCTTTTGACGTTCCTTTAAAAACAGTGGCACTAGCGAGATGTTCTTTTAGAGATGCATCAAACTCTGCTGAGAAGTTTATAAGACCTCTGAAAATGCCTGGATTTAATGAATCATCGCGTTCGTCATGTCCTCGAAGTGCAAGCTCAAATGCGCCGCAAAATAAAATACAATTAATTATTTTGGAAAGAACATAGCGATTTTTCGTTACTTGCTCATTATGTTTTTTAATATTCAAACGATATGCACTGTCAAGTTGTTGCCGAATATCAACCCTTCCTAGCAAATTTAACTCTAATGTGGAGTTTAAATGTGATTGGGAGCAATTATGTTTATTTGTTTTTTGACTTAAATGTGATAAATCGGAGACACCATAACTCACCCAGCTTGAATCCCCACTTTGTTTTGCAAACAGGAGACAATAAAAATAATTCACAACCACAAATCCATGGATATTTATCATATACCTCGGGTTTGAATTCTCTTTTGTAATCTCTAGTTTTACATTTTGTCACCTGGGTAAGGTTAAGCATAGGTGTTGGCCTGAGCATTTTAATTTCAATTTTTCTTTCAATGGGCAACGTTGAAAAATGTAATTGCTTTAGCTCAGACACACTAATTTTACTAAGTGCCATCTTAACTGTTAGTTTACACACAAAGAACAGTCCTTTGCTCTTATCTAATATATAACTTGTAGGTAGGTAGCTCTGCAGCTGTTAGAAAATATACAACTCAACTTAAAGTAATAGTTTAATAGTTTGGCGGTTGTTATGTAATATATAACTTGTAGGTAGGTAGCTCTGCAGCTGACCAGCTGTTAAAAAATATAAAACTCAACTTGAAGTAATAGTTTAATAGTTTGGCGGTTGTTATGTAATATATAACTTGTAGGTAGGTAGCTCTGCAGCTGTTAGAAAATATACAACTCAACTTGAAGTAATAGTTTAAAAGTTTGGCGGTTGTTATCTAAAATATAACTTGTAGGTAGGTAGCTCTGCTGCTCTGCAGCTGTTAGAAAATATACAACTCAATAGTAATAGTTTAATAGTTTGGCGGTTGTTATCTAATATATAACTTGTAGGTAGGTAGCTCTGCAGCTGTTAGAAAATATACAACTCAACTTGAAGAAATAGTTTAATAGTTTGGCAGTTGTTATCTAATATATAACTTGTAGGTAGGTAGCTCTGCAGCTGTTAGAAAATATATTAAAAGTTTAATAGGTTTGTGGTTGTTATGTAATATATAACTTGTAGGTAGGTAGCTCTGCTGCTCTGCAGCTGTTAGAAAATATACAACTCAACTTGAAGTAATAGTTTAATAGTTTGGCGGTTGTTATGTAATATATAACTTGTAGGTAGGTAGCTCTGCAGCTGTTAGAAAATATATTAAAAGTTTAATAGTTTTGTGGTTGTTATGTAATATATAACTTGTAGGTAGGTAGCTCTGCAGCTATTAGAAAATATACAACTCAACTTGCAGTAATAGTTTAATAGTTTGGCGGTTGTTATGTAATATATAACTTGTAGGTAGGTAGCTCTGCAGCAGTTAGAAAATATATTAAAAGTGTAATAGTTTTGTGGTTGTTATGTAATATATAACTTGTAGGTAGGTAGCTCTGCTGCTCTGCAGCTGTTAGAAAATATACAACTCAACTTGAAGTAATAGTTTAATAGTTTTGCGGTTGTTATGTAATATATAACTTGTAGGTAGGTAGCTCTGCAGCTGTTAGAAAATATACAACTCAACTTGAAGTAATAGTTTAATAGTTTGGCAGTTGTTATCTAATATATAACTTGTAGGTAGGTAGCTCTGCAGCTGTTAGAAAATATATTAAAAGTTTAATAGGTTTGTGGTTGTTATGTAATATATAACTTGTAGGTAGGTAGCTCTGCTGCTCTGCAGCTGTTAGAAAATATACAACTCAACTTGAAGTAATAGTTTAATAGTTTGGCGGTTGTTATGTAATATATAACTTGTAGGTAGGTAGCTCTGCAGCTGTTAGAAAATATATTAAAAGTTTAATAGTTTTGTGGTTGTTATGTAATATATAACTTGTAGGTAGGTAGCTCTGCAGCTATTAGAAAATATACAACTCAACTTGCAGTAATAGTTTAATAGTTTGGCGGTTGTTTTGTAATATATAACTTGTAGGTAGGTAGCTCTGCAGCAGTTAGAAAATATATTAAAAGTGTAATAGTTTTGTGGTTGTTATGTAATATATAACTTGTAGGTAGGTAGCTCTGCTGCTCTGCAGCTGTTAGAAAATATACAACTCAACTTGAAGTAATAGTTTAATAGTTTTGCGGTTGTTATGTAATATATAACTTGTAGGTAGGTAGCTCTGCAGCTGTTAGAAAATCTACAACACTAGTAGGCAACGGCAAGTAGTTTTGCGGTGCCGGTTGTTATAAAATATATTGCAGCTGTTAGAAAGTGTCAACTACAACTAATAGGTAATATCTTATAATAATTATAATAATATAGCTCACTAGAGATAAAATATAAAATGTTAAATATGCCGGTTTACTGCCTAATTTTAGTATCAGCAGCAGCACAGCAGTTTTTAAAAAAAAAAAAAAACTTTTACCTTTTTTTGCAAAACTGCTAATTGCAATCTGATAATTAATTAATCTGCTAAAATACTTAAATGTATTAATGGTAAGCAACCGTGACAGCCGTCAACGGTCAACAACTAGTATCAGCAGCAGCACAGCAGTTAACTGCTTTTTTTTAAAAAAAAACTTTGACCTTTTTTTTGCAAAACTTCTAATTGCAATCTGCTAATTTATTTTGCTAAAATACTTAAGTTAGATGTATTAATGGTAAGCAACCGTGACAGCCGTCAATGGTCAACAACTAGTAGTATCAGCAGCAGCACAGCAGTTTGCTTTTTTTTTTAAAAAAAACTTTGTTCTTTTTTTGCAAAACTTCTCATTGCAATCTGCTAATTAATCTGCTAAAATACTTAAATTAAATGTATTAATGGTAAGCAACCGTGACAGCCGTCAACTGTCAACAACTAGTAGTATCAGCAGCAGCACAGCAGTTAACTGCTTTTTTTTTAAAAAAAACTTTGTTCTTTTTTTGCAAAACTTCTAATTGCAATCTGCTAATTAATCTGCTAAAATACTTAAATTAAATGTATTAATAGTAAGCAACCGTGACAGCCGTCAACGGTCAACAACTAGTAGTATCAGCAGCAGCACAGCAGTTAACTGCTTTTTTTAAAAAAAAAAACTTTGACCTTTTTTTTGCAAAACTTCTAATTGCAATCTGCTAATTTAATCTGCTAAAATACTTAAGTTAGATGTATTAATGGTAAGCAACCGTGACAGCTGTCAACGGTCAACAACTAGTAGTATCAACAGCAGCACAGCAGTTAACTGCTTTTTTTTTTTTAAAAAAAACTTTGTTCTTTTTTTGCAAAACTTCTAATTGCATTCTGCTGATTAATCTGCTAAAATACTTAAATTAAATGTATTAATGGTAAGCAACTGTGACAGCCGTCAATGGTCAACAGCTAGTAGTATCAGCAGCAGCACAGCAGTTAACTGCTTTTTTAAAAAAAAAAACACTTTGTTCTTTTTTGCAAAACTTCTCATTGCAATCTGCTAATTAATCTGCTAAAATACTTAAAATAAATGTATTAATGGTAAGCAATCGTGACAGCCGTCAACGGTCAACAACTAGTAGTATCAGCAGCAGCACAGCAGTTAACTGCTTTTTTTAAAAAAAAAAAACTTTGTTCTTTTTTTGCAAAACTTCTAATTGCAATCTGCTAATTAATCTGCTAAAATACTTACATTAAATGTATTAATGGTAAGCAACCGTGACAGCTGTCAACGGTCAACAACTAGTAGTATCAACAGCAGCACAGCAGTTAACTGCTTTTTTTTTTTTTTTAAACTTTGTTCTTTTTTTGCAAAACTTCTAATTGCAATCTGCTAATTTATCTGCTAAAATACTTAAATTAAATGTATTAATGGTAAGCAACCGTGACAGCCGTCAACGGTCAACAACTAGTAGTATCAACAGCAGCACAGCAAACTGCTTTTTTTTTTTTTTTAAACTTTGTTCTTTTTTTGCAAAACTTCTAATTGCAATCTGCTAATTAATCTGCTAAAATACTTAAATTAAATGTAATAATGGTAAGCAACCGTGACAGCCGTCAATGGTCAACAAGTAGTAGTATCAATAGCAGCACAGCAGTTAACTGCTTTTAGTATTTGTAAAAAAAAAAAAAAAAAAAAATTTGCAATCTGCTGACAAAAATATTATTTTATTATTCCCAAATTACTCCACTAAACTTACTGACAAAAGCCAATTGTTTTAAGAGAGAACTCCCTCCACTCTACCTAAGTACTCTAAATGTTAAGTTAAAACAAAAAATGAACTTTTTTTTCTCACACACACTGGTGTCTGTCTCACTCTCTACTACTAATCTCAACTCTGTAAGTTAAGTTAGTTAACTAACTACTTAGTTTAAAACTTTAAACTAAACTAATAAGCTCAGCTGCAGGCCTGCAGCAAAATAAGGCCCACTGCCCACTACTAACTATTCGCAAATTCGCAATTAATAATCTCTTATTCTCTCAGTGTCAGCACCAACACGTCTGCAGCAAGGGCTAAATCGCTCGTTTTTTAACAAAGAGAGGCAAGTTGAACATAAGGTCAGAGCTCTGTAAACAAGGCTCCTATCCGCTCAACGGCTATCTCCTCAATGAGATTTTCGCGCCGTTGAGGGGGAGGAGCCTTGTGGGGGCGGTCACGTGACGCAACAGTGTATCAGAGGCGAGACTCAGCCATCAGGCAGACTGTGGGAGGAGCCAGAGCACAGGCTGAAGTCAGCTCACACACTTCAGCCTGTGCGAATAGGGCTCTATTAGCAGTGCCGGGCTGGGAGGAGCTACGCCTGCACAGTGATGCATAGAGATCACTGTGCAGGATAGGGTTTTGCTTTATCGCACATGCGATCAGGTTAGGATAGGGAGGAGGTCAGGTGACACGTTGTTGTGGGAGTGGTGTGGTGACTGACTGGTGTCTGGTGTGCGCACACTCGCGCAGTGAGAGCAGCCTTAGTTAGATTAGGAGGAGGAGACGCTAGTGACTGATGCGGTGTGGTCTACTCTGGTGACGTCAGCTGAGCCTGAGCTCTGGCTCTGCTCTGTGTCCGCCTGGTCCTAGCTCCCTCCTGCTTCTTACAACAATATTAATGGTGGTACCTACAGGCTACAGACTCAGTCACTGCTATACAGAGCCTATACAGTCTACACTCAGACTTGAAATCAATGTATATTATAATAAATAATATTATTAACACTTAACACACACACACACTAATAAAAAAAAATTAAAAAAAAATTAAACAATTTTTTTTTTTTTGCTTAATTTTTTTTTTTTTTTGCTCAAATTTTTTTTTCCTCCTTGCCCCTGGGGGGTTCACGTGCGAATGTGCACAACTGGAGTAGCATCCACTGCTGCCAGTGATTTATAGTGATCACTGGCAAGCTAGGGGTTAATGGCTCTGAAAAGAGCCTTTGGGTCTCTCAATTTTTAACACATAAATTAAATAAATTTCTCTCTCCTAAACACAGGTCTCGCTTTCCAACAAAAATGCAAGTCAGGAGAGGGAGGGAGATCCACACTGATCAGAGTTACTATTTACAAATATTGACATGATCAGAAAAATTGGATATTTTATTATATATTTTTTTGTGGAAGGCTCAGATTGGGTGACCCTAGCTTGCCCCTATGATGAGGCAGGCTAGAGAAAACCCCAGAGGCCCCATGATGCACTGGGCATCACCATCTTGGAAGCATCATGGGGGTGGGGGAGGGGGGCTATATGGGGCTTTTATTTGTTATAATAAAATATATATATTTTTTTTATACCTAAGTGCCTCGACCCACCGAGGCACTTAGCACACAGGCAGAGCATCGGAAACCTGTCCGATCGATCCTGATGCTTCCAGCACTCAGTTTAGCCAATGACATACGGGGTATGTCCTCGGTCGTTAACTGCATTTTTTTGCAGGACGTACCCCATACGTAGTCGGTCGTTAAGGGGTTAAGATCATATTTTGCCCTACAAAAATTACTGTCTTTATAAATTTATAGAATATGTTTAAGGCAGAATATATAAAAAGGAAAAATACTTGTGTTGGTAGTAATCTGAGGTCAATTCTAAGTAATCTATTTAACCAGGAATTCACTTTACTCCAGAATTGATAGATTTTAGGTTAAGTAAGCAGACACAAAGGACATAGCCATTTCAGATCATGCTATTATTTCCTTAGAGATTAATACTAGCAGATTTCTGAATAAAAATAAGCTCCATATTTTTCTCCTGCAATACCTATTACACAATGTTTAATTTAAAAACTGGTTGAAAAGGAAACTGGAGGAATTCTATGACTGTAATGTCGCTTATATCAATAAACTAGTCTGGGAAACGACAAAGTCTGTACTCAGAGGGGAAATTAAGGCCTTTTTATGAAAGTGGGGGGAAAAAAGTAAACTTAGGGAAGAACAGCTCTCTAACTTTGTAAGAAATAGCTTAGGAAATATGTTAGTAATCTGACTCAATGATTATGGAAAATATACCTCAATGCTAGGTTAGAAAGAGAACTCTTCTTGAAGCAAAATATAACAATTGAAGATCAGAGATAAAATGCCCTCTTTAGTGGCAATTTTGGCAAGTCTGCGAAATTCTTAGCTAGAATTTCTAGAAATACAGTGTGTATTGAAAAGAATCACCCCTTAATTACTCAGTGCAACTTATAACATCCAAGTGAAAGTTATACCACCAACATGTCAGGCAAAAATACAAAAAAAGATGATTCAAAAACAGAATCACTGAGTTGAACTTCTGGCAGCGTTTGAACTTACCCCAGATCCCTAGTTTGTATTTACAAAGATTGAACAAGTTGATTTTATTATTGGAAATATCTGAAGCTATTATAAAATCAAGACTAAATAAAGCCCCAGGTCCAGACTCTCTCCCAGCAGAATTTTATAAACTCCTGCATGACCAGATGTTACCTATACTATTTTCTCTCTTTAAAGCATTTTATATATGAAATAAGATGCACTATTTTCTACTTTACAGCATCTAACATTGCCCTAATTCTTAAAAAAGATAAAGATCCAGAATGTATTGCATCTAACAGACCAATCTCTCCTTTGAAACAAGATTATAAAATATGTACTGCCATCATCTTACAAATACATAAAAGTTGTTTGAGCTCAATAATCTATGTAGATCAAGCTGGTTTATAATAGGTAGGAGTCCAGTTAAAAATATGTGCAAGGCTATGTTAGTGCTAAATCATTACTTTAATAAACCTACAAGTATTTTTTTTTTTACCTACGAGTAAAAAATTTGGCATTACTTACAGTATATGTGGAAAAGGCATTTGATTCCATTTTATGGGATCACTTACTCACTTCCTTTGAAGGTTTCAAATTTACAGGGCAGTTCTTACATTTTGTACTATACTCTTCCATTAGAGTAAATAGTGATACTTCAGATAGCTTTATCCTTAAGAGAGGTAAATGTCAAGGATGTTGCTGGTCCCCTCTGCTATTTAATCTATCTCTGGAACCGCTTGTGATACTACTGAGGGAACACTTGAAAGGGATAAGGCTGGGAGGAGAGAAAATGGTCCTGTCATTATTTGCAGACAATATACTGATATTTTTGAGTAACACAAGGCTATTCCTAAGCTTTTACAGATCATTGAGTTATATAGTATGTTTTCTGTGTATAAAATCAATCTTGGAAAATCTGAATTGCTTTGGATTTCCAAACCAATCAATGAAGTATTGCACCCATTCAAGGAAGTGAATCAAATTAAATATTTGGGCATTATCTTTAGTAAAAACCCTACTCTTTGGTATGAACTGAACTTCCCCGAATACATTGAGGATCTTAAGAAGAAGTTAAACGCGGGGAGTAATCTCTCTATTTCTATGTCAGCACGTATTATGATAATTAAAGCTAATTTATTCCCAAAGTTGTTATATCTATTAAAGAATTTGCCTTTGCTCCTGTTAAAAAGGGATATTGTTGCTTTCCATATGATGTGTTCTAATTGCATATGGCAAGGAAAGAAAGTATAAATCTCCATATATAAATTGTCCCTTCCTAGGGCCAATGGTGAAACTTTGTAAATTTGCCTTAGATTGGATTTTAGAAAACAATTATATTAGTATCGAATCCAATCTAATCTATCTTTTTGCATTGAAACCGGTACTTCAAATACCCTTCTCCAAACTCCTGACAAGTGTTGCCCAAATGCATACTCTTATGTATATTATCTTTGCCTGGCAAAAGTTATGTACAGAGATCAAGATTAGCTATCGTAGGTCAGGATTCCTGCCCCTATGGGTTAACTCCGAGTTTGTACCAGGTTTAGGTCAAGGAGTTTTCACCTCGTGGGTGAGTAAGGGACTTAGAAGGGTGGGGGAAGTTTGTGAAACTAGATCATTGATGGTGAGATCCTTTCATTCAATCTACCTAGATCCACTTTCTTTGATTATCTTCAGACTAGACACTGGATTGAGTCTTTAAGATCTGACACTGGACTTGATCTATCTCTCAGAGAACTTGACAAAGCTATTAGACTATATTCAGGAGGGAACTTCTCTATTTCAAACAATAACAATATTATTACCAGCTTTCATGCCAAAATCCATATTGAGACCTTTCTTTCAAAATGGAATAGGATATTGATAGATTTATCAAGAGAAAATATTTTACAAAGTGTATTGTTGGAATTGGTATCTATAATTTGGAGAGAATACCAATTTAAATTAATTAATATGCTTTATATTACACCTTCTAGATTAGCAAAATGGTATGGTAAAGAAGTTAATTGTCCAAGATGTAATGCTGAATTGGCAGATATTATACACTGCTTCTGGCAATTGCCTAAAATCTATCAATTCTGTAGTAAAGAGAAGTGATTTTAAAAGTTTCTTAAAATAACATGCTTTGTCTGATTCTTGCAAGTTTAATTTGGAATTTCCTATCCCTTTAATTGTTATTAAGAAGAAATAACAAGCAACATATATTACTTTTTTATGAGTATACTTCCTTTTCTTTACATACAAATACTCAGTTTAGAGGAAAACTGTTAGTAACAATTGAGAATGTTCTGGTGTTTCAGAATGCACTTAAATTACTATTTAGTTTCCAGACATTTTTTTCACCCATTTGAGTATTGCAAATATGTTCAACTACAGATAGATTAAATAGTAATTTATGTCCCTGTAGGGATTCTGAGATGCAAACTAACCTCATTATTTAACACTATCAACAAGATCATGATAATTTGCTATAGGCATTATAAAGAATCTTTTTAAAGATAAAAGGCTAGATTACGAGTGGAGCATTAGTTTGTGTTCACGTTCGAGTGTTAAAACTGACAGAATTATTTTTTTATTTGCTCTGCGATTTTCGCTCGTATTATGAGTTGAAAGTAAAAAGTTTGTGTTCTCACATTATCAAAATCGCATTTCCCCATAGACTTCAATGGAGCTGAAAATGTTGGGAAAAAAACACAATTTGCGCAAACACGATCACGGTTATATAAAAAGCACAACATAAGAAAATAATATTGCATAATTCATAATAAAATGTTCTGCACATAGCAGAATATTTTCTATTTATTCTTAAAGAGATATTTATGTATATGATGGATTTCTGTATATATATATATATATATATATATATATATATATATATATATATATATATATATATATATATATATATACAGCATGTATATATATATATATATATATATATATATATATATATATATATATATATATATATATATATACAGCATGTATATATATATATATATATATATATATATATATATATATATATATATATATTTATACAGTATATACAGTCATGGCCAAAAATATTTTCACCCCTGCATTTCTGCCAGATAATGCACCACTTCGCCCAGAAAATTGTTGTAATTACAAATCTTTAGGCATTCTCATGTTTATTTCTTTTGTTTGTATTGGAGTGACAAAAAAAGTGGAGAAAACAAAGCCAAATCTGACATATTCCACACAAAACTTAAAAAATATACTGGATAATATTATTGACACCTTCTCAAAATTGTAAGAAATAATTGCATTCCAAGTTTGTGATGCTCCTATAATGTGTAATTAAACTCACCTGTATCAATCAATATGTGCTGACAATATAGAAATCACAAAAATAAGAAAAAGTATGCTGAGCTAGATACGCTAAATACAGTAATGGTGCCAATTAATAGCCCATACACTCTACAGACTACAAAGGAAAGAGTAAGGGGGTGCCAGGGATTATTGTAATAGCAATCAATACAGTAAATAATAAAGAAAGAAAATCCCCAAAAGCACTTACTTAAATAAACTAAGGGCATGAAAAGGGGCCACACATAAAACTTAATTTTTATTAGGCTCTAGTGGATAAAATAGTACCTAAAAGATACTAAAGAATAAAACCAATTAAATAGAAACATAATGTTTCCAGATATCACTGTCTGGTACTTTGAGGTAAGAAACAGAGAATATCTATAAAGCAAAAAATAAATAATTAAATATGATAATAACTAATAATCATGGAGATGCAGCTTAAAAGTATATAATAGGATAAGAGAATCCACTGTGAACTATTCAGTGAATGAAAAAGATCCCTACATACAGTAAGTACAGTCTATGATTTCATGTATCACCACAATGGGGTATGGAGGGTAAAAGGGCTTAATACTATATGCTGATGCTGAAAGACTTCACAGTTGTTTCAAAAATATGCGGGCATTATCTACTGCATTGCGAGTTCAACAATATATAGTTTATTACAATATATACACCACAATTAAGGTAATGTTCCAGAGACACACAGACAGGCGAACGCCTGACGCGCGTATCACCTGAGCTTTTTCAAACGCGTATGCGCCCCCTTAACGTCCTCTCTTTGTTTATTCAATATCCAATTGAATTGTATCGACACACACCTCTGAAAAGAAAATATCCCATTGGATTTCAAAAGGACCAATCCTCCACTTCCACGTATTGGTTACTGCAACGCCCCCATATCGCATCACAGCGGGCGTGATTTAGTTTGCCAGTATGGATTGGGGAATGAGCAACTATCATAATAGTATCGCATTTCCAATGTAAATATTTCTAATCATATAAGCAGGGTGGTATGAGAAGATTTACATTTTGCTAGATATACGTCTTGAAGGGACACTGGACCCAAATGTTTTCTTTCGTGATTCAGATAGAGCATGCAATTTTAAGCAACTTTCTAATTTACTCCTATTATCAATTTCTCTTTGTTTTCTTACTATCTTTATTTGAAAAAGAAGGCATCTAAGCTTTTTTGGGGGTTCAGAACTTTGGACAGCACTTTTTTATTGGTGGATAAATTTATCCACCAATCAGCAAGGACAACCCAGGTTGTTCACCAAAAATGGGCCGGCATCTAAACTTACATTCTTGCATTTAAAATAAAGATACCAAGAGAATAAAGAAAATTTGATAATAGGAGTAAATTAGAAAGTTGCTTAAAATAGCATGCTCTATCTGAATCATGAAAGAAAACATTTGGGTACAGTGTCCCTGTAAGTGAGTGCATTTGGGATTTTCTTTCCTTCTTTACTGTATTGAATATAGAAATCACACCGGCAACCAGTTAAAATGGAGAAGAGAAAGAGCAGCAAAGAATTGTCAGAGAATTTGAGAACAAAAATTGTGAAAAAGCATGGACAATCTCAAGGTTACAAGTCCATCTCCAGAGATCTTAATGTTCCTGTGTCCACTGTGCACAAAATTGTCAAGAAGTTTACAGCCAATGGCACTGTAGCTAATCTCCCTGGATGTGGACGAAAGAGAAAAATTGATCAAAGATTGCAACAAAGGATTGTTCGAATGGTGGATAAAGAACCTTGATCAGCGTCCAGAAAAATTCACTCTGACCTTCAGGCACAGGGTACAAATGTGTCAGCTTGCACTATACATTGTCATCTTAATGAAAAGGGACGCTGTGGAAGGAGACCCAGGAGGACCCCACTGCTGACATAGAAACATAAAAAAGACAGATTGGAGTTTGCCAAAACTTACCTGAGGAAGCCAAAATCCTTTTGGGAGAATGTGATGTGGACAGACGAAACAAAATTACGCTTTTTGTTAAAGCCCATAATGCTACTGTTTTACGAAAAATAAATAAGGCTTTTAAAGAAAAAAATACAGTCCCTACAGTCACACATGGTGGAGGTTCACTGATGTTTTGGGGTTGATTTGTTGCTTCAGGCACTGGATGTCTTGACTGTGTACATGGCATTATAAAATCTGAAGACTACTAAAGAATTCTGTGGTGCAATGTAGGGTCCAGTGTCAGAAAGCTGGGTCTCTGTCAGAGGTCATGGGTCTTACAGCAGAACAATGGCCCAAAGCACACGTCAAAAAGCACCCAGGCATGGTTTAAGACAAAGCACTGGAGAGTACTGAACTGGCCAGGAATGAGTCCAGATGTCAAAACCATAGAGAACCTGTGGAGATATTTCAAAACAGCAGTTAGGAAAAGGAACCCTTCTAATCTGAGAGACCTGGAGCAGTTGGCGAAAGAAGAGTGGTCCAAAATTCCAGTAGAGAGGTGTAAGAAACTCATTGATGGTTACAGGAAGCAATTGATTTCAGTTATTTTTTTCCAAGAGGTGTGCTACCAAATATTAAATTGAGGGTTCCAATAATTTTGTCCAGTTAATTTTTTGAGTTTTGCATGGAATGTATCAGATTTGGCTTCCCCCCACTTTTTTATGTCATATCAATACAAACAAACAGCTAGATTACGAGTTTTGAGCTCTATAGGGAAATTAACGACCGCCACAAAAGTGGCGTTATTTAACCTCTCTATAGCGCTGCTATTACAGGTTTTGAAAAAGCAGGCATGTGCAGGGCGATATGGTGGCGTTGAGCTCTATACCACACCGAAATACAAGCGCTGCTTTGACGTGCTCGTGTACGATTTCCCCATAGACATCAATGGGGAGAGCCTGCAAAAAAGAAGCCTAACACCTGCGATCGTGGAAACAAAAGCTCCATAAAGCAGCCCCATTGATGTATATGGGGAAAGAAAAAGTTATGTTTAAAACACCCTAACATAAAAACCATTGTAGATATCTTAGGTTTTATTTTTATTTCACATGTATAAATACAATTATCTAAATTACAACCCCCCCCCCCCCACTAAAGTACACAAAATAAAAAACAAAATTATATTAAAAAAAAATACTCCTAATCTAATAGCCCTATCAAAATAAAAAAGCCACCACAAAATAATAAAACCCCTAGCCTACACTAAACTGCCAATAACCCTTAAAAGGGCCTTTTGCTGGGCATTGCCCCAAAGAAATCAGATCTTTTACCTGTAAAAAATACATACACCCCCCAACAGTAAAAACCACCACCCATCCAACCAGACCCCCCAAATAAAACTCTATCTAAATAAAACTAAGCTAACCATTGCTCTGAAAAGGGCATTTGGATGGACATTGCCCGTAAAAGGGCATTTAGCTCTTTTACATTACACAAAGCCTAAGCTAAAAATAAAACCCACCCAATAAACCCTTAAAAAAACTTAACACTAACCCCCGACGATCCACTTACAGTTTTCGAAGACCGGACATCCATCCTCATCCAGCCGGCAATGTCCTCATCCAAGCAGGCAGAAGTCCTCATCGAAGCTGGCAGAAGTCTTCCTCCAAGCGGGCAGAAGTCTTCATGGAAGAGGCCAGAATTCTTCATCCAAGTGGGTAGAAGTCTTCATCCAGACGGCATCTTCTAGTTTCATCCATCTGGCGCGGAGCCGGTCCATCTTCAAGACATCCGGCGCGGAACATCCTCTTCTTCCGCTCGTCGCTGGAAATTAAAGTTCCCTTTAAGTGATCTTTAAGATTGAGCTTTAATCCTATTGGCTGATCCAATCAGTCAATAGGATTGAGCTCGCATTTTATTGCCTATTCCAATCAGTCAATAGAATACAAGCTCAATCCTATTGGCTGATTGGATCAGCCAATAAGATTTTTTCCCCTTTAATTCCTATTGGCTGATAGAATTCTATCAGCTAATCGGAATGTAAGGGACGCCATCTTGGATGATGTCACTTAAAGTGAACTTAATTTTCCAGTGACGATCAGAAGAAGAGGATGCTCCGCGCCGGATGTCTTGAAGATGTACGCCGGATGGATGAAGATAGAAGATGCCATCTGGATGAAGACTTCTGCCCACATTTATTTTTATGAAACTTTTTTTATTTTCAAAACAGATAACCAGAGTTTTGAGGACGCAATATCCTAATGTGCCTTAATTTCAATTGCACTCAAGCAATCATGTTTACATTCAGCTTGTAATACAAGTGCTACATCAGATGCGCTTAAGCAGCCATGATAAACACCTTTTCACTTGTGAGTAACTGGTCCTAAGTTGGGTAAGGCTCACTCTACAACCTAACTTACCTACCCCTCACAATCACTTCATCCAGTCATCCTTCTTTCAAATCTTACCTAGAGAATATCAGTGAAAATATAACTATAATAAAGGCCAATCTGCTTAAAGCCCAAACAACTGCAAATACTTACTATGGGCTTAATTTGTCATACGCTGTCCGCATTTATCATTGCACAAGCATTTCACTAGAAATGCTTGTTCATTGTGGCGCTCTGCTCATTGGTTGCCAATTGGGCACTAGCAGCGTCTAAGTATTCTTATCTACTGAAAACCTTAAACTTAAAGTACCCAGTCAAAAAGTACATTGGCCTTTTATGATAGAAAAAAATTATAAATGAGGTCACCTACACCTTATATAGTTCACCCAGCAATACATATTTCACTTTTAAAACTGTACAAACCAGACTCTTTCCATTGTCTTCTTGTCTCTTACCCCCATTCTATCCTCATACAAGATGAGAAGGAATTTGAAGTTAAAGAAATACTAGACTCTAGAGTCAGATATAGACGTATTGAATACATAATCAAATGGAAAGGTTATGGGTACAACATTTCAATGTACATGCTCCAGGTGTTGTGGTCCATTTTAAAGTGCAATAATCTTCTAAGCCTAAACCTTCTGCTTCATGAGGTAGCTGTTTGTGTGTGTTATATACATGTTTTGCTCTGTTTTTCCCTTTTTTTAGTTATGTGCTTTTAAGAAATCATTACCTCTGCAGCTCTTCCTTTTTAACAGCTAGAAGCAGTAATCAGTGCACTATTAAAGGGTTAGATAACGAGTGGAGCGTTAACAGTTACGGCCAAGTGATAGACGGTTTATCATGGCTGTTTTTCGCTCATTTTGCTTTTTGCTCGTAATACAAGTTGAAAGTAAACGTGATCACTTGAACACATTTGAAGTTAACGCGCATTAGCGTGACCTCAGAGCTCTGGTTAACTGTCACAAAACAAAAAGGTCTCACAAAATGCATAAAAAATATGTTACAAAGTACAGTTTTACTATTAGTAACACTATCTATAAGGGATAAATGAGGTCTCTAAAGATGTACAGTATATGTATGCATTTATGTATGTTTACAAATGTGTACATATGTATTTATGTATGTATGTATTTACAGACATATATACACATATAAACACATAAATACATATGTACACATATATAGACATATACACTATATATATATATATATATATATATATATATATATATATATATATATATGTGTGTGTGTGCATTGGAGCCCTTTGCAGTTGAGTAGATGAAAACATGAAAAAAAACATATTTATGCAATATTCTTATTTAATAATGGTTTTAACTATGTATTTACTGTAAATATTTCACATTCCAATGTTCTGCACATAGCAGAATATGTTCTAAGTATTTCTAAATAGATATTCCTATATATATATATATATATATATATATATATATATATATATATATACTGTATATATACTGTATATGTATATATCTATACCTATATATAATCATGTATATATAAAGGTATTGTCATGATCTGATCCGATCATCGCCGTGTCGCCGCGGCTCCCGGATCTCTTTCTGTTACTGAGCGTCACGTTGCGTGACGCAGTTTTCCTGTTTCCAGCCCCTTCACGTCATCAGGCTTTTAAAAGCCTTGGCGGGACATCGCTCCGGTGCCCGTTTGTTGTTGTTTCTTGCTGCTTCATTCCGGCTTGTAAGTACTCTGAATCTGCTTTGCCTGACCACTCTGCTGCCTCATCCTTGTACCTGATTAAAGGGACACTAACCATTGCTTTGCCTGACCACTCTGCTGCCTCATCCTTGTATCTGATTAAAGGGACACTGACCATTGCTTTGCCTGACCACTCTGCTGCCTCATCCTTGTATCTGATTAAAGGGACACTGACCATTGCTTTGCCTGACCACTCTGCTGCCTCATCCTTGTATCTGATTAAAGGGACACTGACCATTGCTTTGCCTGACCACTCTGCTGCCTCATCCTTGTATCTGATTAAAGGGACACTGACCATTGCTTTGCCTGACCACTCTGCTACCTCATCCTTGGATCTGATTAAAGGGACACTGACCATTGTTTTCCTGACTACTTTACTGCCTCATCCTTGTATCTGATTAAAGGGACACAGACCATTGCTTTGCCTGACCACTCTGCTGCCTCATCCTTGTATCTGATTAAAGGGACATTGTCCACTGCTTCATTTGATCACTCAACTGCCTTATCCTATGCTTGTTTTAAAACTCCAATCCGAAAACCTGCATTTATGAGTACTCTTTTCTTTTTCTACAAATTAACCTCTTCATTGTTATTCCTGAGTGGGTCACATCCTGGTTTCCTCTCAGCATGCTAGCGTGTGTTTATCTTTTCATGCTAGCAGTTGGGTCCAATCCTGGACTGATTCTATATGGCTGACAGTACAAATGGGCCATTTATGGACCCCGCTGAGCTTTCCATGACCATGGCCCACCAGGGACAGTTATTGAGATCTCATGCTGCATATTTGCAATCCCTGGACTCCAAGCTGGATCAGATAACTGTTTTACTGCAAAGTTTGGTGGCTCCCACACAGCCCAATCCTACCTCTCTGGCTACACCTTCCTCTGCACCTACTACAACCCATACTCAAGGGCAAATTGGCCCTAGGATTCCCCTGCCTGACAAATATGATGGAAATCCTAATGATTGTAGGGGTTTTTTGAACCAGTGCCGTCTTCATTTCCGCAACAGCACTGCTCTCTTCACTACGCCTTCTTCAAGGATAACATTCCTTATATCATTGATGAAAGGGAAAGCCCTGGCCTGAGTGTCCCCCTTATTGGATAAGAATGACCCTATCCTTCAGGATGCGGATTCCTTCATGACTGTGTTTTCTACTGTCTTTGACAAACCTGGAAGATCTTCAGCTGCTGAAGCCTCTCTTTTGGACCTGCGTCAGGGAGGCCAATCCATGGCACAGTATGCTATTGAGTTCTGCACACTTGCAGCTGAGACCTCTTGGAATCAGGGAGCTCTAAGAGCGGCTTTTTGTAAGGGTCTCTCTGAACGTCTTAAGGACGAGTTAGTGTATCGGGACCTCCCAGAATCCCTTGAAGACCTGATTAATCTCTGTATCAGACTTGACACCAGGTATAGTGAACAACAACAGGAGAGAAAGAGAACACGTAAACCTCTATCTCGCCCTTCTTTCCGCCTGGCACCCCGTTTCTCCAATCTTGTGTCTCCTTCGTCTACCACTACCAATCAAACAGAACCGATGGAGGTTGGTACCATCAAATTAACCTAGACCAAACGCCAGAAAAGACATGCTCTTGGTCTATGCTTATACTGTGGCCTGAAGGGCCATTTGTTGAGGGATTGCCCCACCAGACCAGTAAAAGCCAGGGTTTAACTCCAGATCAAGGTACTGAGTTAAGCCAGATCGAATTCTCCTCCCTCAACAACAAACTTTTTGTGCCGGTAACTCTTCATCTCAGAGATCAAAAGATCTACACTCAAGGTCTCATTGATTCGGGTGCTGGTGGCATGTTTATTCATTCCAGCTTTGCAACCATACACAGAATACCCCTACATGCTAAAGGGCACTCTGTCAAGGTCTCCACTGTCAGTGGTGGTCCGCTGGGCTCTGGACTTATTCAGTTTTCTACCATGCCATTGCTATTCTCCGTTGGGGCTCTCCATTTCGAGACTCCTCAGTTTCCTATAATCTTGGATCTTCCCTGGCTACAGCTGCACAACCCTACATTTTCATGGACGCAAGGCGAACTCACTACTTGGGGGTTTTCATGTTTTGTCAACTGTCTACACACCCCGGTCAAGCGTCCAGTCACCATAGCAATTACTACCGAAACCTCAAACTCCTTACCTATTTGCTATCAGGACTTTCTTGATGTGTTTTCTAAAAAAGAGTCAGAACATCTTCCTCCCCATCGTCCCATTGATTGTCCCATAGACCTGCTCCCTGGGGCTCCTTTGCTCCGTGGGAAAACATATCCTCTTTCTAGACCCGAAAACCTATCCCTTAAAGAATATATCAAGTATAACCTGGCTAGAGGCTTTATAAGACATTCTTTCTCTCCTGTGGGGGCCAGCTTCTTCTTTGTGGAGAAAAAGGACGGGGGCCTCCGACCCTGTATAGACTTTAGGGGTCTAAATCAAATCACTGTGAAGAATAAGTATCCATTGCCCCTAATCCCCGAGTTGTTCACTTATCTACAATGTTCCACTATATTCACCAAATTGGATCTTCGTGGCAAGTACAATCTTATCCGTATGTGCAAGGGAGATGAATGGAAAACAGCTTTTAATACCCATTTTGGGCATTACGAAATATCTTGTCATGCCTTTTGGGCTTTGCAATGCCCCAGCAGTGTTCCAACACTTTGTCATCAAGATATTTCGGGATTATCTGAACATCTTCGTAATCATCTACCTTGACGATATACTCATCTTTTCACAGACCTACCAGGATCATGCGTCCCATGTCAAGAAAGTACTTCAACGTCTTAGGGATAATCATCTTTTTGCCAAGATGGAAAAGTGTTCTTTTCACCAGGATTCTATCTCCTTTCTACGATATGTGATATCCAAAACTGGTTTCAATTTGGATCCTACCAAACTCAATGCCATACTAGAGTGGCCTAGACATGACTCCCTTAAAGCTCTCCAGCATTTCCTTGGTTTTGCCAGTTACTACAGGAAGTTCATTAAGGGTTTTGCCACAATATAAGCACCCCTTACTTCTCTAACAAAAAAGGGGCAAAACGTCAAAGAGTGGTCTCCAGATGCTATTCAGGCTTTTGACTCCCTCAAGAATGCTTTAGCTTCTGCACCTATTCTTCGTCACCCTAATCCGGAACATCAATTCATCCTGGAAGTGGATACTTCCTCTGTGGCTGCAGGAGCAGTCCTTTCTCAACGTATACCAGAGTCTGGTAAGATTCATCCCGTCATTTTTTTCTTCAAGAAGTTCACCTCCTCAGAATTAAACTATGATGTGGGCAACAAGGAATTGCTGGCCATCAAAATGGCCTTAGATGAATGGAGACTTTGGTTAGAGGGCACTATTCATCTCGTCTCAATCCTCACTGATCATAAGAATTTACTTTATCTCCAGATAGCCAGTAGTGATGTCGCGAACTTAAAAATTTTGGTTCGCGAACGGCGGACTTGAACTTCCGCTACTGTTCGCGAACCGGCGAACCGCGCGAACCGCGCGAACCGCCATTGACTTCAATAGGCAGGCGAATTTTAAAACCCACAAGGACTCTTTCTGGCCACAATAGTGATGGAAAAGTTGTTTCAAGGGTACTAACACCTGGACTGTGGCATGCTGGAGGGGGATCCATGGCAAAACTCCCATGGAAAATTACATAGTTGAAGCAGAGTCTGCTTTTAACCCATAAAGGGCCTAAATCACCTAACATTCCTAAATTGTTTGGAATAACGTGCTTTAAAACATCAGTTATGATGTTGTATCGATCAGGTATTGTAAGGGTTACGCCCGCTTCACAGTGACAGACCAAACTCCAAGTGTAACGCACTGCAAACAACCGCAAACAGTCCATTTGCACAACCACGAGATAGATAGATTTGATAGATAGATATATAGATTTCATAGCTCAATAGATGCAATATACATATGATCGATACAAATTACATAGATCAATAGATGCAATATACATTTGATAGATACGAATTACATAGATCAATAGATGCAATATCCATTTGATAGATACGAAATATATAGATCAAAAGATGCAATATACATTTGATAGATACGAATTACACAGATCAAAAGATGCAATATACATTTTATAGATACGAATTACATTGATCAATAGATGCAATATACATTTGATAGATACGATTGATAGTTAGATAGATTTGATAGATAAATAGATAGATTTGAAAGATATATAATTTCCCTGACAGAGTATAACAATAAGACATGCGGTCTGGGACCCGTGGTGTGTTAAGTAGTACTATTCTTAGCAGTTTACTACTACCTGTTACTCCCCCAATCGGGGGAGGTCTATATGGCCTGCATTTTTGGAACAGGGAGATGGATGAAGATGATTGGTCTGTCCTCCTACTTCAAATTTGTCCTAAACACAAGTGGCTGTCTCAAAACAGTCCGGCCAAGAGATAGATAGATTTGATAGATAGATATACATAGATTGATAGTTAGATAGAATCGATAGAAGATAAATAGATAGATTTGATAGATATATAATTACCCTGAAAAAGTATAATAATAAAACATGCGGTCTGAGACCCATGGTAACTAGGTTGTGTTAAGTAGTACTATTGTTAGCACTTTAATCCCTGTTACTCCCCCTATCGGGTGAGGTCTATATGGCCTGCATGATTACCCTGACAAAGTATAACAACAAGACACGCGGTCTGGGACCCATGGTAACTAGGTTGTGTTAAGTAGTACTGTTCTTAGCAGTTTAATCCCTCTTACTCCCCCTATCGGGGGAGGTCTATATGGCCTGCATGATTACCCTGACAAAGTATAACAACAAAACATGCGGTCTGGGACCCATGTTAACTAGGTTGTGTTAAGTAGTACTATTCTTAGCACTTTAATCCCTGTTACTCCCCCTATCGGGGGAGGTGTATATGGCCTGCATGATTACCCTGACAAAATATAATAATAAGACATGCGGTCTGGGACCCATGGTAACTAGGTTGTGTTAAGTAGTACTATTCTTAGCACTTTAATCACTGTTACTCCCCCTATCGGGGGAGGTGTATATGGCCTGCATGATTATCCTGACCAAATATAATAATAAGAAATGCGGTGTGGGACCCATGGTAACTAGGTTGTGTTAAGTAGTACTATTCTTAGCAATTTAATCCCTGTTACTCCCCCTATCGGGGGAGGTCTATATGGCCTGCATGATTACCCTGACAAAGTATAACAACAAGACACGTGGTCTGGGACCCATGGTAACTAGGTTGTGTTAAGTAGTACTGTTCTTAGCAGTTTAATCCCTCTTACTCCCCCTCTCGGGGGAGGTCTATATGGCCTGCATGATTACCCTGACAAAGTATAACAACAAAACATGCGGTCTGGGACCCATGTTAACTAGGTTGTGTTAAGTAGTACTATTCTTAGCACTTTAATCCCTGTTACTCCCCCTATCGGGGGAGGTGTATATGGCCTGCATGATTACCCTGACAAAATATAATAATAAGACATGCGGTCTGGGACCCATGGTAACTAGGTTGTGTTAAGTAGTACTATTCTTAGCACTTTAATCACTGTTACTCCCCCTATCGGGGGAGGTGTATATGGCCTGCATGATTATCCTGACCAAATATAATAATAAGACATGCGGTGTGGGACCCATGGTAACTAGGTTGTGTTAAGTAGTACTATTCTTAGCAATTTAATCCCTGTTACTCCCCCTATCAGTGGAGGTCTATATGGCCTGCATGATTACCCTGACAAAGTATAACAACAAAACATGCGGCCTGGGACCCATGGTAACTAGGTTGTGTTAAGTAGTACTATTCTTAGCACTTTCATCCCTGTAACTCCCCCTATTGGGGGAGGTCTATATGGCCTGCATGATTACCCTGACAAAGTATAACAACCAAACATGCGGTCTGGGACCCATGTTGGTACTGGTATAACTAGGTTGTCTTAAGTAGTACTATTCTTAGCAGTTTAATCCCTGTGATTGGTCTGTCCTCCTACTTCAAATTTGTCAAAAACACAAGTGGCTGTCTCAAAACAGTCCGGACACGAGATAGATAGATTTGATAGATAGGTATACATAGATTGATAGTTAAAACTGTTATAACAAATATGATTGGTGGCAATAGTTGGCAGCAAGTGGGCCTGGCACACACGCTGGCAGGCAGGCAACTTCAATTAGATTACACTAGCAGACTAATCTCTCACAGTCAAAAAATATTTTTTTAAAATATTTACACTACTGTTATAAAAAATATGATTGGTGGCACTAGTTGGCAAGTGGGCCTGGCACACATGCTGGGAGGAAGGCAACTACAATTAGATTACACTAGATGACTGATGTTTCTCAATCAAAAAAGTTTTTTATAGATAGGTATACATAGATTGATAGTTAAAACTGGCAGGCAGGCAACTTCAATTAGATTACACTAGCAGACTAATCTTTCACAGTCAAAAAATATTTTTTTAAAATATTTACACTACTGTTATAAGAAATATGATTGGTGGCACTAGTTGGCAAGTGGGCCTGGCACACAGGCTGGCAGGCAGGCAACTGCAATTCAATTGCACTAGCAGACTGATGATTCACAGTCAAAAAAGTTTTTATTTTAAATATTTACACTACTGTTATAACAAATATGATTTGTGGCACTAGTTGGAAAGTGGGCCTGGCACACACGCTGGCAGACAGGCAACTGCAATTAAATAACAATAGCAGACTGATGTAAAAGTTTGTTTTAAAAAAAGTTACACTAATGTTACAACAGATAGGAGTGATGGCACTCAGGATAGAAGTAGGCACAGTATGTGCTGGCAGCCTGACACACAGGCTGGCACTAGTGGCAGGCTGGCCTGGCAACTAAAATTAAATAACACTAGAAGACTGATGTAAAAGTTTTTTTTTACAAAATTTAAACTAATGTTACACCAGATAGGAGTGGTGGACTGGCACTGAGGATGGAAGTAGGCACAGTATATGCTGGCAGCCTGACACACAGGCTGGCACTAATGGCAGCCAGTCTGTCCTGGCAACTAATATTAAATAACACTAGAAGAGAACTGATGTAAAAAAAAAATTGTTTTTAAATTTACATAATGTTACACCAGATATAAGTGGTGGAAAAAAGAGCTATTAATCACATTATATTATGTGGGCCTGACACACAGGCCTGATGGAAAATGAAATTAGATTACACTAGCAAAATTATTAAAAAAAAAAAAAATTTAATTTAAAATAATGTTTATGAGTGGTGGCTGGAGTGGTGGCGGGCACAGCAATTAACCACAGTATATGCTGTGTGAGCCTGAGACACAGGCCTGATAGAAAATTAAATTAGATTACACTAGCAAAATGATTTAAAAGTTTTTTTTTTAATTTAAAATAATGTTAAGCAGATATGAGTGGTGGCTGCTGGCACAGCAATTAAACAACGTTGTATGATGTGTAAGCCTGACACACAGGCCTGATAGAAAATGAAATTAGATTACACTAGCAAAATGATTTAAACGTTTTTTTTTAATTTAAAATAATGTTAAGCAGATATGAGTGATGGCTGCTGGCACAGCAATTAAACAACGTTGTATGCTGTGTAAGCCTGACACACAGGCCTCATAGAAAATGAAATTAGATTACACTAGCAAAATGATTTAAAATTTTTTTTTTTTATTTAAAATAATGTTAAACAAATATGAGTGGTGGCTGCTGGCACAGCAATTAAACAACATTGTATGCTGTGTAAGCCTGACACACAGGCATGATAGAAAATGAAATTAGATTACACTAGCAAAATGATTTAAAAGTTTTTATTTTTTATTTTAAATAATGTTAAGCAGATATGAGTGGTGGCTGCTGGCACAGCAATTAAACAATGTTGTATGCTGTGTAAGCCTGACACACAGGCCTGATAGAAAATGAAATTAGATTACACTAGCAAAATGATTTAAAAGTTTTTTTTTTAAAATTTAAAATAATGTTAAGCAGATATGAGTGGTGGCTGCTAGCGCAGCAATTAACCACAGTATGCTGTGTAAGCCAGACACACAGGCCTGATAGAAAATGAAATTAGATTACACTAGCAAAATTAATTAAAAGGGTTTTTTTTTAATTTAAAATAATGTTAAGCAGATATGAGTGGTGGCTGCTAGCACAGCAATTAACCACAGTATGCTGTGTAAGCCAGACACACAGGCCTGATAGAAAATGAAATTAGATTACACTAGCAAAATGATTTAAAAGTTGTTTTTTTTAATTTAAAATAATGTTAAGCAGATATGAGTGGTGGCTGCTAGCACAGCAATTAACCACAGTATGCTGTGTAAGCCAGACACACAGGCCTGATAGAAAATGAAATTAGATTACACTAGCAAAATGATTTAAAAGTTGTTTTTTTTTAATTTAAAATAATGTTAAGAAGATATGAGTGGTGGCTGCTAGCACAGCAATTAACCACAGTATGCCGTGTAAGCCAGACACACAGGCCTGATAGAAAATGAAATTAGATTACACTAGCAAAATGATTTAAAAGTTTTTTTTTTTTAAATTTAAAATAATGATAAGCAGATATGAGTGGTGGCTGCTAGCACAGCAATTAACCACAGTATGCTGTGTAAGCCAGACACACAGGCCTGATAGAAAATGAAATTAGATTACACTAGCAAAATGATTTAAAAGTTTTGTAGGTTAAATTTAAAATAATGTTAAGAAGATATGAGTGGTGGCTGCTAGCACAGCAATTAACCACAGTATGCCGTGTAAGCCAGACACACAGGCCTGATAGAAAATGAAATTAGATTACACTAGCAAAATGATTTAAAAGTTTTTTTTTAAAATTTAAAATAATGATAAGCAGATATGAGTGGTGGCTGCTAGCACAGCAATTAACCACAGTATGCTGTGTAAGCCAGACACACAGGCCTGATAGAAAATGAAATTAGATTACACTAGCAAAATGATTTAAAAGTTTTGTAGGTTAAATTTACACTAATGTTAAGCAGATATCAGTGGTGGCACTAATCACAGTATATGCTGTGAGCCTCACACACAGGCTGAAAGCCAGGAAAATGCAAATAAAATTACAAATAAAAAAAAAAAAAACGACTGAAGTTATAGCCCTAAAAAGGGCTTTTTGGGGTGCTGTCCTTACAGCAGAGATTAGATGTGTCCTTCAGGACTGTAGTGGACACTAAATACACTAGCCTAGCTATCTATTTCCCTATAATGTCAGCAGCAGCAACACTAAAGCTCCTCTCACTAAGAAAGCAAGATCGTAATGAATCTAAAATGGCTGCTGCCAAGGAGCTGGGAGGGTCTGTGAGGGAGTGTCTGCTGCTGAACGTCAAAGCAGATGCTTTGTCACGGCAGTTCCAATCCTCTAATGTTCCTGAATCTGGCACTATTCTCCATCCTCATGAGATCATAGCCCTTCTATCGGCTTCTACCTTACAATAATTACAAGATGCTCAAAAAGATCTTTCCTTCGCCTGCAAACCTCCTGCTGGTCTGTTTTATGTTCTCGAACATCTTAGATCTAAGTTGTTATCATGGACTCATGACAGTCCTCTTTCTGGACACCCGGGTATCAGTAACACTATTTGGAACCTTAAACAACATGTTTGGTGGCCCTCTTTAACTAGGGATGCCAAAGAATATGTCTCTGCCTGTACCATATGTGGTTCCAACAAGATACCTCGGCAATTACCTTCTGGTTTTCTCCAACCTCTTTCCGTCCCACATCTACCTTGGACTCATTTATCCATGGATTTCATTACTGGTCTCCCTCCTTCTGCTGGAAACAATACCATTTGGGTTATAGTCGACAGATTCACTAAATCAGCCCATTTTGTGCCATTGCCTGGCTTACCCTCTACTAAAACTCTTTCCGAATTGTTCATCCAACATGTAGCGAGACTTCATGGTTTTCCTCTTGATATTGTCTCGGACAGGGGAGTTCAATTTGTCTTTCATTTTTGGAAATCTCTTTGTAAACAGCTTGGTACTTCCATCTCCTTGTCCACTGCTCATCATCCTCAATCAAATGGACAAACTGAAAGAGTCAATCAGTGCTTAGAAACATACCTCAGGCATTATGTGGATCATCTCCACTCTAACTGGACCCACTACTTGCCGCTAGCTGAGTTGGCTCACAATGCCCGATACAATACTTCTCTTAAAACTTCTGCCTTTAAAGCAGCTTATGGATTTCAACCCAGAACTTTTCCACTTCATACCTCTCCTTCGGAAATTCCTGCTGCTGATCTCTCAGTCCGCAGACTTTGTCGCCTTCTCCTCATCAAAGCTTGTAATCAATATAAATACTATGCAGATTGTAAGCATAAGAAGGCCCCCAAGTACCGTCCTGGAGACAAGGTTTGGGTTTCTACACGTCATCTTCATCTCAAGCAACCCTCTATTAAACTGGGACCATGTTATGTCGGTCATTTCCGGATCCTGAGTCAGGTTTGCACTACTACTTATCGTATAGCTCTTCCTAAAACCCTTAAGGCTCATCCGGTTTTTCATGTCTCTCTTCTGAAACCCGCCACCTTTAACAGATACTCCAGACCTAGGACCACTCCTTCTCCTCTTCTGGTTCAAGGACATCCGGAGTTTGAGGACAGTCACATTATCGATTCCAAACGTCGTGGCAAAATCTTGTACTATCTCATCCACTGGAAAGGCTAACCTGTCACAGAGCGGTCTTGGGAACCAGCTCGTCAAGTTCATGCTCCTACTTTGGTCAAGGCTTTTCATAAGGCTCATCCCTCCAAACCTGGTCCTATCCCCCGGAGGGGTCATTGAGGAGGGGGTGTCATGATCTGATCCGATCATCGCTGTGTCACTGCGGCTCCCGGATCTCTCTCTGTTACTGAGCATCACGTTGCTTAGCAACGTGACGTGGTCTTCCTGTTTCCGGCCCCTTCACGTCATCAGGCTTTTAAAAGCCTCCGTGGGACATCGCTCAGGTGCCCGTTTGTTGTTGTTTCTTGCTGCTTCATTCCAACTTGTGAGTACTCTGAATCTGATTAAAGGGACACCAACCATTGCTTTGCCTGACCACTCTGCTGCCTCATCCTTGTATCTGATTAAAGGGACACTGACCATTGCTTTGCCTGAACATTCTGCTGCCTCATCCTTGTATCTGATTAAAGGGACACTGACCATTGCTTTGCCTGACCACTCTGCTGCCTCATCCTTGTATCTGATTAAAGGGACACTGACCATCGCTTTGCCTGACAACTCTGCTGCCTCATCCTTGTATCTTATTAAAGGGACACTGACCATTGCTTTGCCTGACCAGTCTGCTGCCTCATCCTTGTATCTGATTAAAGGGATACTGACCATTGCTTTGCCTGACCACTCTGCTACCTCATCCTTGTATCTGATTAAAGGGAAATTGTCCACTGTTTCATTTGATCACTCAACTGCCTTATCCTATGCCTGTTTTAAAACTCCAATCCGAAAACCTACATCTGTGAGTACTCTTTTCTTCTTTTACAAATTAACCTGTTCATTGTTATTCCTGAGTGGGTCACATCCTGGTTTCCTCTCAGCATGCTAGCGTGTGTTTATCTTTTCACGCTAGCAGTTGGGTCCAATCCTGGACTGATTCTATACGGCTGACAGGTATCAATATATATTGTACCAAAACACCATCAGATATATGTAAAAATAAGTATCAATAAATAAGACATATTCTTCTATGTGAAGAACATTGGAATGCGAAATATTCATATTTTCATGTCGGGTTAACACACTTGAGAAAAGGCGATCGGTTTTGCATGCGAGTAGAGTGCACAATATTGTAAGTTTGGCTTTTTATGCACGTTGGGTTATCTCTGCAGGTACTGTTTGTCACACAACCAGCAGAGAATCCCTAGACAGGACACCTATCATTTAAACTAAGCTTCTTTTCATTCTCTGCCTACCTGAGGATTTCCATGTGGCTTTCTTAAAATGATGGTAAATTTCAGACTATAAGAATATTGCAATGACAAATATATGAGTTTGCAAGTAAAACCACATAATTAAGTGTACATATATTTTATAACAAAAAGGTTTATAATCCTAATTGGTATTGTCTGTTACTCCACCCCCCTTCATTTTCCTTTTTGGCTGGGCTGTGATGTATAGAGCAGTCCCACTCTCTCTCTACATAGGCTTTCTAAGGGCTTTAAAGGGCTGGACTTCAAGATTGTCATATGACACACATGTTGAGTGGAAGTTCACTGAAATTGAATAAAAAAAAAGAGTTCCCCCAAGTGGACCGGCATAACATTGCAATAGAAGCATTAATATATGAACTTATTTAACTCTTTCACTTATGGATTAAAAACAAAAAAGATACACATATACTATTTTAATGGCATAAATTACATATATGGCATTTGATTAGTTAAAGTTTACCATCACTTTAAGGGCTTTTGTTTGGAGAATTGTGTGTACTCTTACTGCCTGCAATTGCTTCAGATTCCCTGGCTTGTTTGTTGATCTTGCTATAAGGTCAGTGTAATGTGTCTGTGTAATGCTTGTCTGACCGAACTGCTGTTAAAGGACTTTCTCTGCTTAAGTTAAACAAATTCCTGTTTAAACTCTCATTTCATTTGCTGGATTGAAAGTGCTGCACAATTACATCTTACTTTGCTCCTGTGGATCGGGAGTAAAGTTTACCTTTATGTGCTACTTTGTTTTGATACATAAATATACTCTTTTTGTTTACCTGTTTTAACCTACATAACAAATCCTAAATCTTTTTAAGAATATATACAAGTATATATATACACACACATACATACATACAATACAGGCCTTTCCATTCAGACAGATTGTCATATACTATTTTATTATATAGTGTAACAGTTTATTTTAATTTAATTATGTTTTGTTTGGTGCATTTATTTTAGATCTAACCCTAATAAGGAGGGTGCTATAAAGCTAAACCACTGGACATGCAATCCAATTAATATGTATATACACATTCTCAAACCAAATTAAATTTATTAAAATAAAATACATACAGTTTAATCAAAATCTGTGCATAATAATAATAATAATAATAAAAATAATCATAGGGACGTCTCCCTTAAGTACAAAAGTTCTTCACCAATCGAGATCTTTAAAAAGTTCTTATAGCAAATAAAATAATCAAAGAGCAGGAAACAGAAACAGAGGTATCCAACTTAAGTATGACATAGGATACTGGAGATCCAATCATACCACTCTTTCAAGGTCACGTGACCGGCTCCGGAGTAACACAGACAGACATTGAATAGGACGCAGCATCTAAACAGTGGGTCTTAATGTCTTATTAGCCATGTGTAATGGTTGGAAGAACCCTCTGTGGTAGGTAAGAGGCAACGATCAGGTAAAAGAACAGGAGCCTTAGGTATTGAGAGTGGTGCTAAGACTGTCGTATCCAAGCACATTAACACTGGATAGATTCTTTATCTCCAGTAACTATAGGTTCTCCATTTGCTAACACTGTGTCAAGTTTGTAAGGTGTTTTTGTAAGTTTTACTTTCGACTTGTAATACACAAACAAGTTAGCATAGTTGCGATATTGCAATATAGTACCCGTGCTAACGTTACTTATAATCTAGCACTATTTTGTTAATGCAAATTAAAGCAGTAGGCCCTGAACATGAATTTGAATTAAATTTTACAAATTAACTATTTATATTATATTTATTTTATACCCAGAATAGGTAATTTCACCCCCTCTATTTAATGCCTTTTCTCCATATAAAGCCAGAAAGAAGGCATATGGTAGAGTTCCTCCTTTTTTAAACACATTAGCCATATATTATCAGGACTGAAATAATTGGAATCAATGTTTTATTGCTAGAAAAGCCTGTTTTTGCAGTTTTTTGTGTGTACCCTTTTGAATATAGTTAAACCATGGAATACAAATGGCTAGAGCTATTATACTAATGTCTAACACATGTAAAAAAAAAAAAAAAACAATTTTAATGACTTAAAATAAATAATATACTGAAACATTTTCTATCAACCATGTGAAAAAGCAGAATTTAAACATATTGGACTAGATTACGAGGCTGTTGAAAGTGAGCAATATTGGATTTATCACGGCTCTTTGAATGTATCGGAAGTAGCATGCTATTACGAATTGAAAGTAAATGTCGGGTTAGTGTGACGTTAGATCTCTGGTTAACTGTTACCCTCAAATAAAAAGTGGAAAAAACACAACAAAAATAAATCACATATATTCATATTAGCACTGTCTTGTCTGATTAAAATGATTGCTTAAAAATATTGTATCAAAAAGTTATAAGGGTATAAAGTTATGAGATGTAAAGAATGGTTAGAAAGTGTTTTTTTTAATTTTAAATAAATTTTTATTCAGTTTTAGACTGAAAGGTAACACTTGGGGACACGCAGGACCCCTGTTCAAACATACACAAAGAAAAGAATCGGACACGCAGGTCCGGTTGCAATAGCCATCAAAACATTGATACATTGTAAGTCATACGTAAATTGCAAGGATTTGAGGTGAAAGTAATTCACCTAGGTTGAACCCTGACGTGGGCTCTAGCTATGGGGGGGGGGGCAGGGGATGAGGCGTATAGAATACATTTAAATTTAGTACTCCAAAGAGCAAAGTTTGTATAAGTTGCTTTACAATATTTAAATAAAATTGATCACATAAATTGAGGAGCAGATTCTGCAAACATACTAGACGACAAAAGGAGTGAGTGATTATTTTAAAAAAAGAGGCTAGCACACGCAGCACCTAGCACACATAGTACCTTACACACGCAGCACCTAGCATACATAGTACCTAGCACACGCAGCCCCTAGCACGCATAGTACCTAGCACACGCAGCCCCTAGCACGCATAGTACCTAGCACACGCAGCCCCTAGCACGCATAGTACCTAGCACACGCAGCCCCTAGCACGCATAGTACCTAGCACACGCAGCCCCTAGCACGCATAGTACCTAGCACACGCAGCCCCTAGCACGCATAGTACCTAGCACACGCAGCCCCTAGCACGCATAGTACCTAGCACAAGCAGCCCCTAGCACGCATAGTACCTAGCACACGCAGCCCCTAGCACGCATAGTACCTAGCACACGCAGCCCCTAGCACGCATAGTACCTAGCACACGCAGCCCCTAGCACGCATAGTACCTAGCACACGCAGCCCCTAGCACACATAGTACCTTGCACACGCTGCACCTAGCACACATAGTACCTAGCACACGCAGCCCCTAGCACACATAGTAGCTAGCACACGCAGCACCTAGCACACATAGTACCTAGCACACGCAGCACCTAGCACACATAGTGCCTAGCACACACAGCACCTAGCACACATAGTGCCTAGCACACGCAGCACCTAGCACACATAGTACCTAGCACACGCAGCCCCTAGCACACGCAGCACCAGCACACACAGCACCTAGCACACGCTGCACCTAGCACACATAGTACCTAGCACACGCTGCACCTAGCACACATAGTACCTAGCACACGCGGCACCTAGCACACGCGGCACCTAGCACACATAGTACCTAGCACACATAGTACCTAGCACACGCGGCACCTAGCACACATAGTACCTAGCACATGCGGCACCTAGCACACATAGTACCTAGCACATGCGGCACCTAGCACACATAGTACCTAGCACACGCGGCACCTAGCACACAGTGGCGTAGCGTGGGGGGGGCCACAGGGGCGGTTGCCCCGGGCGCGAAATTCTGGGGGGCGCAAAATGCTTGGCTCCCAGCCTCCCCAGTCCCCACCATCTCAAGACAGTAGACAGTCGCAGTCCCACTCCCAGCGGCGCTACAGGGAGGCTAAAAAATCTGACAGGCGCCTGCCCCCAGCCGTTCTGTCTCTCAAGTGAACTGTCTACTACTCTGAAGTCAAGACGTGCTGTGTAATGATTTAATTATCATAATTTTATGAGTGTAATCCTATCCGACCGTTACCTGCTGCTAGACTAGTGTTTATGCCACTAGTTAGCACGGTCCACTCCCACTCCCAGTGCACATGTCAGGAGGGAGGAAGAAGTCAGAGCAGCACATCCAGAGTGGAGTCAGACTGACTAGTACGCCGCGCCCGCAATGATAAGGTAAGTAGTGTCAACAGAAATTACCAAACTCATCACCGGGTCCGTATCAGAACCAGACCACCAGTGCCACTGCCAGCCAGAATTATAATTAAATTATTATAGCCCCTGTTTTTGCCTGGGCCCTGGGGAATAGGGATTGGAAATGGCAACGCACGCAAAATGCAGCTTAGCCTCTACTGTTACCCAGGTGACGTCGCAGGGCCAGCCAGTCAAGTTCCAAAGGACCCAGAGTCACTCTGAGCCAGCCAGCCAAATTCCAACTTCCAAAGGACCCAGAGTCTGAGCCAGCCAGCATGCCAGAGTGTGAGAGTGATCTATGCTGCTTTAAAGTGAAAGCTGGTTATTTTATTTCAAATTCATTTTTAACCTGGGTAAAATAAAACATACAAGATGTAAATGATCTACATCTTGTATGTTTTACCCAGGTTAAAAATGAATTTAAAAAAAATAATAACTGGCTTTCACTTTAAAGCAGCATAGATCACTCTCACACTCTGGCATGCTGGCTCAGATGTATTTAAAAATTAAATCCCATGTTTAAATATTAAACCATAAAACATTTAATTGTTAAGTTATATAATGTACTTACTTAATGTATATAATAAAGTAATGGCTGCCTGCAACCATATTGAATCCTATTTTTTAAGGATTAATGTAGAGTTTAGAATTCTATATATATATATATATATATATATATATATATATATATATATATATATATATATATATATATATATATATAGTATATATTTTTGTTGTTAAAATAAAGCTTTGTTTGTTTTAAAACAAAAACCTGTCTCCTAAGTTGTTGAGCTGTCTCCTATATTCAAAGCAAATTTGCCAATCCCTACTGTACTGGTGGAAGAGACTCAGTCAGTGCTAATGGATTAGGGGGGCGCACTTCTTGCCTTGCCCTGGGCGCTGAGAAGCCACGCTACGCCACTGCTAGCACACATAGTACCTAGCACACGCGGCACCTAGCACACATAGCACCTAGCACACGCAGCACCTAGCACACATAGTACCTAGCACACGCAGCACCTAGCACACATAGTACCTAGTACACGCAGTACCTAGCACACGCAGCACCTAGCACACGCAGCACCTAGCACACGCAGCACCTATCACACATAGTACCTAGCACACATAGTACCTAGCACACGCAGCACCCAGCACAAGCAGCACCTACAGTACCCAACACACCCAATACCTAGCACAAACAGAGCCCAGCATATATAGCACCTAGCACACACTGCACCTATCAGCCTGACCCGCTGTTTCGGCCGCCAACAGTAGGACAGGCTTAAGTGTATATACTGGACAGTGAGGAATTTTGCCCACTAATGTTATGTCCGCCTGCATTAGATTAGAGGCTCTATATAAAGATCTATATTGCTTTTATTACTATACTGGTCTAGAAGTTGTAAGGGCATATGGGATACTGAGACACCCACAGATAAAAAAACAAAGAAAAATCATTTGTTGCTTCACTTAAGAAATATATATTACAATTATATTGTGTTAAAATAGGTGTTGGTGGTATGAAGCCAAATGCATAAACTCATATATCTAGATGAGAGGGGGGGATTAAGACAGGGCTAGGAATTTTCCATCTCTTTGCTAAGACCTAACAAGAGGTGATGAAAAGAAATCTGTGCTATACAAATCTGTTAAACATTTGAACGCATGTCTTATAAGTATTGAGGATAAAATGTGACATTTCAAGCTCGGATTATGAGTATAATACAGGCTGCAAATAAACTAGCGTGCTCAACATTTATATCTATAAACGGTTAGCAAACTCAAAGTGGTGGGTATGGGTAAATAGATGTTGAAAATACGTTTTTATTCAGTCTACAGTTAGCCTCCGGTTCTTTTACCCAAAGGCCACTTTAGGATAATGTTGCAAAGGGGAAACCTCCCCGGGTCCCATAGTGACCGCCAATGCTCAAGAAGATAGGAGGTAAGTATCTCAGCCGTCAAGTTGAGATCTGAATTTCTACAACGCAAATTGGGGCCTCTGTTTCCCAGAGCGGTAAGTAGTTCCACAGCCTGTTTTCTCAAAGCCCCGGTTACAAGCAGATGGGGATGTATGTTCTTGCCTCCGCAAGATATATGTGGGGACTCAAGTGCCATGGATCTCATACCGGACCTCCACCCCTTCTCCGCGACAGTTCCAGCTGAACAGTATCCCTGAAGAGGGAATAGTGGCGATTCTCCTTACTCTGATTTGCGGAGTTCCAAGTAAAATTTTAATCTCTTTTTAGTAAGGCTCTATAGGAGCTGCGGCATCATACGTGATAACCATCTGTGATCTGTCCCACTCTTGTAATGTTAGTCAGTAGTTTAGTTGGAGAAGTCCATCAGTACCACAGAGGGCAAGATGTATAATGAGAGGTTGCAAGTTCCTGTTATAGAAGCAGTTGTGGATTAGGCTGTACTTTCTGTGACCTCCATGAACACCGGTCTGTGCTGTGTTAATACAGCTGCATCATAATCTCCCTAGCATGGCTGCCGTTGTATTCCGCAGCATAGAAGTGCTAAAACTGGGCTTGCTTATGGCTTGGTGATTCCAGAGTTATTCCACCCAGTGCGCCGTTAGTTCCATTGTATGTTACGGCTAATCAGGGTGAACAATAGAAAGTGTTTTTAAATAGGGATCCATAGGAACACATGTATAATAATATTTATTAATATAAATATATATGTATGTATTTATATACATAAGTATTATGTACTGTATTTATATATGTATATATGTATTTACATACATACTGTATATACACATATAAATACAGATATGCATTCATATAGAAATATATACATATATCTCAATGCGATCCTGTGCTCAGGTTAGTGCAAGCTGGCTGCAGTGACATTTTTAGTTCAAAACGCGTTTCCAAGTCTATGGGGATTGAGAAAATGTGATTTAAAACGGGACATGCACATTAAAATAGAATGCAGAAAACACTCGTAGGGAAGTGCAAACATGCACTTAACCTCTAATCTAGCTTGTTATTTTTTTTTCTTTCCCTATATAAATGTGAAGTAAAATCAGTTCACCCCTTCCCTACTTAGAATTTCAGACAGAAACTTTTCTGAGAATTTTTAGCATTTTTGCTATCACTCCATTTAAAGAGAAACAGAGCCTTTGTTTTTGGGATTTACCTATATTTAAAGTAAACAATCCAATGTATTGTTCTAGGCCCATTTTAGTATATTTGATGCCACTTTTCAGCCACCAAATACGATCATAAAAAAAAATGTTAACTCTTTTGCAATCTTTGGATTTCTCAGTGAAATTATTTACACACAACTACTGCAGTCATACGACAAATGGATGTAATAGCTTCTCTGGGATCCTGTTTGTTCAGAAACAGCAGAAATCCAAACTTTGCTATTGTTTTTGGCAATTAGAAGGCCACTAATTGGAGCTGCAGACCACACTTCTGAAATTCCTGACAGTGAAGGGGTTAATCAAATAGCTTGTAAGGTTAATTTTAGCTGTAGTGTAGAGATTCCTTCTAATGTCCACAGTGCAATGAACATTTGTACTTATCAGCCAATGAGCAATGAGTATTAGCAAGAAGCACTTATTAGCCAATGAACATTAGCAGGAAGTACAGTTTAGCCAA
Source organism: Bombina bombina (assembly GCF_027579735.1). NCBI lineage: Eukaryota > Metazoa > Chordata > Amphibia > Anura > Bombinatoridae > Bombina > Bombina bombina. The sequence continues at coordinate 675,505,413 of NC_069499.1, forward strand.
TGAGTATAATCAGAAAGTAGAAGGGAGAAAAAAGGAGGCGCCACAATAGTGTGAGATCGTAGATATAAGGGACCCCCACAAAACGATACAGGATCACTTACTAGATTATAAGCACTTGAGAAGTGCCACAGGTGCAGGCTGAACTATTAAAAGCTGTCCAGCGAGCTTATCCTCACGATCCAATAGCCAAAGGGTAAAATTCAGATTCCCCCACACGTACTGAGGTCGGAGATGAGCCAAGTATTAATGTGGATTCCCACTCAGGGAAAAAATACAGCTCATATAGAGCTAAAAGCTGGTTAAAAGTCAGAACGGCTAATAAAAGCAATTATAAAAACAAGCGTGATGACAGATAGGTTAAAATATAACAAATAAGTTTATTAAAACCTAATACACTACGCGTTTCCCGGTCACAACAACCGTTTCATCAGGTGTAAAAAACTAACAGTCATCACACTATTTAAAACAAATCTCGGCGTTCCAAAAATTCCAATGCGCATGCCCATTAAAGCTATGAACCAATGAGATGTAAATCTGAGCCGGCAAACATTTTGATAGGACAAAACAAGGGGCGTGTGATACCATCCCCTACTAGGAGTGTTACCTGTCACTCAAATGGCGCCACTAAAGAGCACGGCCACGATCAATAGCTAAAATACGCCGGCATTAAAAAAAAACAACAATAAAAGACACTGCTCTGTGGTCACGCTGGGTGATTACTGCAAGGATAAAATTCCCCGTTGACTCCCCAAAAGTGGCACAAGTTATTCCTCTAATGAAATACTTCTATTTCGTAGAAAATAATACGAACAGTGGAACAGTATATATTAATATCAGATAATAATTATGATAAGTATATAAATAAAAAATTCCTAATAGCATAAAAATAAAATTCATCTATAGTACAAATAAGCCCCAGGGGGAAATCCTAGCTCTATATTCTATGGTAGATATAAAAAACATTATAGCCAAGAGAAACAAGGTAACACCCCATAGTAAAGCAGGAGTGCCATATATATACAATGTAAAATACAATGTCGCTCAATGGATACGAAATATAAGGGATGTTAATTGACCATGTCAGCTCAGGGATCATCTGATAAGTCACAACTTTATGCACATATGTAGTTACACTATAACGTTTAAACACATAAATATACACATAAACACATAAAAAATACACATAGAAACAATTTCACATAGAAACAATTGCCAACTGAGACAGATAAGAATATATAATGGTAGCTCAATTAAAAGCTGCCATGTCGATGTTTTCATTTAGACCGTGGGGTTTCAAAGTTTTTAATTTCCATATCCAATAGGTCTCTCTTTGTCGCAAGTGTATAAACCTATTTCTACCCCATTTGGGAGCTACATGTTCTATAGGGAGAATACTATATATATCGCTTTCTCCCGGATGACATTTTCCCTTATGGCGAGGAACACTATGATTCACCAATTCTTTCTTTACATTTCTCATGTGTTCCCCCCATCTTTTTTTTTTTTTTTTTCAGAAAGTACAAAACGAATGCTATTGTATTAGTTTCAATCTAAATTTAAACAGCTTTTATTTCAAAATGTTTCAGGAAAAAAATAACAACATGGTGCTCTTTTATTTGGAACATTTCTGAGTACAATGTCTCTTTTAGACTGTAGAAAGCTGTGCTTTCCTTCTGATTCATTCAATTCAATTGTAGAAGACATGTACAGTAATCCTTTTATTTCTTTTTCTGTGGTGAGTTTTCACTAAGTAACAAGTATATTTTTTCAATGTTTAGAAGAGTGAAGTTACTTTGGTATATCACTTCAGTTAGGTAAGAGCATTTAGCAAGACTGAAATTTTATAAAGACTACTCTACGTAATACCTTGAAAGAGATTACATGAAAAAGACAAATTCATTTTCCTCAAAGTGCTATTCACCTTGAAGTTCCATATATTTTGCACTTAAGAGGCTGTGATTTAACTCTCAGATTACTAACTATTCAATAGGAAAACTTTGGCTGGCATTTGCATAAGAAATAGCTAAAAATATGTTTTGTCATTATTGCTGAAAGCGCCTGCAAATGATGATGAATTTTGTGCCAAAACCATTGAACTAGTTGTGTTGAAATTTCAGGCTATAATGGAACTAACTGTATAATAATACCATAAAACTGTAATATAATACTACAAAGTATATAATAACATTGAAGAACAGTGTAATAATGAGTGAACATTTTAAAATATGGAAACAGAACTGTATAATAAAAATGTAAAACAATACTAATGGTATATACCTTTGTTTTAACACCACCATCTAATACTTAAAGGGACACTGTAATAAAAATAAATCTGTTATCCTTTAAAAAAGAGTCTATTAAATGCAGTATGTATTAGATTAGAAAATATATGTATAAATAATATTTTGTATTATTCTGTTGGTTATGTGTTCTTAAAATCATGTAAAAATGTCATCATGTTTAAATGCTGATTTGTCCTAAGGATAATAGAACATTTTAAGTGCAATGCCCAATAAAAGTTAGCTGTATAATAATTCTCTGGAGGTGTATCAGTGGTATAAAATAAAAATATGTTTGAATGAGGTTGCAGAATCGTATATAATAAAAGGCCAGGTATGTTTGTCGAATGCAGTCATGCGCAGTAGAGACAAACATACCTGGCCTTAATCAGTGTTGGCTTGGAGCGAGGCCAGTAACAGCTGTGAGAAGTGGCCGCGCGCTACATGGCATCTGTATCGGCTTGGAGCGAGGTGAGTGACAGCTGGCAAGCGCGAGGTACACAGCATACAAGCTGAACAGCTGTGAGGTCTGGCGAGTGCAAGGTACACATTGAAAAAGCCTGTGGCGCGAGATAGGGAGCGCGCGCGCTACATGGCATCAGTGTCGGCTTGGAGAGAGGCCAGTAACAGCTGTGAGGTCTGCCGCGTGAGAAGCGGCCGCGAGCTACATAGACTCTGGCATCTCCCTAGCGCTCCCTGTGCAGATCCTGAAAATGAATAACACTAGGGAAGCCAGCCAGCTGACAGGGTCCTGCAGCGCATAAGGGATCCTTTTGCGATAGTGCTGATGGAAGGAGGAGAGGGGGGGGGGGGGAGAGTGAGCACAAAAGAGGGGGGGGGGGAGTGAGCACAAAAGAGGGGGGGGGAGAGTGAGCACAAAAGAGGTGGGGGGAGAGTGAGCACAAAAGAGAGGGGGGAGAGTGAACACAAAAGAGAGGGGGGAGAGTGAGCACAAAAGAGAGGGAGGGAGAGTGAGCACAAAAGAGAGGGAGGGAGAGTGAGCACAAGAGAGGTGAAAGAGAGAGCGAGCAAAAGAGGGGGGAGAGAGAGAGCAAAAGACAGGGGAGAGAGAGAGCAATAGAGAGGGGTGGAGAGAGAGAGCAAAAGAGGGGGGAGAGAGAGAGCAAAAGAGGGGGGGGAGAGAGAGAGCAAAAGTGGGGGAGAGAAAGAACAAAAGAGGGGGAGAAATAGAGAGGGGTGGAGAGAGAGAGCAAAAGAGGGGGGAGAGAGAGAGCAAAAGAGGGGGGGGAGAGAGAGAGCAAAAGTGGGGGAGAGAAAGAACAAAAGAGGGGGAGAGAGAGCAAAAAAGAGGGGGGAGAAAGAGCACAAAAGAGGGGGGGAGAGAGAGATCAAAAGAGAGGGAGAGAGAGCTCAAAAGAGAGGGGAGAGAGAGAGCTCAAAAGAGAGGGGGGGAGAGTGAGCACAAAAGAGAGGGAGGAGAGTGAGCACAAAAGAGAGGGGGGAGAGTTAGCACAAAAGAGAGGGGGGAGAGTGAGCACAAAAGAGAGGGGGGGAGAGTGAGCACAAAAGAGAGGGGGGAGAGTGAGCACAAAAGATAGGGGGGGAGTGAGCACAAAATATAGGGGGGAGAGTGAGCACAAAAGAGAGGGGGAGAGTGAGCACAAAAGATAGGGGGGAGAGTGAGCACAAAAGAGAGGGGGGAGAGTGAGCACAAAAGAGAGGGGGAGAGTGAGCACAAAAGAGGGGGAGAAAGAGTGAGCAAAAGAGAGGGGAAGAGAGAAAGCAAAAGAGAGGGGGAGAGAGTGAGCAAAAGAGAGGGGGAGAGAGAGAGAGAGAGCAAAAGAGGGGGGGAGAGAGAGCAAAAGAGGGGGAGAGAGAGCAAAATAGGGGAGAGAGAGAGCAAAAGAGGGGGAGAGAAAGAACAAAAGAGGGGGAGAGAGCAAAAAAGAGGGGGAAGAGAGAGCACAAAAGAGGGCGGAGAGAGAGCTCAAAAGAGAGGGGAGAGAGCTCAAAAGAGAGAGGGAGAGTGAGCACAAAAGAGAGGGGGAAAGTGAGCATAAAAGAGAGGGGGGAGAGTGAGCACAAAAGAGAGGGAGAGAGAATGAGCAAAAGAGAGGGGGGGGAGAGAGAGAGCTAAAGAGGGGGGAGAGAGAGAGCAAAAGAGAGGGGGAGAGAGAGAGCAAAATAGAGGGGGAGAGAGAAAGCAAAAGAGGGGGGAGAGAGAGAGAGCAAAAGAGGGGGAGAGAAAGAACAAAAGAAGGGGGAGAGAGCAAAAAAGAGGGGGGAGAGAGAGCACAAAAGAGGGGGGGGGGAGAGAGCAAAAGAGGGGGGAGAGAGAGAGCAAAGGAGAGAGGGGAGAGAGAGAGCGCAAAAGAGAGGGGGGAGAGAGAGCACAAAAGAGAGGGGGGAGAGAGAGCGCAAAAGAGAGGGGGGAGAGAGAGGGAGCAAGGGCTGGAACCGCAGTACTTAAAAAATTGGCCCGTTTACACGGGTTTTAGGACTAGTTATATAATAATGAAATACTGCTAAACAGAATGCTGTATCACTGTTTGTTAATCTCATCCAACTATAGGCTAGATTACAAGTCGCGCGCTAACTGTTGCTGTGAGGGGGTTAGGGTATGTGGATTTCAGAATGCGTGAATAGGTATCTGGTAAGTATACTTGGTGAGCATACGCAGGTGAGAATACGCAGATACAGAATGCGGGGTCTCTGAAACAAGGTGAGCATTCGAAGATACAAGGTAAGAATGCGGAGTCTCTGGAACAAGGTGAGCATACACTGAAACAAGGTAAGTATGTTTGGTCTCTGGAACAAAGTGAGCATACGCAGGTACAAGGTAAGTATGTTTGGTCTCTAGAACAAGGTAAGCATTTGCAGGTACGTGGTAAGTATGCTTTGTCTCTGAAACAAGGTAAGCATACGCAGGTATAAGGTAAGTATGCTTGAATCTCTGGAACAAGGTGAGAATACACAGGTATCACTTAAGTGTGTTTTTGGCTTACAGGAACCAGGAACAAAGTAGAAAGGCAATACCTAAGGTCAGAGTGGAAGGCAGAGTGAGCTTTTATAGGAACTCCCACACCTGAGTCCTCCAGGTGGGAGTTCTGGTAATTAAGACATGGCCACTTCTAATCCCATCAGCGTGAGGCCGCACACACCTAGGGGAAGCTGCAGCAGGAGTAGTAGGATTTGAGTCTCTGTGTCCCTCGACATGGGATGTTGAGATTGAAGCAGTCACTCTCAGTGTTCGCCGAGACTGGAAGACTGCCTCCTCCTTAGACGTAGCATCCAGGGACAACTGAAAACAAGATGCTTGGGATGCTTTTTTTTTCTAACTCTCTGATACGTGCAGGGCCATATCCCTTCTAATGGATGAGGTAATCCAGTTTCCCTCTGCAAAGCCTGGCATTTAGAATTTATTCAACCTCATATTCTTCTGACCCATCCACCATGACAGGCTCTGGAGCAGGTGTCTTATGAGATAGAAAGGGGTCTGGCACTGCAGGTTTGAGAAGGGAGACATAAAAACTGGATGGATTTGATACGAAGACAGATTGCAACTGGAAATATTTTTTTCTCAATGGTGAAAGGTCCAATGAAGTGGGGACCTAATTTCTTGGAAGGAGGAGTAAGTTGAAGATGAGCAGTGGATAAATACACCTTATCTCCAACTTGATAAGAAGAAGTAGGATGTCTCTTCTTGTCAGCATAATGTTTATATTATTGTTGGGCATCCATGAATCACTTCTTTATTAGAGAGAAAGTATTGTGAGCCTCCTGTAGACATTGAACAGCTGCAGGAACTGAGCTTTGGAGAGGTGAGCAAGGTAACATAGTTGGATGATACCCATAGGTACACAGGAAAGGAGACTGGATGTAGATCTATGAACTTGATTATTATGGGCAAATTCAGCCAAAGCATGGTATTGAGCCCAGTCATCTTGTAAAGTGGTAGTATAACATCTAAGATACTGCTGCAAAGTTTGAATTGTGCATTCTGTTTGACCATCTGTTTGGCGAAGGAAAGCGGATGTGCAGTCCTTTGCAAAAGGCTCTCCAAAATTTGGACGTTAATTGGGGACTTTTATCGGAGACTATGGTCTCTGGTAAGTTATGCAGCTGGAAAATCTCTCACAGAAAGAGGGTAGCTTTGTGATCAGCATCAGGTACTCCCTTAGTGGCAACAAAATGGGCCATTTTAGAAAAGCGATGTACTACAACACTGAAGTATAGCCTTTAGCAAGGGGTAATCAACTACATAGTCCATGGCTATTTCAGCCCACAGTCTGCTTAGCACAGGAAGTGGTTGTAGCACAGTGGTTGTTGAGAGTCACTGTTAACTATGTACACAAGACTGTACATAAGATTTAATATTGTTTTTGCATGCCAGGCCACCAGAATTGTTGACTAATTAACTCTTGAGTCCTAAGAATTCCACCATGTACTCACAGACTGGCAGGGCCGCCACTAGAAATTTTGGGGCCCCTGACTTAACCATTGATCAGCCCCCCCCCCCCTTGACATGTGCAATTTTTGACCAAGTGACTAAAACATATATGCACTTTATTCTTAAGTGTCTATTTAAACTTGGAAATGTTGTAAAGGTAGTAACATACAAACACACATACACACACATTCATACACTGAAACACACACACACACACACACACACTCACACATAAGGATTCACATATAGACACTCTAGAAATACACTCAGACACAGACACCCAAACAGACACTCAGCACTTGTTTACATTGACCTGACAAGTAATGAGGTAAACTACAGTTTTGTAAAAAAAGGAGATTTAGAAAACAAAATATGGAATTCTGATTATCTTTTTGTAAAGGAAGATGCCAACTAAATGATGCCAATGGCATGCAGTGGCTGAAAGGAAGGGCCCTGAACTGTCTAAACAATCATTTAAAGGTTAAATGGTAGATTGGTGACTTCCGGAAAGGTCTCATTAGTCTCAAAGTCTGTAGAAAGATGTGAATAATCAGTAGTAAGGTCAAAATGTCCTAAAAAGGAACAGACAATGGACACACACACACAAACTCAAACTTGCACATACACCCAAGGAAACACCGACAGAGACAGCCTCAGAAGTCACACAAAGACATACACACACACAGGGACACCCACAGAAAACACACAAATACACACACACAGAGAGACAACCACATAAAACCCAGATAGATAGACATACATACACACACCCTCACTGAGACATCCACAGAAAACACACAAGGACATACACACACCCTCACAGAGACACCCACAGAAAACACACACCCTCACAGAGACATCCACAGAAATCACAGACAGACATACATACATACACACACACACACCCTCACAGAGATATCCACAGAAAACACAGACATACACACCCACCCTCACAGAGGCATCCAGAGACAATAAATACACAAAGACAAACATACACACACCCTCACAGAGACCCCCATAGAAAAAGCTCAAAGACATATGCACACACCCTCACAGATATCCACAGAAAATGCACAAAGAGATACACATCCACCCTCAGAGAGAGACCCACAAAAAAAAAATGCATACACACTCATAGAGACACAAACCAAAGCACAAAGACATAAACACAGTCACCCACAGAAACACTCACAGGAGGAAACATTTATGCACCTTGCATCCCCTAAATCAACAGTGTGTGACATGCATGATAAAAAAAATTGCAGAAATTAAGAGATCACTTTTTAAAGAATCATATTTGTAAATAAAAATAATTCTGTGAATTCAAAATTGTACATTAATTATCTGGGTAGATGGCTAGATGACGAAAAGTACTTTTAAAAAGGTTAACATATGTTTGATTTTTCCGCATTTTCCCCAACCAAGAGCACCACTTCAAATATAGTGTACAAATGTTCCCATCTGTCAGCTGTACTTATGGATTTTAAAAATGCTGTACTCTATATGGTCTTGGTGGAACCATAAGCTGTGGTACTCATACTACAAAATGCAGGATTTAGGCATGTTGGTATGTATTTCAAAATTAAGTTAGCTGTAGTGTAAACAGAACAGTTTTAAGTTAACCTGTCTCATTTCAAACACTGAGCAATCTTAGTCTGAGAGTATAACATGTTATGCAGATGTAAACATCTTAGATAAAATGCCTCCTTGCATCTGGAAAGTCCTTGCATAAAGGGGCAGTAAACTGGAATGTAATATATATAGGAGGAAACATTTCCGCATGGTTTTAAATATAGAAATTCAACAGTATTGTCAAATAATCATAAATACGCTGCTGCTAAAAATGTGTTTTTATGGACACCTGGCCCCACCATACAACTACTACCACACTGAAGTTACAATCTCAAATTGCACAAAGAAATAAAAAAAAAACATTTGCTAAGTAAGTCCTACCTCCTCTGCAAATTAAAGTGATCTGCTGTCTGACTCAGACACACACTGTATAAACAAAGTGCCTAGTCTGTCTCACACTGTGCATAGTGGTTGAATGCACACTCAGAAATCCTCTGAAATGCTAATACTTTACTCCTTGTAATAACATTTCCCATGCTCAATTAGCACTCTGCTGTAGTACCCACTGTTGGCTGCCAAAATTTAAAAAAAAAAAAAAATAATAATTTTTTTTTTAGTTCTTGCCTCATGGGCCCCCCCTGGCCCATGGGGCCCCTGACAGGAGTCAGCCCTGTCTCCCCCTGATGGCGGCCCTGCAGACTGGTGTCGTGGAAATAATAAAGGACTTTATCAACTAAAGAGAATGGCACTACAATATTGTTGTCCTTAATCTGGAACTCTGGATGCTAAATAGTTTTTGTGGAACTGGAGGCGTCTTCTGGATTTAGAGTCTTTTGACAAATACACTGTGTGCACAATTATTAGGCAAGTGAGTATTTTGACCAAATCATAATTTTTGTACATATTGTGCAACTCCAAGCTTTATAAACTTGAATTCTTATTGAATTGAAGCATATCAGGTGATGTGTATTTGTTTAAAGAGGGAGGGTGTGGCCTTAGGAGATCTACACTCTATATCAAAGTGTGCATAATTAGCTTCTTTTCCTCAGGCAAAATGGGCCAAAAAGAGAACAATATGTACAACACCATTATGAACGACATAAACCCTTTATTATGACGACAGAGAGGCTGATGAAATGTAGATAAAACGTCCATTTTAATGATATAACATAATAAAACTTGCAAAGGCACAGTAAGCACAGACCTGATTAAAGCTGACGCGTTTCCTGCCCCACTTGGCACTTCATCAGAGCTAATAAACAGGTGTGTAAGGACTCCTTAAAACACTTAGGCCTAGATTTGGAGTTCGGCGGTAGCCGTCAAAACCAGCGTTAGAGGCTCCTAACGCTGGTTTTAGGCTACCGCCGGTATTTGGAGTCAGTGATTAAAGGGTCTAACGCTCACTTTTCAGCCGCAACTTTTCCATACCGCAGATCCCCCTACGCCATTTGCGTATCCTATCTTTTCAATGGGATCTTTCTAACGCTGGTATTTAGAGTTGTTTCTGAAGTGAGCGTTAGAGCTCTAACGACAAAACTCCAGCCGCCTGAAAAAAGCAGGAGTTAAGAGCTTTCTGGCTAACGCCGGTTCATAAAGCTCTTAACTACTGTACCCTAAAGTACACTAACACCCATAAACTACCTATGTACCCCTAAACCGAGGTCCCCCCACATCGCCGCCACTCGATTAATATTTTTAACCCCTAATCTGCCGACCGCCACCTACGTTATCCCTATGTACCCCTAATCTGCTGCCCCTAACATCGCCGACCCCTATATTATATTTATTAACCCCTAATCTGCCCCCCTCAACGTCGCCGACACCTGCCTACATTTATTAACCCCTAATCTGCCGAGCGGACCTGAGCGCTACTATAATAAAGTTATGAACCCCTAACCCGCCTCACTAACCCTATCATAAATAGTATTAACCCCTAATCTGCCCTCCCTAACATCGCCGACACCTAACTTCAATTATTAACCCCTAATCTGCCGACCGGAGCTCACCGCTATTCTAATAAATGTATTAACCCCTAAAGCTAAGTCTAACCCTAACACTAACACCCCCCTAACTTAAATATAATTTACATCTAACGAAATTAATTAACTCTTATTAAATAAATGATTCCTATTTAAAGCTAAATACTTACCTGTAAAATAAATCCTAATATAGCTACAATATAAATTATAATTATATTATAGCTATTTTAGGATTAATATTTATTTTACAGGCAACTTTGTAATTATTTTAACCAGGTACAATAGCTATTAAATAGTTAAGAACTATTTAATAGTTACCTAGTTAAAATAATAACAAATTTACCTGTAAAATAAATCCTAACCTAAGATATAATTAAACCTAACACTACCCTATCAATAAAATAATTAAATAAACTACCTACAATTACCTACAATTAACCTAACACTACACTATCAATAAATTAATTAAACACAATTCCTACAAATAAATACAATTAAATAAACTAGCTAAAGTACAAAAAATAAAAAAGAACTAAGTTACAGAAAATAAAAAAATATTTACAAACATAAGAAAAATATTACAACAATTTTAAACTAATTACACCTACTCTAAGCCCCCTAATAAAATAACAAAGCCCCCCAAAATAAAAAATTCCCTACCCTATTCTAAATTAAAAAAGTTACAAGCTCTTTTACCTTACCAGCCCTGAACAGGGCCCTTTGCGGGGCATGCCCCAAGAATTTCAGCTCTTTTGCCTGTAAAAGAATAAATACAATACCCCCCCAACATTACAACCCACCACCCACATACCCCTAATCTAACCCAAACCCCCCTTAAATAAACCTAACACTAAGCCCCTGAAGATCTTCCTACCTTGTCTTCACCATACCAGGTTCACCGATCCGTCCTGAAGAGCTCCTCCGATGTCCTGATCCAAGCCCAAGCGGGGGCTGAAGAGGTCCATGATCCGGTCAAAGTCTTCATCCAAGCGGGGCAGAAGAGGATCTTCCATCCGATTGAAGTCATCATCCAGGCGGCATCTTCTATGGTCTTCCATCCGGAGCGAAGCGGCAGGATCCTGAAGACCTCCAGCGCGGAACATCCATCCGGACCGACGACTGAACGACGAATGACTGTTCCTTTAAGGGACGTCATCCAAGATGGCATCCCTCGAATTCCGATTGGCTGATAGGATTCTATCAGCCAATCGGAATTAAGGTAGGAATTTTCTGATTGGCTGATGGAATCAGCCAATCAGAATCAAGTTCAATCCGATTGGCTGATCCAATCAGCCAATCAGATTGAGCTCGCATTCTATTGGCTGTTCCGATCAGCCAATCAGAAAATTCCTACCTTAATTCAAGGTGTTACCCCTTAGTCAAGGTGTTACCCCTCCCACACCAGGTGTATAGTACATAGCAAATATCAGAATACTGTGTTAAACACATAATCAAAAAAAGATAAAATAAAAATCTATACATATCTTTTGTATGGAACTTTTCACAGAAAATCAATGTTAACATAACTTAGTTAATTCTATAAATAAACATTCTAAAGAGCTATCAAATAATAAATTGCGGTCACAGAGAATTATTTCCAAAACATATTTCTTGCAGTCTTCTTATTACTGACATCATTCGTGTATAGACAACTAAAATATAAAGACTATTAAACTTTGCATCACTTCTCGACTTTATGCAAACATATCACAAAGAAGGAGAAAAGTATATACGGAGTCCTCCCCTTAATATATCACTAAAATAGAATGACTCTCTCTTAACAGTGATAATAATGACTAACATTAGACATTCTTATAAACAACAAACAAGAAGAATCAATAGTCATTAGAAATAAATAAATTGAAACATCCTAATGTAAGGAAAAGTAGATGAACAGTCAGCAAGAAGTTATAACTTACTTAACAGACCCAATGCAATCAAAAACATTGGTAACTATGGGTGTATATATATAAAGTCAAGTAACACATAACTATGTCCCCTTAAACCAAAGTGCAAGCAGGTATATAAGTCAAATGCTGATATATAAATAATCCGGTTTAGAGAACAAAAGAAAAATTGTGTGCAATTGACTCACATATACATCCCAACTAATGGGTTGCCCCCCTAATAACCAAGACTTAGTGAACATTTCAGACATTAGTTTTAAGATCAAAACATACTTCATGCATTATCAGATCTATCTATAAACAGTTTAATGTTGCTAATTTTATTTATACCTAGAGGGGCACCCGTCTTCAAGGTATAAATCCAGAATACCTCTCTTTTACTAAGGGCTGCATATCTGTCTCCCCCTCTGAGTCCTAAAGTCACCATTTCTATGCCCTGAAAGCCAAAAGTCGCAAGGTTATCCTTATGTAACGCAAAGTGCTTTGCCACTGGGGTCTTAGGAACCTCCGCTTCAAAAGAAAGAAGATGCTCTCTAACCCTATCTTTGAGTATCCTAGAGGTCAACCCTACATATTGAAATTTGCAAATGTTACAAGTAAGTAGATATATAACAAAAGTATAGTTACATGAAATATGATCCTTGATTTTATAAACCTGACCAGTTTGGGTAGAGGAAAAAGTATCACCAATGGTGGCAAAGCTACAACTTTTGCAAAGTCTAACATTGCATTTAAAGAAACCTTCTTTAGGTGTTAACTGACTCTGAAAAGTCAAAACTTGGAAAAAGTATTTTAGAGGGATGCAGCACTCTGCTAAGATATTGGGGCATGATCACTGAACCATCAAATGTTTTTTTGCAAATAGTCAACAGGGTCGCAAGAAGCATGTTGAGAAACACCCCCCCCCCCCCCAAATTAACTGCCAAAGATTTGAGAAGAATCAAAAGTGAAGCTACCAGGAACCCATTATCCTGCAGTGCTGTCATATTCCAGAACTGCAACCTAACTGGAGTGCCCAGAAGTACAAGGGGTTAAGTGCTCAGAGACATAGCCCAAGCTAAGAAAGGCTGAAACCCTGACCACCACTGAACAAAACACATAAGTTGAAATGTCAAGACTGGGCCAAGAAATATCTGAAGACAGATTTTTCAAAGGTTTTATGGACTGATGAGATGAGAGTGACTCTTGACAGACCAGATGGATGAGCCGTGACTGGGTCAGTAATGGGCACAGAGCTCCACTTTAGCAGACAGAAGTTTTTATTTAAATTTAAAGGCATTTTTAACAAGCAAAATTATTTGCAGCATAAATATAAGTCAATATTATTGCGAGATGTTAATCCCAATCTTATTTGAACTATGTAAGTATATTTAGTAGATAGAAGTATATTTGTTTTTGCAGCTCAAATATAAGCCAATATTATTGTGAGATGTTGATCCCAATCTTATTAGAAGCTATGTAAGTATATTTGACAGACAGAAGCATATACAAATATGCCATGAAAGAGTGGACTTAAGTGGTTGGATGTGCACCGATACTTTTTGTTGTCTTGTAATTGTTACAGAGCTCCACTTTGACTGGTATGGGCTGGTATTGTTAAAGACGAGCTAGTTGGACCTTTTTCGGATTGAAGATGGACTGAAAATCAACTCCAAAACCTACGGCCAGTTTTTTGGAGACACTTTCTTCAAGCAGTGGTACAGGAAAAAGACCATGATATTTATGCAGGACAATGCTCCATCGCATGCATTGAAGTACTCCACTGTGTGGCTAGCCAGTAAAGCCCCTAAAGATGAAAAAATATGGCCCCCTTCCTCACCTGACCTAAACCCTATTGAAAACTTGTGGGGCCTTCTTAAACGGGAGATTTACAGTGAAGGAAAACAATACACCTCTCTGAACAGTGTCTGGGAGGCTGTGGTTGTTGCTGCACAAAAAGTTGACCGTCAACAGTTCAAGAAATTGACAGACTCCATGGATGAAAAGGAGGGTGGCTATATTGTCAGAAATGTTTATTTGTAAATTTTGAGTTGTTTGTTTATTATTCTCACTTTAACAGATGAAAATAAACAAGTGAGCATAATAATTCTGCACACTAAAAGTTTCCCAATAATTGTGAACACATAGATATTCTCCAAAGAAAGCCAAAACCTCAATTTACTTTCTTAAATATTCAGGTTTGAGGTTTATTAACATTTTTGATTGTCCGAGAGCACTGTAGTTGTCCAATAATGATATTAATCCTCAACAATACAACTTTCCTAATAACTGTGCACACAGTGTAGTTTCCCATAAGGAAGCTTTGTTGGCAAGAAAATGTCCAGGTTAAAAAATAGTAGTAGACTCTGATTCTTTTTTTTTCAATTTCTCCAATATGGAATAGGGCATATGCTTTGCCATTCTTTGCTCCTGGGCAATATGTTAAGAAATGGAAGCGGCTAAAGAAGAGTGCCCAACAGGCCTTCCTGGCTTTGAGTCTGCTGAATGTAAGTATTTCAAATTTATGTGGTCTGTGAAAGCTGTAATGGTATGATCAGCCCTCTCCAGAAGATGTTTCCACTTTTCATTTTTACTGCCTGCAGTGGGACAGTTGATAGAACTGTTTAAATTACAGAACTATGTAATATTCTAAATCTTAATAATAATGATGCATATTGTATAAAACATTTGTGTAAATCTAATATATTACTGCAGTTATGTAAGTACAGTAAAGATGGAAAATATTATTTAAAAAAATATTTACCTATATGAAAGTGTGTACAGTTTAATAGTACAGATATCAAGCACTGCATTGGATGCCTCCATAAAAGTCAGTATGCTTATTAGTTTGTCAAGGAGAAGGTAGGACTAATAACATATTCTCATATAACTATACATCAAGGTTGGCATTTTATAACATGTTTCTTATGGTATTGTACTCCCATTTTGACAAATATATCCTGGCAGACTTAATTCTTGTAGTAATATTACCTACTATTCTTTATAACTGAATTGGGTGTTCCCTGGGTTAATATAGCGGTAATAGGCTAAATATACTTACTGAGGCCCTGATATTCGAAACATCGCCATATATGGTCTTATATTCGAATAAAAGGGGCTGACCTGCGAGTGGCAATATCTCTCCCATCTGCACAACTCCATCGACATCACCACTTGTCAGCACTATCAGGGGGGGTCGTATTTGAAGTGCTCCTACACAGCACAGACAGTGTGCTCATTGAAACAAAAAGAGGTTTATGTTTTGGAACACTTAAAAAAGATACATACCTCCCCTTTACTAAACCTGTTACTAAACCTACACTACCTATTATAAAAACCTCCCTATTATAACTGCAGAAGCTTTGTCAATACATGTATATACAATGTTTAAATTATCTGTGCTAAGATCTCACACTCCTTTTGATACACAACTTTATCACTCAAATTTTGTTTTATTCTAAGAAATTGTCCTTTCGCTATAGCAAACAGTACATGTGTTAGATGGTTACCAGTAGCATGTAATAGAGTATTTATAGAAATTGGTTTACAATATGGTTTACTCTCTATTATTTTCATATATATATTTTACCATTGAGAGTCACATCCATTTTACTTTTATTAAAAATTATGGTAAAACCACATTATTCCGATTAAGGATACCAACAAAAAATACAGCATCATCAGAGGTACCTGACCAGATAAAGATCAGATAATCTGTAAACCTTTTTTATAGGGTAACCGATGACCTATAAGGATTTTAATCTCCAAAAATGTGGACAGCTTCACACCAATCTTAAAATAGGTTGGCATATGAGGGGGGCAAATTTAGCCCCCATGGCTGTTCCACATCATTGGAGATAAAATTTGCCTTCAAATTGGAAGAATTGATGTTCAAGTAGATATCTTACAATATAGAAAACAAATTCTCGTTTATCAGAAAAGTCAGTGTTCTGACAAAAGTGTGGGGGATTGTTGAATACAGGGAAATAACATCAATTGTCCCTTTAATATCTTAAGGGACTTAAGAACCTTAGGTAAATGGTGGAAAAAGGGAGTCTTTGTATATAAAACACTTACACCAAGATTCTGAGTTTTGCGGTAAAAGGGATGCGGTGCTAACGAGCAGTTTCAGTTCACTGCTCACCTACAAACAACGCTGGTATTACGGGTTTTTTTCAACCCGGCGTTAGCCTCTAAAAAGTGAGCGGAGAGCAAAATTTAGCTCCACATCTCACTTTAATACCAGCGCTGCTTACGGTAGCAGTGAGCTGGCTAAACGTATTCGTGCACGATTTCCCCATAGGAATCAATGGGGCAGAATCTGCTAAAAAAAAACTTAACACCTGCAAAAAAACAGCGCTCAGCTCCTAACGCAGCCTAATTGATTCCTGTGGGGAAAGTAAATTTATGTCTACAACTAACACCCTAACATGAATCCCGAGTCTAAACACCCCTAATCTTACACTTATTAACCCCTAATCTGCCGCCCCTGACATCGCAGACACCTGCATTATATTATTAACCCCTAATATGCCGCTCCGGACACCGACGCCACCAACATTTTACTTATGAACCCCTAATCTACTGCCCACAACATCGCCGAACCCTACATTATATTTATTAACCCCTAATCTGCCGTCCCAACATCGCCGCCACCTACCTACACTTATTAACCCCTAATCTGCCACCCCCAACGTAGCTGCCACTATAATAAATATATTAACCCCTAAATCTAAGTCTAACCCTAACCCCCCCAACTTAAATATAATTTAAAATAATCTAAATAAAATTACTACAATTAAATTAATTATTCCTATTTAAAACTAAATACTTACCTGTAAAATAAATCCTAAAATAGCTACAATATAACTAATAGTTACATTGTAGCTATCTTAGGATTTATTTTTATTTTACAGGCAACTTTGTAATTATTTTAACTAGGTAGAATAGTTATTAAATAGTTATTAACTATTTACTAAATACATAGATAAAATAAGTACAAATTTACCTGTAAAATAAACCCTAACCTAAATTACAATTACATCTAGCACTACACTATAATTAAATTAATTACCTAAACTAAATACAATTAAATACGATTAAATTAAATAAACTAAAGTACGAAAAAAAACAAACACTAAATTACAAAAAATAATAAAATAATTACAAGAATTTTAAACTAATTACACCTACTCTAATCCCCCTAATAAAATAAAAAAGCCCCCCAAAATAAAAAAAATCCCTACCCTATACTAAATTACAAATAGCCCTACCCGACAAATGACGGTTCCTTTAAATGACGTCATCCAAGATGGCGTCCCTTGAATTCCGATTGAATGATAGGATTCTATCAGCCAATCGGAATTAAGGTAGGATTGAGGTCACATTCTATTGGCTGAATGGAACAGCCAATAGAATGCGAGCTCAATCCTATTGGCTGATTGGATCAACCAATAGGATTGAACTTCAATCCTATTGGCTGATTGCATCAGCCAATAGGATTGTTCCTACCTTAATTCCGATTGGCTGATAGAATCCTATCAGCCAATCAGAATTCAAGGGACGCCATCTTGGATGACGTAATTTAAAGGAACCGTCAATTGTTGGGTAGTTGTCGGTCTGAATGGATGCTCCACGTCGGGTGTCTTCAAGATGGAGCCGTTCCTCGTCGGACGGATGAAGATAGAAGATGCCGCCTGGATGAAGACTTCTGCCCGTCTGGAAGACCTCTTCTGCCCGGATCAGATGAAGACTTCTGCCCCTCTGGAGGACCACTTCTGCCCGGTTGGGTGAAGACGTCTCAAGGTAGGGTGATCTTCAAGGGGGTAGTGTTAGGTTTTATTAAGGGGGGATTGGGTGGGTTTTAGAGTAGGGTTGGGTGTGTGGGTGGTGGGTTGTAATGTTGGGGGGTATTGTTTTTTTTTTTACAGGTAAAAGAGCTGATTACTTTGGGGCAATACCCCACAAAAAAAGCCCTTTTAAGGGCTATTTGTAATTTAGTATAGGGTAGGGATTTTTTTTATTTTGGGGGGCTTTTTTATTTTATTAGGGGGATTAGATTAGGTGTAATTAGTTTAAAATTCTTGTAATTATTTTATTTTTTTCTGTAATTTAGTGTTTGTTTTTTTCGTACTTTAGTTTATTTAATTTAATTGTAGTTGATTTAGGAAATTATTTTAATTATAGTGTAGTGTTAGGTGTAATTGTAATATAGGTTAGGATTTATTTTACAGGTAAATGTGTCTTTATTTTAACTAGGTAGTTATTAAATAGTTAATAACTATTTAATAACTATTGTACCTAGTTAAAATAAATACAAAGTTGCCTGCAAAATAAAAATAAACCCTAAGCTATATACAATGTAACTATTAGTTATATTGTAGCTGTCTTAGGGTTTATTTTATAGGTAAGTATTTAGTTTTAAATATGAATAATTTATTTAATTGTAGTAATTTTATTTTGTTTTATTTAAATTATATTTAAGTTAGAGGGGTGTTAGGGTTAGGGTTAGACTTAGGTTTAGGGGTTAATACATTTAATATAGTTGCGGCGACGTTGGGGGCGGCAGATTAGGGGTTAATAAAATTTAACTAGTGTTTGCGAGGCAGGTGTGCGGCGGTTTAGGGGTTAATATATTTATTGAAGTGGCGTCGATGTCCGGTCAGCAGATTAGGGGTTAAAAACTTTATTTAAGTGTTTGCGATGTGGGGGGGGGGGGGCCTCGGTTTAGGGGTTAATAGGTAGTTTATGGGTGTTAGTGTACTTTTTATCACTTTAGTTAAGAGCTTTATGTTACGGCGTTAGCCCATAAAATTCTTAACTACTGACTTTTAAATGCGGTAGGAGTCTTGACAGGAGAGGCTGTACCTCTCACTTTCTCCAAGACTCATAATACCGGCGTTAGGAAAATCCCATTAAAAAGATAGGATACGCAATTGACGTAAGGGGATTGGCTGTATGCTCGAGTCGCGAAAAAAAAGTGAGCGGTGCACCTGTACCTGCCAGACTTGTAATACCAGCGGGCATTAAAAAGCAGTGTTGGGACCTCTCAACGCTGCTTTTTAAGACTAACGCAAGACTCATAATCTAGCCATAAAGAAATACGCTGTTTTTAACTCATAAATGCTTTCTCCACACCCTCATCCACCAGTGGCCTAATCTGTTGCTGATACATCCTAGTTGGATTAGATTTGAAAACCTCATAGGTATTCTTATCTCCTAACTGTCGAAGAGCTTTAGAGTTATATTCTTGTCTTAGTAGAACCACTTTACTCACACCTTTATCAGACCTGTTAATCATTAGTTATTTCCTGTTTTGTAAAGTAACTAGTGCCTCACTTAATCCAGGTGATAAATTAGATTCCTTAAACATATGTTTATTATTCAACTCAAGTTCTCTCTCAACACTCTTATGAAACAACTCTAGTACTGACCCTCTACTCTGGATGAGATAAAAGGTTGACTTATTACACAAGCTATTCATTATTTTATTGACATCTCCATTATCCCTAAAATCAATATTTGCAGATGTATTCCCTTCCTCTGAGAATTATTTAATTTAAGTATTATATAGATTTTAAACATGTTTTTTTGTAAAATGCCAAAAAAAGTTTAAACTTTTATACAATACTTAAATTAAAATGTATTATACCAGAAAATGCACATAATTTAAACATTGTATATACATATACTGCTCCTCTAAACTATTAACCCCTTACACCTCACCCCCAGCGCATCCTAACTCCACTGCAAAATTAACCCCTATACCTATTAACCCCTAAACCACCAATACCCCACAGCAAGAAACTCTATACTACTTTATCGCAAGAAACTTCCTAACCTATTAACCCCTAAACGGCCACAGCCCTCTATTTCAAGAAACTCCCTAACCTATTAACACTTAAACTGCCATAACCCCCCACTGCAAACTACCCCTACACTACTTAACTCCCTAAAAGTGAACCCCCAGATGCATAACCTAACACCCCCTAAGTTACATAAAAAACCCACTTACATTACAAAGAAAAAACTCATTAACAACAAAAAAACTACATTCAAAACTAAAAGGCCTAAACTAAAACTAAAGTCCCCTTAAAAAGCCCACCACAAAATTAAAAACCCTATATAAACAGTAAGAGCTACACTAAAAATTGCCATGAGAAGGGATTTTGGTAAGGTATTTCCCTATAGTGATATAGCTCTTTTATCTTATAAAAAAAACTAATCTAAAAAAAAGTTACTCTAAAAAAAAACTATCCTAAAAAAACATTGCCCTGGGAAGGGCATTTGGAAGGAAATTTCCCTGAGAAGGGCATTTGGCAGGACCTTGCCCTAAATTGAGGTACCTCTTTTGCCCAGAATATAAATAAAATTCTAGAAAGCATATGTTAAAAAAAAACTAAGAAAAAAATAAAAAACCCTATTCTTAAAAAAACAAAAAACCCTAAACTAAATCCCAAAGTTTCTACTCACACATCTTGAATCTGGCTCCTACATGATCAGCTCCAATGGGGCGCCTCTTCATCCATGGCAGTGGTCTTCAGTCATCTTCATCCATGGTGGTTGTCTTCATCCATGGCAGCAGTCTTAATCCATCTTCATCCATGTTCATCACTTATAAGAAAATAAGAAAAATTTTATTTTTAATGTTTAATATATATGGGATGCCACATCCTGGGCAAAGGTGCAGAGAGAGCCTCGCAGCCAGGATACAGAGTGAGCCTTGTTTGCAGCATAGCACATCTATTCAAGGCTGCTCTGCTCCTGGAAGCAGAGATGAGTGAGGGAAGAAATGGGCCAGGGAGGGGGGAGAGTGGGAGCTGGCCCCATAATCCTTCACTTCTCAGCCCCTAGGGCCCCATTGATTGCAAAAGCAGCTTTGGTGCCTAAGGTTTTCAGGCTCATGAGAGAGTGGAGGGGGGAATAGGCCCGGGGGGGGGGGGGGATAGAAGGAAAGCTGGATGAGGGAGGTTGGATTGGCTAGTCCTTGCATCTGTCTCATAATCCTTCACCTCTTGGCACACAAGCCCCATTGATTACAAATGCAGCTTCGGTGCCCAAGCTTTTCAGGCTCGTGAGACTGGGCCTGAAATGCTAGTTAAATAGCTGTGGTCTTAAGACTGCCCGCTTGCCATGCTGAACAGGAGGATGAGGTTTCCGAACCTTGTCCACCCAGCATTTAATGAATAGGCAAAATAGGAAAGAGGGAGCTCCAATGGTGAAATACTTTTCCACATATGAACCAGCCGAATATGAGATAAAACTATATACTCACAAACATATATACACTCAAACATGCAAAAAGAAAGACTGAACCATCTGAGCTATCCAACAGGCTCACACTCAGGACTCCACAGAGGCAACTTTAGCCGTTGTTGTCGGTCAGATATATGCTCTGATGTCCACCAGTGCAGAGACAACAATCAGCAAGTATGAGAGCTGGGGTCTCTAGAAAGGGCTGTTCAGCATCCCAACAGGCTGTAAAAGAAAGGAAACAACCTCTTCCACCTCCAAATCACTCTTGATAAAAACAAAGGTGTTTATTACAACACTAAAAGCTACAAATTCACAATGCTTTTCTCGGTTTGATAAATGTTTCTTTAGGTAATTAAAACTTAATACATATAAACTCACTTAAATAACTACAAGGTAGGCATGTGTATCCTTCTACTGCACATGTCCAAAGAGATTAGACTGTGATCAGTTACAAGTATCTTTCGATCAATATATCTCTAACAGTATAATTGACACTATCCTTATCCAATCAGGATAGCTTGCTCTTCTTTCGTCTGATAGTACGTCAAAAATATTTAAATTAGCCATGTGTTGGCAATACTTTCTTAATGTTACACAACGCATCATTGGATACAACCCAATTATTGCATACTGTGCAATTTATACTGATGATGTATTTGCATGTAATAAAATAGTTATTAGATCATGCTCCAACCTTTGCAAATGGCTCTAAAGCAAAGGACTAGGACATCTAAAATGAAAAGAACGCAGCCAACTCTATGTAGACTTATGTAAACCACAATAAATAGAAACAAATAGGCATTACAAAAAATATATATAGAGACCTCTATTGTGGTAATCTTAAAAAAGATAAAAAGAGGTAGATAAAAACTATATAGAGTGAATATATACATCTATAGAATACATCCTCAATCTATATCAGATGATACATATTCACCCATATAATTACAAATGTGCAGACAGATAAAAACACAATAAGTAAATTCTACTAATAAAAGCATTTACTTAACTAGTAAGAAAAAACTAAAAAAATAATAAATAATAATAACATAAAAAAATAATTATAATAAAAAAATATAAAAAAATGGGAATCCTTTGGGAAAGCACTCCCCCTATAAACAGGGGGCTAGTAAATATAAACCTAGTTTTGGGCATGATTCTAACCAGGTCAATACACATACTAAACCAGGACTGCTACATGTGAAGCCCTAATCTCTGATGACTGTGATCAATGATTGAATGCTGCCATATCTATATTTTAATTGAGCCATAGAGAGAGAGAGAGAGTTTGGAGCTTCCAGATCCAAAAGGTCTCCCTTTGTTTAAACCTTTTGTATCTGTTTCCACCCCAAGACTTAGGGATACATTTAATAGGCTTAATTCAAAGGGGTTCATGGGTATAAGTGTGATTACATATAACATGTATAGGGACACTATGTTTAAGTGAAGAAATCTTCACATTTTTAAGGTGTTCACTCCACCTCTTTTTAACAGGCCTAGATGTTCTTCCTGTATACTGGATCCCACACGAACACTCTAAGAGATAAACTACAAACAAGGTATCACAAGTAATTCTGGAAGTGATATTAAAAGATTCTTCGGTAACATGTGACCTAAAATTATTAGTCCCTGTCTTATTTACACATGCCACATAATTTTCTCCCACATTTAAAAAGGCCTTTCTTATTCAACATATTATTTTCAAAAGAATATCTCTCTGGTTGGGCCAAGTTTTTTTCAAAACAATTTTGGTGGGTGCCAATATGTTTTTTAAAGTAGGAGCTCTCTTGAATGTACATAATGGTGAGTTCCCTATCAGTTATTTCAAGGTGGGATCTTTCAATAATATGAACCAATATATATTGATGATTGTTATTAAATGGAGTGAGAAACAGCAATTCAAATTTATTGTCCTCTTGTCTCTTTTCAGTTATATTCTTAAACAGGTCATTTCTACTCTTATTCTTTGCTTCTTAAAATCCTCTATTAATCAAATCTCTGGGGTATCCTTTCTTTATTAACCTATTGGTCCTCAATATTAAAAAAATAAAACAATTAGAGACCAGCGCAAAATGAATTGAATACAAACACCTATATATAAGGAAGATTCCCAATATTACTTCCAAAAGGACAAAAAATGTAAATATAATACAAAATATAAGTGCGCAAAGTGGATGCTAAAGTATACAATTAAAAAGGTTTTTTTTAATTAAACTCAGAATTCTGAATGTTTGACCATGTGCAAAAATTCAAATCTAGTATATTCAAAATGCAAAGAGGCTTTTATGGGTCCTCACACCAAAGGGTTAAAATTAATTCCCATATACTTCGATTAAATTAAATTAATGGTGAATACAAACATGAAACAAACCACATATGATTAAAATATATATTGTATTTTATAATGCTTAAAAATGAAATAAACAATTTGAAAATACTCTTTCTAAAATTATGAATCTAACATTTATTTATTTAATACAATTGATAGTGACCGGCCCTAACTTAAAAAACACATCTAAATTAATAACACATCTAAATTAATACCACATACATTGATAAAAGGACAAATATGATCACAAAATAAAGTGTAAATTTTCAGGACTCAGATGGAAACTTTGTAATTAGTCCCAAAAGGAAAGTCCCAAACGATGTCCTTCCCAAGCTTTCCACAAAAGCACAATGCACGATGATAGGCAAGAAAAAAACTTCTGATTCCTCCCAGCTGGTCCTGAGCAGCGTCTAGGTGGGAGACAGAAGCGTCCACTTGAAATTGGTGTATATAGTTTATACAACAAACAAATATCAGTACTTACACATAGGTACCGAAAGATCAGCGCCGCGCCCGGCTCTCATCAAACACAGGTGTCCCGGTGTGTATAGGATCCACACAGGCTCTTCTCACAGCCTTAACACCAGCTCACTACAGAGAGTAGCCCAGAATGATGTAAAAATCAAGGCGCCAAACAGGATACACCTGTGAAAGGTGGATAAAAACTACAAGAAAGCAGCAAAAAAGTTGTTTTAAAATTCAAATTCAAGTTCATAAAATCAAATTCTTAGAGTGACCAATGTTCAATATTAATATAGTTCAACTGAGCAACGCGTTTCAATTTCTTTTTCAAGCTCAGATGCCGGCTTTTTATACCCTCAGGAAATCTTCAAATTCTTAAAGGCATAGCCATTCCATTTGTTTTTGTCTCAGAAGTGCACAATTTCTTATTTCTGCATCAACAGTCTTACTTGATACCTCTCTATAATGATTGTCCTTATATATAAACTTATATTCATGACTAAAAAAACCCCAAAAAATTAAAGTAAAAAAAAAAAAAAAGAGCACATTACAAGAAACAGTAAAAAGAAATGCCAAGATACAGCGCTACACTACCCTCAGATGAGGGTTGGGTTGCTAAAGATGGTGTCCACGACTAGGAATGTGTATACATAAAGGTTAATATATAATATTGTGTTACACAAAGAATATATATAAAACCATGTGAAAAAGTACTTAAAAGGTAAAAGATTAAAAACAAAATATATATATATAGGATGTGATATTAAAATGTATTAAACAAACATTTTATTAACATAAACTGACAGTTAAAAATACAGTTAAAAATAGATTCAACAATCTAATGGATTGCCCCATACAATGTCCAAGAAGTTATGTCCTATGTAACATACAAGTGTTTAAGTCCCATACCAAAATGTCCAAAGCAAATGTTCAAGGTTAATATCCAAAAAAAATACAAATAAAAATGATAATATGTCCAAAGTTGGTGTAAAAATCAAAAAGGTGAAAAAATGTAAAAAATATAAAAAATATATTAAATATTTTTTGAAAAGATGAAAAAATGAATAAAAATATATAAAAAATATATGAGTTGTGATCAGCAACCCATATGGAAGGAATATAATATATGTGATAGTGAATAATTCTCGTGAGGTGTACACCTAAAAAGTGTGTATAAAAATGTGTATATATAAAAGGGTGTGGTAAAAAATGTGTCATAAAAAATGTGTCATAAAAAAGGATTCAAAATCCTGGTGAAATAAATAAAGTCCAAATTGCTCCAAAAAAATGTGTATATAATTCCAAGTATTCCAAATGTGAGTGTAGAAAGTGCTGGGTTGATGTTCCTCTTCTTAAAAGGTTATCAAATGTAATGGGATATCCTCCTGTACCTTTGGAGAATCTTGAAGAGTAGACAGGTAGATTGACCAAAGGAGAATCCGGTAGAATAGACACATAAGAAGCCGAGGTCAAAAAGACTGAAAGGTTGAAATAGGTAACACAGGATCAGAAGCACCAACAAAGGAGTTAGCTTCACAATGCAAGAGAAGAGAAGGGGCTCTTGCATTGTGAAGCTAACTCCTTTGTTGGTGCTTCTGATCCTGTGTTACCTATTTCAACCTTTCAGTCTTTTTGACCTCGGCTTCTTATGTGTCTATTCTACCGGATTCTCCTTTGGTCAATCTACCTGTCTACTCTTCAAGATTCTCCAAAGGTACAGGAGGATATCCCATTACATTTGATAACCTTTTAAGAAGAGGAACATCAACCCAGCACTTTCTACACTCACATTTGGAATACTTGGAATTATATACACATTTTTTTGGAGCAATTTGGACTTTATTTATTTCACCAGGATTTTGAATCCTTTTTTATGACACATTTTTTATGACACATTTTTTACCACACCCTTTTATATACACACATTTTTATACACACTTTTTAGGTGTACACCTCACGAGAATTATTCACTATCACATATATTATATTCCTTCCATATGGGTTGCTGATCACAACTCATATATTTTTTATATATTTTTATTCATTTTTTCATCTTTTCAAAAAATATTTAATATATTTTTTATATTTTTTACATTTTTTCACCTTTTTGATTTTTACACCAACTTTGGACATATTATCATTTTTATTTGTATTTTTTTTTTATATTAACCTTGAACATTTGCTTTGGACATTTTGGTATGGGACTTAAACACTTGTATGTTACATAGGACATAACTTCTTGGACATTGTATGGGGCAATCCATTAGATTGTTGAATCTATTTTTAACTGTATTTTTAACTGTCAGTTTATGTTAATAAAATGTTTGTTTAATACATTTTAATATCACATCCTATATATATATATTTTGTTTTTAATCTTTTACCTTTTAAGTACTTTTTCACATGGTTTTATATATATTCTTTGTGTAACACAATATTATATATTAACCTTTATGTATACACATTCCTAGTCGTGGACACCATCTTTAGCAACCCAACCCTCATCTGAGGGTAGTGTAGCGCTGTATCTTGGCATTTCTTTTTACTCTTAACTTTTGGAGTCTGGTTGGGAGACTCTGCCTATATCAGATATAGCTTGTATGGTATTATTGTGGCGCTGATAGATATACATTCATTTGAACTACACATTACAAGAAACCTTTTTAAAAAAATTGAGGAAATAGAGAAATAAATAAAGAAATAAATAACAGAACAACTGTATATATACTGAGTAAAAACAGTATCTGAAAATTGAATGATAAATAATAATTCATTAATTCATAAAAATATTTCTAAGAATATTTAAAACCACATTTAAAATGTCATTTACATATTTTTTTTGTTTCATGCTCATATTCACCCTCAATATCTATAGGAATGAATAAAAGAAACCTCCCCAAAGTATGAAACCCCAAAAAACCTCTCTCTCAATTACTAAATATATTAAAAATTAAAAATTAATGCACATAAACAATCCATTCAAAAATCAGTAATAATATATTTAAAAAATACTAAAAAGTATTTCTTGAAAAGCTATAAAATTTATTATTATTATAGAGATTCATAAAACTTATAAAAATTATTTCATAAAAACACCCAAATCGAAATCTAAGTTCAATCCATCTGGGTGTAGTTTTTAAGTCAAAAATCCATTTGGCCTCTAATTTTAAAAGCTCATCCCTCACATTGCCCCCTCTCCAGTTTGGCCTCACTTTATCTGTGATAGTATATTTAAAATGATTTAAGTTTCCTCCTTTGCATGTTTTAAAATGTTTAGGAACTGGTAAGTCCTGATTCCTTATATTATTCATATTTTCGATTGAATTTAAATGCTCTCTTATTCTGTCTTTTGCAGTCCTTTCGGACTCACCAATGTATTGGGCCCCACACGAACATTCTATCAGATAAATAATATTGGTGTCTGTACATCTAAAACCCCCATTGATTTTATACTCTTTTTTTGTTCTAGTAGAAATAAAACTTTTTCTTTTATTAGCATCTTGACAGGACTTACATTTTAAACATGGATAAAATCCATTGAGGCTATTCCCTCTTAGATCTAAATCTGTCTTTGAGGCAGTATTTTTCTTCCTCTTCAAATCTGTGGGGGCTAAAATATTCTTCAAATTTTTATTTTTCTTATATACAAATTGTGTTTTTTTTGGTAGAACAGAACCTAGAACTTCATCTTCTAATAGGATCGGCCAGTGCCTATATAGAATTTTCTCAATATTATGAACTTCACTGTTATATTTAGTGATAAATGGAATAAAAACATCTTTATTTTCTACATTAGTATCTCTCTTTTTGGGTTTCACAGCTAATAGATTATCTCTACTTGTTTCTAGGGCCTCTTTCTTAAATTGATTGATGAGGTCAGTACTATATCCTCTTTCTAAAAACTTATTTTCTTTCATGTAATTAGCAAGAGTCCATGAGCTAGTGACGTATGGGATATACATTCCTACCAGGAGGGGCAAAGTTTCCCAAACCTCAAAATGCCTACAAATACACCCCTCACCACACCCACAAATCAGTTTTTACAAACTTTGCCTCCTATGGAGGTGGTGAAGTAAGTTTGTGCTAGATTCTACGTTGATATGCGCTCCGCAGCAGGTTGGAGCCCGGTTTTCCTCTCAGCGTGCAGTGAATGTCAGAGGGATGTGAGGAGAGTATTGCCTATTTGAATTCAATGATCTCCTTCTACGGGGTCTATTTCATAGGTTCTCTGTTATCGGTCGTAGAGATTCATCTCTTACCTCCCTTTTCAGATTGACAATATACTCTTATATATATACCATTACCTCTACTGATTTTCGTTTCAGTACTGGTTTGGCTTTCTACAACATGTAGATGAGTGTCCTGGGGTAAGTAAGTCTTATTTTCTGTGACACTCTAAGCTATGGTTGGGCACTTTTTTATAAAGTTCTAAATATATGTATTCAAACATTTATTTGCCTTGACTCAGGATGTTCAACGTTCCTTATTTCAGACAGTCAGTTTCATATTTGGGATAATGCATATGAATAAATAATTTTTTCTTACCTTAAAATTTTACTTTTTCCCTGTGGGCTGTTAGGCTCGCAGGGGCTGAAAATGCTTCATTTTATTGCGTCATTCTTGGCGCGGACTTTTTTGGTGCAAAATTTTTTTTTCTGTTTCGTCATTTTTTGACGTTTTTTTGCGTTCCGGATGTGGCGTCATTTTTGGCGCCAAAAGCATTTAGGCGCCAAAAAATGTCGGCGTCTTTTTTGGCGCTAAAAAAATATGGGCGTCACTATTGTCTCCACATTATTTAAGTCTCATTATTTATTGCTTCTGGTTGCTAGAAGCTTGTTCACTGGCATTTTTTCCCATTCCTGAAACTGTCATTTAAGGAATTTGATCAATTTTGCTTTATATGTTGTTTTTTCTATTACATATTGCAAGATGTCCCACGTTGAAACTGAGTCAGAAGATACTTCTGGAAAATCGCTGCCTGGTGCTGGAGCTACCAAAGCTAAGTGTATCTGCTGTAAACTTATGGTATCTGTTCCTCCAGCTGTTGTTTGTACTGATTGTCATGACAAACTTGTTAATGCAGATAATATTTCCTTTAGTACTGTTACATTACCTGTTGCTGTTCCGTCAACATCTAATACTCAGAGTGTTCCTGATAACATAAGAGATTTTGTTTCTAAATCCATTAAGAAGGCTATATCTGTTATTCCTCCTTCTAGTAAACGTAAAAAGTCTTTTAAAACTTCTCATTTTTCAGATGAATTTTTAAATGAACATCATCATTCTGATTCTGATAATGGTTCTTCTGGTTCAGAGGATTCTGTCTCAGAGGTTGATGCTGATAAATCTTCATATTTATTTAAAATGGAATTTATTCGTTCTTTACTTAAAGAAGTCCTAATTGCATTAGAAATTGAGGATTCTGGTCCTCTTGATACTAAATCTAAACGTTTAGATAAGGTTTTTAAATCTCCTGTAGTTATTCCAGAAGTTTTTCCTGTCCCTGGTGCTATTTCTGAAGTAATTTCCAGGGAATGGAATAATTTGGGTAATTCATTTACTCCTTCTAAACATTCTAAGCAATTATATCCTGTGCCAGCTGACAGATTAGAGTTTTGGGACAAAATCCCTAAGGTTGATGGGGCTGTCTCTACTCTTGCTAAGCGTACTACTATTCCTACGGCAGATGGTACTTCCTTTAAGGATCCTTTAGATAGGAAAATTGAATCATTTCTAAGAAAAGCTTACTTGTGTTCAGGTAATCTTCTTAGACCTGCTATATCTTTAGCAGATGTTGCTGCAGCTTCAACTTTTTGGTTAGAAGCTTTAGCGCAACAAGTAACAGATCATAATTCTCATAGCATTATTATTCTTCTTCAACATGCTAATAATTTTATTTGTGATGCCATCTTTGATATCATTAGAGTTGATGTCAGGTATATGTCTCTAGCTATTTTAGCTAGAAGAGCTTTATGGCTTAAAACTTGGAATGCTGATATGTCTTCTAAGTCTACTCTGCTTTCCCTTTCTTTCCAGGGTAATAAATTATTTGGTTCTCAGTTAGATTCTATTATCTCAACTGTTACTGGAGGGAAAGGAACTTTTTTACCACAGGATAAAAAATCTAAAGGTAAATTTAGGTCTAATAATCGTTTTCGTTCCTTTCGTCACAACAAGGAACAAAAGCCTGATCCTTCATCCTCAGGAGCGGTATCAGTTTGGAAACCATCTCCAGTCTGGAATAAATCCAAGCCCTTTAGAAAATCAAAGCCAGCTCCTAAGTCCACATGAAGGTGCGGCCCTCATTCCAGCTCAGCTGGTAGGGGGCAGATTACGTTTTTTCAAAGAAATTTGGATCAATTCCGTTCACAATCTTTGGATTCAGAACATTGTTTCAGAAGGGTACAGAATTGGCTTCAAGATAAGGCCTCCTGCAAAGAGATTTTTTCTTTCCCGTGTCCCAGTAAACCCAGCGAAGGCTCAAGCATTTCTGAAATGTGTTTCAGATCTAGAGTTGGCTGGAGTAATTATGCCAGTTCCAGTTCTGGAACAGGGGCTGGGGTTTTATTCAAATCTCTTCATTGTACCAAAGAAGGAGAATTCCTTCAGACCAGTTCTGGATCTAAAAATATTGAATCGTTATGTAAGGATACCAACATTCAAAATAGTAACTGTAAGGACTATTCTGCCTTTTGTTCAGCAAGAGCATTATATGTCTACAATAGATTTACAGGATGCATATCTGCATATTCCAATTCATCCAGATCACTATCAGTTTCTGAGATTCTCTTTCCTAGACAAGCATTACCAGTTTGTGGCTCTGCCGTTTGGCCTAGCCACAGCTCCAAGAATTTTTACTAAGGTTCTCGGTGCCCTTCTGTCTGTAATCAGAGAACAGGGTATTGTGGTATTTCCTTATTTGGACGATATCTTGGTACTTGCTCAGTCTTCACATTTAGCAGAATCTCATACGAATCGACTTGTGTTGTTTCTTCAAGATCATGGTTGGAGGATCAATTTACCAAAAAATTCATTGATTCCTCAGACAAGGGTAACCTTTATAGGTTTCCAGATAGATTCAGTGTCCATGACTCTATCTTTGACAGACAAGAGATGTCTAAAATTGATATTAGCTTGTCGAAACCTTCAGTCACAATCATTCCCTTCAGTAGCCTTATGCATGGAAATTCTAGGTCTTATGACTGCTGCATCGGAAGTGATCCCCTTTGCTCGTTTTCACATGCGACCTCTTCAGCTCTGTATGCTGAACCAGTGGTGCAGGGATTACACAAAGATATCTCAATTAATATATTTAAAACCGATTGTACGACACTCTCTGATGTGGTGGACAGATCACCATTGTTTAGTTCAGGGGGCTTCTTTTGTTCTTCCGACCTGGACTGTAATTTCAACAGATGCAAGTCTTACAGGTTGGGGAGCTGTGTGGGGGTCTCTGACAGCACAAGGGGTTTGGGAATCTCAGGAGGAGAGATTACCGATCAATATTTTGGAACTCCGTGCAATTTTCAGAGCTCTTCAGTCTTGGCCTCTTCTAAAGAGAGAATCGTTCATTTGTTTTCAGACAGACAATGTCACAACTGTGGCATACATCAATCATCAAGGAGGGACTCACAGTCCTCTGGCTATGAAAGAAGTATCTCGAATTCTGGTTTGGGCGGAATCCAGCTCCTGTCTAGTTTCTGCGGTTCATATCCCAGGTATAGACAATTGGGAAGCGGATTATCTCAGTCGCCAAACGTTACATCCGGGCGAATGGTCTCTTCACCCAGAGATATTTCTTCAGATTGTTCAAATGTGGGGACTTCCAGAAATAGATCTGATGGCCTCTCATCTAAACAAGAAACTTCCCAGGTATCTGTCCATATCCAGGGATCCTCAAGCGGAAGCAGTGGATGCATTGTCACTTCCTTGGAAGTATCATCCTGCCTATATCTTTCCACCTCTAGTTCTTCTTCCAAGAGTAATCTCCAAGATTATGAAGGAATGCTCGTTTGTTCTGCTGGTAGCTCCAGCATGGCCTCACAGGTTTTGGTATGCGGATCTTGTCCGGATGGCCTCTTGCCAACCGTGGACTCTTCCGTTAAGACCAGACCTTCTGTCGCAAGGTCCTTTTTTCCATCAGGATCTCAAATCCTTAAATTTAAAGGTATGGAGATTGAACGCTTGATTCTTAGTCAAAGAGGTTTCTCTGACTCTGTGATTAATACTATGTGACAGGCTCGTAAATCTGTATCTAGGGAGATATATTATAGAGTCTGGAAGACTTACATTTCTTGGTGTCTTTCTCATCATTTTTCCTGGCATTCTTTTAGAATTCCGAGAATTTTGCAGTTTCTTCAGGATGGTTTGGATAAAGGTTTGTCTGCAAGTTCCTTGAAAGGACAAATCTCTGCTCTTTCTGTTCTTTTTCACAGAAAGATCGCTAATCTTCCTGATATTCATTGTTTTGTACAAGCTTTGGTTCGTATAAAACCTGTCATTAAGTCAATTTCTCCTCCTTGGAGTTTGAATTTGGTTCTGGGGGCTCTTCAAGCTCCTCCGTTTGAACCTATGCATTCATTGGACATTAAATTACTTTCTTGGAAAGTTTTGTTCCTTTTGGCCATCTCTTCTGCCAGAAGAGTTTCTGAATTATCTGCTCTTTCTTGTGAGTCTCCTTTTCTGATTTTTCACCAGGATAAGGCGGTGTTGCAAACTTCTTTTAAATTTTTACCTAAGGTTGTGAATTCTTACAACATTAGTAGAGAAATTGTGGTTCCTTCATTATGTCCTAATCCTAAGAATTCTAAGGAGAAATCATTGCATTCTTTGGATGTAGTTAGAGCTTTGAAATATTATGTTGAAGCTACTAAGAATTTCCGAAAGACTTCTAGTCTATTTGTTATCTTTTCCGGTTCTAGGAAAGGTCAGAAGGCCTCTGCCATTTCTTTGGCATCTTGGTTGAAATCTTTAATTCATCATGCTTATGTTGAGTCGGGTAAAACTCCGCCTCAAAGGATTACAGCTCATTCTACTAGGTCAGTTTCTACTTCCTGGGCGTTTAGGAATGATGCTTCGGTTGATCAGATTTGCAAAGCAGCAACTTGGTCTTCTTTGCATACTTTTACTAAATTCTACCATTTTGATGTGTTTTCTTCTTCTGAAGCTGTCTTTGGTAGAAAAGTACTTCAGGCAGCTGTTTCAGTTTGAATCTTCTGCTTATATTTTCAGTTTTTTTCTTTATGAGATTTAAACTTTATTTTTGGGTGTGGATTTTTTTCAGCGGAATTGGCTGTCTTTATTTTATCCCTCCCTCTCTAGTGACTCTTGCGTGGAAGATCCACATCTTGGGTAGTCATTATCCCATACGTCACTAGCTCATGGACTCTTGCTAATTACATGAAAGAAAACATAATTTATGTAAGAACTTACCTGATAAATTCATTTCTTTCATATTAGCAAGAGTCCATGAGGCCCACCCTTTTTTGTGGTGGTTATGATTTTTTTGTATAAAGCACAATTATTCCAATTCCTTATATTTATGCTTCGCACTTTTTTCTTATCACCCCACTTCTTGGCTATTCGTTAAACTGATTTGTGGGTGTGGTGAGGGGTGTATTTGTAGGCATTTTGAGGTTTGGGAAACTTTGCCCCTCCTGGTAGGAATGTATATCCCATACGTCACTAGCTCATGGACTCTTGCTAATATGAAAGAAATGAATTTATCAGGTAAGTTCTTACATAAATTATGTTTTCCAAAATTTCTGATTGACATAAGAAATCAACCTCTTCTTGACAATTTTTTCTTATTCTTTTAAACTGATTCCTTGGAATATTTGTTTTCCATGTATTATGATGGCAACTAGTGGCGTGGATGTAGCTGTTAGCATCCACTTCTTTAAAATTGGTTTTACTAATAAAATTGCCATCTTTTACCTTAATTTCCAAATCTAAGAATATAATTTTTTATTTTCTTATATCATATATAAACTTTAAGTTTTTCTCATTATTGTTCATCCTGGAGAAAAACCATTCTAAATCTTCAACTGACCCTCGCCAAACAATTATAATATAATCTATATAACGTTTAAAGAGGACCAGATTTGCCCCCAGATCTGTAGAATCTAAAAAGATCCTTTCCCATAAACCCATAAAAAGGTTTGCATAACTGGGGGCAAATCTGGTCCCCATTGCCGTTCCACATTTTTGCAAATAAAATTTGCTTTCATAGTAGAAATAATTATGATTAAGGATAAATTTTATCCCATCTAAAATAAACTTTTTCTTTACTACTTCAAGTTTGGAATCTAAAAAGTCTAAAAAGAACTTCACTGCCTCTAAACCGTCTTCATGCCTAATGCTGGTGTATAGGGCAGAGACGTCACAGGTGGCTAAAAGCATATTATCCTCCCATGTCAGATCTTTAAAAATTCTTAAGACATCTGTAGAGTCTTTAAGGAAACTAGGTAAATTCCTTACATAACTTTGTAAATAAAAATCTATGTATTCAGACAAATTAGAGGTGATAGATTCAATGCCTGATATGATAGGCCTCCCTGGTGGGTCTAGTACTGACTTGTGTATTTTTGGTAAACAATATAATAGAGGGATATGTGGAGTGTTTTGTATTAGATAATCAGCTTCTTTTTCATTTAAAATATTAGTATCTTTAGCCTTATCGATTACATTTCTTATTTCAGATTTAAACTTCTCTGTAGGATCCCTTAATAGTACTTCATATGTATCACTGTCTTGGAGTAACTTATTACCCATATTTCAATAATTTACCTTATCCATTAGAACAATTCCACCACCCTTATCCGCAGGTTTCACCACTATTTCATTATTATTTTCCAATTCCTTAATTTCAGCTAGTTGTTTTTTAGATAGATTCCATTTAATTTTACCTAGTTTGTTAACATTAATATTTTGAATATCTCTAGTTACTAACTTTTCAAATGTTTCTAAATGGCATCCCTTAATATGTTTAGGATAGAAATTTGACTTCCTTTTTAGATTTGTGTGAATGTATCTATCCTCATTTGGTTCTATAGTTGCTGGTCTCTCAAAAGGACTTCTCAAAAACCATTTTTTTACAGTAAGATTTTTAATATATTTACGTGCATCAATAAAAACTTCGAATTTATTCATTCTTTTGGAAGGTGCAAAAGATAAGCCTTTGTTTAAAACCTCTATCTGCTTCTCTGTCAATTCAATCTTGCTGAGGTTATAAATTCCACTTTTTTTATTATTACTCATTCCTTCTTTACTTTCCTTATGTTTATTTGTTAAAACCTTTGATTTTTTACTCATCTGTAAACCTCTTCCTCTATTCCCCCTTCTTCTGAAGCTCTTCTTTTTCTTTGATTGCTTTCCCCCCTGTGTGGTGTATGACCTCTTTGCTGATTGCCTTCGCCTAAAAAATGAGTGTTAGAAGCACTTTCTCTAATTTGTTCCTGTCCCTGCTTTTTATGGGTAGTGGTCACTTCTTCTACTTCATTATACAAGGGGTTAAAACGATTCCTCATTGGGATCTTATAAGGGGAATCCCTACCCTGTTCATAAGCTACATTTGCTTTTTGTTGTTGTTGCTTATAATAATTTTGATTTTGAGAATTCTGAAATCTATTGTTAGAGTTTTGTTCCACTCTTCTCCATCTATTGTCTAGTTGTGAATTGTAATTTTGATTTTGATATACATTTGGATTAAAGTACGAATCTGACCTATATGGGAGATATCCCCTATTCCAATTAGTGTTTCTATCACTCTGCTTCCAATGCATTTGTCTTTCTTGGGCTGTAAACCTCCTTTGTTGATTATATCGAAATCTATTTGTGTTCTGATTATTATAAAATGGCCTATCTGTATGTTGGGTATTCTGATAAAATCTGTCCTTAGTGTGTTCATATTTTACCTCACTCTGACTGGAGCCAGCATTTTGATTTTGTATATTGTTAGTGTTCCCTTCATTTTGGACCTTATTGTACCTCCAAGAGTGTGTGATGTATAATTCATTATTTGGTTCTTTTTGAAAGGCTTTATAATCTTCCCTATCCCTCTGCAATTTTTTAACTTTCATTTGAATTAGTTCCTCCTTGTTATTCTTAAGGGCCACTTTCATTTGGGCTTCTTTCTCTTCATACTCCCTATGGTTTTTAAAGGGGTTTAATTTTATTTCTAGAGTCTTGATTTTATCATTTAATTCTTCCAAATTTTTTGTCTATATTCTTTAATTAGTGCAATTAATTTTATGGAGGCTTCTTCTAGAATTTCTCTCCATCTTGCTTTAAATTCGCAATCTTCTGTTTTAAAAGCACATTCCTTTTTGATACGTAATCCCCTAGGAACTTTCTTTTCATTTGTATAAATTTCAAAAAAAGCACAATCTAATTTATATTTCATTTCCAATTGTAAATATTTTTCTAGTTCAGCCAATAAATTCTGTACAGTTCCATTTGGAACATTTCCATTCCTAACTCTTTCTTTGGTACTAGATACAATATCCTCATAAAAATTTGACCTGAGGTTGAAAATACTACCTTCCCCCTCCATAATGCAGCTGAAGTCTTCAAATGGGAATAACACTAGAAGAAAATAAAACAATTAGAGATCAGCGCAAAATTAATTGAATACAAACACCTATATATAAGGAAGATTCCCAATATTACTTCCAAAAGGACAAAAAATGTAAATATAATACAAAATATAAGTGCGCAAAGTGGATGCTAAAGTATACAATTAAAAAGGTTTTTTTTAATTAAACTCAGAATTCTGAATGTTTGACCATGTGCAAAAATTCAAATCTAGTATATTTAAAATGCAAAGAGGCTTTTATGGGTCCTCACACCAAAGGGTTAAAATTAATTTCCATATACTTTGATTAAATTAAATTAATGGTGAATACAAACATGAAACAAACCACATATGATTAAAATATATATTGTATTTTATAATGCTTAAAAATGAAATAAACAATTTGAAAATACTCTTTCTAAAATTATGAATCTAACATTTATTTATTTAATACAATTGATAGTGACCGGCCCTAACTTAAAAAACACATCTAAATTAATAACACATCTAAATTAATACCACATACATTGATTTTTCTTGCCTATCATCGTGCATTGTGCTTTTGTGGAAAGCTTGGGAAGGACATCATTTGGGACTTTCCTTTTGGGACTAATTACAAAGTTTCCATCTGAGTCCTAAAAATGTACACTTTATTTTGTGATCATATTTGTCCTTTTATCAATGTATGTGGTATTAATTTAGATGTGTTATTAATTTAGATGTGTTTTTTAAGTTAGGGCCGGTCACTATCAATTGTATTAAATAAATAAATGTTAGATTCATAATTTTAGAAAGAGTATTTTCAAATTGTTTATTTCATTTTTAAGCATTATAAAATACAATATATATTTTAATCATATGTGGTTTGTTTCATGTTTGTATTCACCATTAATTTAATTTAATCAAAGTAAATGAGAATTAATTTTAACCCTTTGGTGTGAGGACCCATAAAAGCCTCTTTGCATTTTGAATATACTAGATTTGAATTTTTGCACATGGTCAAACATTCAGAATTCTGAGTTTAATTAAAAAAAACTTTTTTAATTGTATACTTTAGCATCCTCAATATTAAAAACCTCAATATTACTGCAGTTCCTTCTGAGCCGGCAAAATTGGTCCAAAGGGATATTCCTAATCCAAGGATCATAGTGATTGCTTTTGAAATTTAAATAACTATTAGAGTCTACTTCTTTTAAATATGTTTTAGTAGAGACCAGACCTTCCTTGTTGAGGAAATTCTCAAGATCTAGAATTTCAATATTGGTTATGTTTGGAACTGAAAGATATACTCATGTCATTTGAATTCAAATATTCAACAAACGATTGCGCTTCAGAGATAGATTCCTCCCATTTAAAAATGAGATTGTTCTTGTAATGGCTATAGAAAACCAAGCTCGCTTCAAAGGTTGAAGAATTGATTCATTTTTCTTTAAACCATCCCATAAAGAGATTGGCAAAACTTGGAACAAACGTGGTGCCTATGGCTATATCATTAACCTGTAGGAAAAATTGTTCCGGAACTACAAAATAATTATGTTCTAATACAAACAAAATGGCCTTAAGGAGAAAATCGAATTGACTCTCTGGAAGATACATGTCCTTCTCTAGGTTATATTTTACTGCCTCCAGGCCCAACGAATAAGTAATATTATATTACAGAGCTGTGATGTCACAAGTCAACCAAATGAGATCTCTTTCCGCTTTCTTAAATGTTTCAACTTTGATAATAAGATCAGATGTATCTCTTATATAAGAAGGCAGATTGCTGACCATTTTCTTTAGAAATTGGTCCATATTTTGTGATAGGTTGCAAGTCAGATTATCGATACCGGAAATGATGGGCCCACCTGGAGGGTCAATCAGAGATTTATGAATCTTTGGCAAATGGTAGTAATAAGCCAAACTAGGCATGGAATAAGATAATCTATTTCTTGGTTACAAATCCCCTCCAGGAAGGCCACATCTATTAGTCTAATAAGTTTGTTCATAAAAACTTTTGTTGGATCATAATTAAGCTTCTTATAGTAATCCTTATCCAAAAGTATTCTTTTAGCTTCTTTGAGGTAATCACCTCTATCCTGCAGAGCAATCCCTCCACATTTGTTTGCCTGTCTTATTACTAGATCATCGATATTAATTAATTTGATTAAGGCTCTGATTTCATATTTGTTTAAATTCCATCTATTGTGACCTAACAGAGGGATCTTGCTAAATTCATCTAAAACTAGAGTCTGGAATAGTTACAGACTCTAGATTTAGATGAATATTAAACACTTTCAAACATTAACCCTTTTCAAGAAATTACTGTTTTTCTGCTTTACAAGTGGAACTTGCTTCACATGCTAGATCTTGGGCTAGATTACAAGTGGAGCACTAAATTATTGCGCTCCCGTAAATGGGCAAATTTGTGGTTGGTTATCGTTACCGTGACCTTGCGGTAGCATTTAATGCTCAGAAAATTAACTTGAGAATAGAGAATAGATCTCTGGTTAATTTTCTAAATGTGTCCCAAAATAGAGGGCATTGTAGTTTTTTATTAAAAAAAAAGTAGCATTTTTAATTAAACAAAAACAGCACTAGGCAGTTTTGTGGCTTTAAAGTTAGTGGGAGTGGGGTGTTAGAAAATAAATGGCACTGAAAAGTGCCTTTTCATTGCGGTCTATAGATAACTGTGTGTTTCCATAGACCGCAATGTACATATATATGTAAATGATTATATACATATATATTTATGTGTGAATATGTGTATACACACATATTAACACATAAATATATATGTATATATTCATAAAAATGCTGCCCATCGCTGCGCTACATATCTCCTTCACTGTGTGAGATTCTGATGCCATCTGTAACAGCATCAGAACGATGCTCCTATAGGAGGCTATGGAAACATGCTCTTGTGAGTGTGATGCTTCCTAGCAATGCGAATGCGAACTTGCGTTCGCATTGTGATTAACTTGTAATACTAGTGCACATTATCGTGGGCTGGTATTAGAAAGTGGAGCACTAATATTGCTTGCATGCAAGCAATATTTAGGGCTCCACTTGTAATCTGGCCCATTGTGCACTGGACTTTTCACACAACTATAGCTTTTAATGGCAAGAACAACCATAACCTAATCTGTGGATAATCTAGGTGAAGGTAAAGCCCTTGTGTCCCAAAAGGATGTCCACTTCAAATTACCTCAATCAGTATGAGGTAAGATAAGCACGCATCGGCCTGGTTCCTCCCAGAATATGGTTTCTGAAAGCACAGATCAGCGGTCCTAGATCCCTGTGATTGGTTGTATAGAAACTTCCTTTTTCTGAAGATCACTTATCTGTGTATTATTCAGTAGTTTCAATATATACCCCTCACATAAACAGGATAAGGAGACAAGCAAAATGAATTCTCATAGTGTTACACCATATTTATTAAATATCTTATAAACAAATAAAGACACACTTTTCAACCCCGTAATCATGAGGTTTATGACAAGCTGTAATCTAAACAGTATGTCCTCAATTCCTTTTGAAAAAATCAGTTTCATAGAGCTGTATATTACAGTCCCCACTCTATATCTGTATCAGTCAGTATACAATTCTGGGGCAGGACCCTTGTCCTGTAGCCTAAAGCCTTACGCGTTTCGAAGGTTTAGACCAAATGGTCTATAGAACAGTACATAAGCAAAATCCAAAATGTCTTAGAAGTACAATCCTCAAACATGTCCAAATAGGAAAGAGAGGTATGTCACGGATACCAGACAGCTAAGGCTATCCCCCACCCCCCTACAACCTCACCCCTGTTGTTTCTCAGTGGTTTTGGGCTTCTCAGAGCAACCACCATCTCTGGGAGCTGTTTGTTTGCTTTGTTTTGGCTTGTTTTTGTGTTCAGAGAAGAGTTGGTTTATGACCAGGAAAACCCTCCTAGGCTGGCCGGGCTCCTGGAACTCCCGGTCGGCCGCCTCACAACGGACACCCGCCTAACCCCTCTCAGGCTGGCCAGGCTCCTGGAACTCCCGGTTGGCCACAGGACAGCAGAACACCTGCTAACTTTAACCCAGGTCGCTCCAGCAACCATGTGCCCCAGAGCTCCGCTCTTTTGGGGATTAGTAGCTCCTAGGGAGGACAAGAGGTGGGCAAATTAGGGGATCTCCTTTGGGAACCGGGGGTACCAGGGGTTTTGGACACCCTAACCCCATAACTTCAACAGACTGTAACTCTGGTTCCCAGTAACGAATCATGCTGATTTTTGGACTGTGAAATCTGGGAACCAAGAGCTTTAAAATGACACCCTGGAAGTGCTGCCGCTCACCCCGAAACCGCCACCCCTTTGTTATTTGGGGTGGGCTCCAGCTAAAATCACTTTCCTGAGCTACATAGCAGCCTGTTCCAGGCAGAGGAAGGACATGCTGGAAGAGCTACCTAGTCTGGGTAGCTGGAGTCTGCCACAGGGTGGGACTCTGAGTACTGGTGCTGTCAGGCATCAGGGGTGGCTACAGGCTGTGGTCACTTGCCAGCTACATAGCTGCAGTCGGCAGGGAGGAAGCAGGACCCCTTTTGGCGGCGTTACCCAGTCGGGGTAGCTGGGGGTATCCGTCACAAGGTAGTAATAGGGAAATACTGTACAGAAAGAGAGAAACCTATTGGATACATGCTTTCAATAGTCTTATACCATTTGGTCTAAATAAAGACATTGATGTTGTGGCCTTTTTATAAGCTATAAGAAGAAGAAATAATAGTACTTGTAGGATTCCCCAAAGATGGGATTTTATAAAGATAGGAATTATATCCCACCCACAATAAATTTGGACATATGAAATATGGAAAGTATTGTGACACACAGATAACCCACTACACTAAAAGCATTTTAGTGGTGTGTTTTAACATACGAGTATTAGTGTATATATATATATGTCATGTAAAATATTGAGATATTGAATAATGAGATATTATTATAAGCTTTGTGCATTGATTAATTCATATATGTATGTGTAATTTCTATACTGTAAGTTGCATTTGAATTCTGAAATCAGAAATTAACTTCAGACAACTGGCTATGCAAAAATTACACTTCACAGACAGAATGATCTTATTTCCAAGACCTTTGTTATAAACCTGTGTGGGCCCCCTAGCTATAGTCAAATACACACTACAAAGGGAAACAGGGGGTGTCAATCAACCCGATCGTACTCGATCGGGTTGAATTCCGGCGATCTCTGTCCGCATGCTCTGAGCAGGCGGACAGGGTTATGGAGCAGCCATTCGGAGCTTGATAAATGGGCCTCTTGGGCCCCTATTTATCAAGCTGTCAACCTCAAATACGCTGGAATTCCGCAGCGTATTTGAGGCGAGGCTGATTCGCCTTAGTTATCAAGGCCTACACACCGGCAAAAGTAGAATCTGGTGACGTAAGCATCGATCCGCCGGACTCAATCCGACACAGATCGATTCTTACATCACTCCAGATGTTCCGAACGCAAGTTCGGCACAATCTGACTACTTTTGGGAGTTATCAAAATCCCAGCAGGTACGCTCGGCACTTTTATGGCCCAGCGTACCTGGTTTTCAAACCGCCGCCCTGGAGGTGGTGGATCCCATAGGAATCAATGGGAGTCAGACCATAGCGAAAGTTCAAGTTCGCTGCTGCCTGACATCCCATTCATTCCTATGGGAAGTGTGTACACCTAACACCCTAGCATGTACCCCGAGTCTAAGCACCCCTAATCTGCCCTCCCTACACCACCGCCACCTTTATTAAACATTTTAACCCCTAAACCGCCACTCCCGGACCCCGCCGCAAATTTAAGGAATCTGTTAACCCCTAAACCGCCGCTCCCGTCCCCCCCTCCACCTACATAATACCTATTAACCCCTATCCTGCCCCCTATACTGCCGCAACCACTAAAATAAATGTATTAACCCCTATCCTGCCACTCCTGGACCCCACCACAATGAAATAAATAGTTTAACCCCTAAACCGCCGCTCCCGGACCCCGCCGCCACCTATATTAAACTTATTAACCCCTAATCTGTCCCCCTACACCGTCGCCACCACTAATATTTGTATTAACCCCTATCCTGTCCCCCTATACTTCCGCAACCTATAATACAATTATTAACCCCTAAAGCTAAGTCTAACCCTAACACCCCCCTAAATTAAATCTAATTTAAATCTAACG
Source organism: Bombina bombina (assembly GCF_027579735.1). Taxonomy (NCBI): domain Eukaryota; kingdom Metazoa; phylum Chordata; class Amphibia; order Anura; family Bombinatoridae; genus Bombina; species Bombina bombina. The sequence goes on from NC_069499.1 coordinate 675,548,324, forward strand.
AAATAAATTAACTCTTATTAACTAAATTATTCCTATTTAAAGCTAAATACTTACCTGTAAAATAAACCCTAAACTAGCTACAATATAACTAATAGTTACATTGTAGCTATTTTAGGATTTATTTTTATTTTACAGGCAACTTTCAATTTATTTTAACTACGTAGAATAGCTATTAAATAGTTATTAACTATTTAATAGATACCTAGCTAAAATAAAGAGAAATTAACCTGTAAAATAAAAACTAACCTAAGTTACAATTACACCTAACACTACACTATCATTAAATTAATGAATCCTATTTAAAACTAAATACTTACCTGTAAAATAAACCCTAAGTTAGCTACAATGAAATTAATAATTACATTGTAGCTATTTTAGGATTTATATTTATTTTACAGGTAACTTTGTATTTATTTTAACTAGGTACAATAGCTATTAAATAGTTATTAACTATTTAACAACTACCTAGTTAAAAGAAATACAAAATTACAAGTAAAATAAATCCTAACCTAAGTTACAATTAAACCTAACACTACACTATCATTAAATAAATTAAATAAATTAAATACAAATACCTACAAATAAATACACTAACTAAAGTACAAAAAATAAAAAAAGAACTGTTACAAAAAATAAAAACATAATTTACAAACATTATAAAAATATTACAACAATTTTAAGCTAATTACACCTACTCTAAGCCCCCTAATAAAATAACAAAGCCCACCAAAATAAAAAAATTCCCTACACTATTCTACATTTAAAAGATACCAGCTCTATTACCTTACCAGCCATTAAAAGGGCCTTTTGCGGGGCATGCCCCAAAGAAAACAGCTCTTTTGCCTGTAAAATAAAAATACAACCCCCCCAACATTAAAACCCACCACCCACACACCCCTACTCTAACCCACCCAAACCCCCCTTAAAAAAACCTAACACTACCCCCCTGAAGATCTTCCTACCTTGAGTCGTCTTCACTCAGCCGAGCCGAATTCTTCATCCAATCCGGGCGATGTCTTCATCCAAGTGGGGGCTGAAGAGGTCCATCATCCGGCTGAAGTCTTCATCCAAGCGGGGGCTGAAGAGGTCCATCATCCGGCTGAAGTCTTCATCCAAGCAGGGGCTGAAGAGGTCTTCCATCTGGCTGAAGTCTTCTATCAAGCGGCATCTTCAATCTACTTTCTTCCGGCTCCATCTTCATCCCGCCGACGCGGAACATCCTTCCTCCAAGACGAACTCCCGACGAATGAAGGTTCCTTTAAGGGACGTCATCCAAGATGGCGTCCCTCGAATTCCGATTGGCTGATAGGATTCTATCAGCCAATCGGAATTAAGGTAGGAATAATCTGATTGGCTGATGGAATCAGCCAATCAGATTCAAGTTCAATTTGATTGGCTGATCCAATCAGCCAATCAGATTGAGCTTGCATTCTATTGGCTGTTCCGATCAGCCAATAGAATGCGAGCTCAATTTGATTGGCTGAGTTATTTTTTTGTAGCTTAGTTCTTTTTTTATTTTTTGTACTTTAGTTAGTGTATTTATTTGTATTTATTTGTAGGTATTTGTATTTAATTTATTTAATTTATTTAATGATAGTGTAGTGTTAGATGTAATTGTAACTTAGGTTAGGATTTATTTTACTTGTAATTTTGTGTTTCTTTTAGCTAGGTAGTTATTAAATAGTTAATAACTATTTAATAGCTATTGTACCTAGTTAAAATAAATACAAAGTTACCTGTAAAATAAATATAAATCCTAAGATAGCTACAATATAATTATTATTTATATTGTAGCTATATTAGGGTTTATTTTAAAGGTAAGTATTTAGTTTTAAATAGGATTAATTTAGTTAATAAGAGAAATATTATTTAGATTTATTTAATTAATATTTAAGTTAGGGGGGTGTTAGGGTTAGTGTTAGACTTAGGTTTAGGGGTTAATAATTTTATTACAGTGGCGGCGGTGTAGGGGGGGCAGGATAGGGGTTAATAAATGTATTATAGGTGGCGACGGTTTAGGGGGGGCAGATTAGGGGTTAATAAGTTTAATATAGGTTGCGGTGGGGTCCGGGAGCGGCGGTTTAGGGGTTAAACTATTTATTTAGTTGCATCGAGGTCCGGGATCCGCAGGATAGGGGTTAATAACTTTATTATAGGTGGCGGCGGTATAGGGGGGCTAGGATAGGGGTTAATAGGTATAATGTAGGTGGCGGCGGTTTCCAGGAGCGGCGGTTTAGGGGTTAATACATTTATAAGAGTTGTGGCGGGGTCTAGGAGCAGTGGTTTAGGGGTTAATAACTTTATTTAGTTGCGGGGGGCTCCGGGGGAGCTGGTATAGGGGTAGAACAGTGTAGTTAGTGTGCGTGCTTAGTGACAGGCTAGCAATAAAGCTGTCAAAAAGCCGAAGAGTAGCGAGATCAGATGAGTGATAACTCTCACAGTCAGCTGCTCATCGCCCCGTACTTGGCGCACGGCTTTTTGACAGCTTTATTGATAACTTAGGCGAAATTTTGCAGGTCCGCGGCGGCGATGGTAGGCGAGCTTAGGCGGGCGTATGGAACCAGCGAAGGCAGGTAAAGTAGACGGCTTGATAACTAGGCCCCTTAGTCTGAACTGATATTTGAATATACAAACATGCTCAGAGGATATAGCTGTAATCATATAGGTGTTAAATTGTTTCATACTGAATTCAAATAAAAGAAGTGCAGACATCACGTCTCCTTATAATAGCAGAGAAATCTATTTTGAAACCCATGTCTTTTTGAAAGCATAAGAATCTGGGGGATTTAAAATGTAAATAAAATATCTATATAGTTCTCAATATTTAATATGTGCCTCAGACTGTCCAAATAAATTGTATAAATGTGTATTTGTGGATATGAGAGAAAATGCCTAGCAGTGGCATGTTAGATTAGTATTTGCTGAATTTAATAAGTAGCTATATAGTCAAATTAAAAATGTTTAACAGATTTATTTCAAAATAACATTTTTTTTGTTTTTCCAGGAGTCTAATAAACATGACAGGGGAGAACTGATGGGAAGATGAGGTTTCTAAATAAAATACTATAAGCTAACATATAAATGCATCATAGATTTTGAGCCCATGTCTTAGACACCGTTGAAACATGTATTAATAAATAACTTTAATGCTCATGTATGTCTATGATATAAAATGTGACAAGAAAATGAAATATGTACCAGTATATCAAATGAACTGATATACAAATAAGTCAGATAAACATATATATGATATTGATTCATACTACTAGTCCACTCATAAAAATGTAACTTTAAACACATTTTTAAAATATTATAAGTAATATACTCATGTTTAGTATGAAAATACTAAATACAATATATATATATATTGAACATATAATTTATTAATGCTGGAAATTATAGGAGTGTTTAATGAACATATTGAAGAGTCTCTGTATTTTCTGTGGCACTTTGATGGTGAAACAGTTTTTCTGTGTCTGCTGCCCCCTAGTGGACTAAAATTGATATGACAGCCAAACAAAATGACTGTTGATGGCCATGTATTCCCAGTGAACCAATGAGAGGTTGAGCTCCGAAGGGCCTATCAGAGACAAGCTTCAGTGGAGCATATCCAAAAGGTTCACCAATGATTAGAATAAAAAATGTGGGATTTATCACGTGATATATTCTCTTGCACTGGAATAGAAAGGGTCTTTTGATAAAATTTTGACTGACTTAATTTATTGCCTTTGGAACACAGTCTCTATAAGCACTATTTGGCTAACTTTCTATTTCCATAATTTCAAATACCTTTCTTATTTATGACGGTGAACTGGATTAATCTGAAGAAGCTGAAATTTTCAAATTGGTTTATTTGGTGATGTATACGGTTGCTCTATATTTTTAATGTTTTAAATCAAGGTATTCTAAAACTATAGTTATATCGTAGTGTAATTTTAAAGGAGATGTATTCTTATATTTAATATTAATTAGACCAAGGGTAGTAAGTATATTGGTATTAAATATTAATGTTTAGAAAGAATTTTTGTATTTTAATGTCATAAGTTAATTACAGTTATATATATATATATATATATATATATATATATATATATATATATATATATATATATATATATATATATATATATATATTAGAATTTTTCTTATTGTAGCTGAATGAGAGGTTATTCCAGGCCAGACATATTGGCATATAAATTGGCTGTTGCATTAACAATACACAATTTCTGGTGGTTTAATTGAAGTTATATAAAACCATTTGTGGGCTAAATAGCTTAATTATACTTCCCTGAAAGTTATCTTAGATTTATTGAGAGCTAGTAAGATTTGTGTGACGTATCTTGTTATATTGTTTAACTAAGCACTGTTAAGTTAGCGGTCCATATTCTGATATTTTTATTGTGGTATTTTAATGCGATTCATTGTGAGTAAGGTTAATTTTAGAGATATATTTGTTTATGATCTGTTGTATAGAATATTGTAGCGGAATAAGCGTGCATAATTGATTCATAATCTAGTTTCTACATAAATATTATTCAAGGTGTCTATAGAGGTAACTAATCAAGAACTAAGGAATAAGTATTAATTTTAAATTGTTACGTATATGCATTTTATTGGTTGGCAACTGCTAAGATAATAATAAATAATAATTTTGTAACCTGGTATATACCAACATGTAATCTGGAGGCACTGCTGTAAGATTATTATCTTTATCACATTGATATAATATATTTTGTAGTAAATTAAAAAAAAATATTATCTAACAAATTCTTTTTTTTTTTAATATTTAATAATAAAAAATTCTTGTTGGTTAAAATTGTATTAGCATTTTAATTTAACCAAGTACAAAGCCAAAATAATAATGTCTGGTACTAGAAGTGAATCAAATGAATCTGTACTCAGTGTTGAAATATGTTCCCCAAAAATACCCCTCACTAAGGGCGATTTTCTTATAGGCCACATTAAAAATAGGTGTAATATTGTGGGTGATTTAAATGATTATATGGATATGCTTGCAATTAAGGCTAAACATATTGCTATTGATAATGAAAGGTGGAATGAAAAAAGTGAATTGTTCCAAGAATTATTAAAAATTAATCTATGTAGGGGGGCGGAGCCGGCACTGGATAGTGATGGCCGCACATTAGGTGAGCTCTGGAGCCTCAGTCCAAAAAGTGCAATGTAAACACCCAAAACCTGATCATTTTGCCGGTTACACACTGCGCTACTGTGCTATACCCAAACCTGAACAAGGATATATTTCTAAAAGGTCGCTCCTGGGAGATACAGGACTCAGCAAGCAAGTCCCCACAACTACAGACCCCGCTCTGACAATCGCAAGAGTAATCGACATAAAGGGCTTTTACAAACCGCGAATCGTTACCGCCGGTGCCACAGTCACGAAAGATGATCCATATCGGGTGAGAACAGATGCCGTGAGAAGAAGTCGGCCTTCAGTTGCATACCGTCGCGCTCCGAATGCCGCTGACGAGCGCCATCTTGGTGAGTCATACGCACCTACTAATGCAAAGAAGTTGACATAACACATACCTCAAATAAAATAAAGCAGACCAAAGGCATGAAGATAGGGAGACCAGCTTACCCTGTAGCGTGATACACAAAGGGGACCTTAGATTAAGAGCAGGAAGCATTATGGCCATTTGCAACTAAAGACATAAACTCTGACAGCAATCTAATAGAGACTCAGACACTCGGTACATATTTGCCAGAAACAGAGTTTTTTTTCATGGATGGCTCCCTGTCATATTCATTATAGCTAGGAATGAAAAGATACCTATTCTGCTATATAAACCTATCAATAGATCCCTCTTATACAGATCTAGAATAAGTGATAAATTAACCTATGATCTCCCGGTTGTGGTAGCTTAAAGATGGAGCTGCACTAAACTGAACATTACAAGAATTAACATGGGTATGCAGATCTAAATGTTAAATGGATGTGTCTGATCCACAACAACACAAGCACTGAGGTTGGAATCCGTTACATCTTGCCAAAGGGGGATTTTATGCCTTTAACAAGGCTGGAAATTACAAGCAATCTCTAACAGTAACATACTGAGGTGCAATCTGTGAGTTACAACACAATCTCAACACAGATATTCTGATCCAGGTTTTTCAGGACTGCCTAAAGATCCATTTATTTAATCACTGTCAACTGTAGTGACGCACTCTTTATAGAAATCAATATATATCTCAAGCAACCTGTAGGTGTCACAACAATATCTGCAGTCAAGATGTCACCAAAGAAAAATCAGCCAAAAATCAAGCAAAATAAAAATGGGGGCAGAAACAATCCATGCATGGATAAATATCTTAAAGCAGCAGCACTGCCTACTCCTCTGGAGGATCCTTCCACTCCGCACATATCCCAACGTCTACACTCATCTAGCTCTTCTGACTCTGAATCGGATGGAGAGGATAACATGGTCTCTGTTCCACAATCAGTGATCTCATCCATACCTTCAAAGCAAGATTTCTCATCACTCATTACCCAAGTAAAGCAGTGCATAAAAGACGAAATATCTGAGTTGAAAAGAGATATCACGGAAATAGGGAATCGAGTTAATGTTCTAGAAGAACATGTTCAGGAACAAGATCTATGTATTTCAAAAGTAAATGATCATCTAGACCTTCAAGACCAAACAGTTCGTCAATTAGAAGATAAACTTGAAGGCCTAGAGAATAGGTCCAGAAGACAAAATATCAGGATACGAGGTATCCCAGAAACAGTTGATGCCTCAACCCTACAAGAATACCTGCAATCCTTGTTCTCTCAACTTAGAGACCCCACAGATAACTCTGAGGTAGGAATTGACAGAGCACACCGTGCCCTAAGATCAAGACCCCCTGAAGAGGCACCACCCAGAGATGTGATTGTAAAAATAACAAATTATCAAACGAAGGAACACCTCATGACAGCAGCTAGAGACAAGAGACCTATACAAAAAGATGGAGCTACTATACAATTCTTCGCTGACTTATCGGCTAGAACCCTGGCCAGGAGAAAAGAACTTTCAAGCCTCACAAAGCATCTTCAAGCCAGAAACATACCCTACAGATGGGGTCATCCTTTCCAACTTACAGTCATCTGGAAAAATAGGAGAGCGCGTTGCTCATCCACTGAAGAAATCGAAGATTGCTGCAGGAAGCTGGAAATTCCTCCACCAGATGTATGCAATGTCAAATACCGAAATTCTACGGTCACTTCTAACCCACAAGCTTCTCCCCTTCCGCAACGCAAAGAGTGGCAGATGGTTCGCAGTGGACGGACAAAGAACCCTTCCTCATCGGATCTCAAAGATTAAGCTGGTGAACAGTATCCTTTTATAACAGGTTTTTTTTTCTGTGTGAGACTTGAGTTCCCAATATGAGAAAAACCCCACAGACACTAATATAAGAGACCTCAAGAGAACTTCTATGGCATTATCATAGAAGCTAGGTATCTGTATCTTAAGAACTCACACTAGATGTAAAGTTAACAGGTTACTAGAATTTTATATGTATACCTGCACTTCGAGGGCTGAATGTTTTCCTTCTAGGAATTCATTGCCATTTCCCTCTATTGTTTATATAGAGTTAAAAATGTTCATGTTTTCTATGTTTGTGTGTTCTATTATGATCTTATTGTTTTTATAGTTAGAATGTTTATAAGTTTTGTTCTGCAGAGACGAACCATCAAGTTCGAGACCAACATGCTACCCATGAATAGAGTAAGCGCTGGTAAGGTAATACTATGGTAGACAAAAATGTTCAATTTATAACGCAAAACGTAAAAGGTTTTAATGCTCCTAATAAAAGATCATTAGCTATGAGAGAAATAACACAAAAGGGAGGGGAAGTTGTAGGTTTGCAGGAAACACACTTCAAAAGAGGCTCCATTCCCAAATATATACATAACACCTTCCCTCAACATTATCACAGTTCTCACCCTAAGAAAAAGATAAATTGAGTTAGCATCCTCATACATAGCTCCATTCCCTTCCAATTAATAGACCTAAAAAAAGATTCAGACGGCAGGTTCCTGGCAGTGTGTGGTGTTCTTTATAACAAAGTAGTCACTCTTGTTAATATTTATGCTCCCAACCAAAAACAAACAGCCTTTTATAAGTCAATACTACCCCTGATACAAGATATACGAAAGGGCCAATTGATAGTTAAGGGAGATTTTAACATGCCTTTTAATCCTAAACTAGACAGTTCCAACAAGAACATACACATTGCAAACAACAAACTTAAAGCTATGTGGAATCTTGCAAAGACACTAGGTTTACATGATCCATGGAGAGTTGCCAATCCGGAAAAGAGAGACTACACCTTTTTCTCCAGTCCGAATAAATCCTACTCAAGGATTGACTATATTTTTCTAGATCATATCACTTTATCTCATGCAACCACAACGAACATCTCACACACGGCATGGTCAGATCACTCTATGGTCAGGTGCTCTGTCACCTGGCCCTCAGCCCCAATCAGAGAATTTAGTTGGAGATTAGATGAATCCTTGCTTCTAGACCCAGAGACAAACAAGACCCTAGAAAATGAATTACAAGAATTTTTCAATAGAAATGTTCAAGGAGGTATGCTACCATCAACAGTGTGGGAATCACATAAAAGCTACATAAGAGGCATATTAATCAAAATTAGAGCCAGAAAGCTCAAAAAACAGAGAGAGGAATACTTACACATTACCAGAGAAATCACACAATTAGATTATCTGCACAAACTACACCCACAAGATGATTCTATCTTTCAACAATTACAATTTTACAGATCTAAATTAACCTTGCATCTACATATTAAAGCCCAAGGAATAGCTTTTAAACTTAAACAGAAATTCTATGGCGAAGCTGGAAAACCTGGCAGACAACTGGCTAGATTGCTCAAAACCAAACAGGCAAAAACCTACATCCATACAATTAATAAATCCAGTGGGGGGAAGGTAGAAGATACCAAACAGATAGCAGACGCATTTAAACATTATTATCACACACTATATAACCTCTTCCCTAATAGATCCCAAGTAGACAATAAAAGCAAATGCGATGAGTATTTAGAGAAAGTTCAAGTCCCAACCATTTCAAGAAACGATAGTGAGTTGTTGAAGGCCCCAATGAACTACAAAGAAATTGATGAGGCAATAAAATCACTGAAACCTGAAAAGGCCCCCGGCCCAGACGGGTTCTCGGGTTCATACTATAAACTATATTCACATCTATTAATTCCTCATCTCTTAAACACCTTTCACCAAATTGATAAAGGGGACATTTTACCAGATACAATGTTACAAGCAGTCATCACAGTCCTACCCAAACCTGGGAAAAAGCCCAACACCCCAGCCAATTTTCGACCTATTTCATTACTGAACCTTGATCTAAAAATTTACGCCAAAGTCCTGGCCACTAGGCTGAATGTTCTTCTCCCATCCTTAATCTCCCCAGATCAGGTGGGCTTTGTGCCGTGGAGGGAGGCCCGGGACAACACCGGTGAAACTTTTAAATATTATAGAATTCATAAATAAAAATAATATTTCTTCAGTGTTATTGTCTACGGATGCTGAGAAAGCGTTCGATAGACTAGATTGGACCTTTCTGGAATCAGTACTCACTAAATTTAAATTCCCACAGCATTTATAAACAAAATTATGGCCCTATATTCCTTTCCCACAGCCCAGATCAGAATAAATGGTACTCTCTCGGAACAATTTGAGATCCGAAATGGTACCCCGGCAGGGTTGCCCATTATCCCCCCTTCTATTTATACTATCACTGGAAATTTTTGCATGCAAAATTAGACTAAATGAAAACATTAAAGGCATAGCCATTGAAAACAGAGAATATAAGTTGTCCATGTTTGCAGATGACGTCTTGATGTCTCTGTCGGATCCCTTGGGGTCTCTCCCCGCGGTGCAGAAAGAATTGGTAGAGTATGGAGAGGTATCAAACTTCTCAGTAAATACGAATAAATCAGAGCTCTTGCCACTGCATGGTGCCTCCCAGTGATATCACCAATATACAAAATAAATGTGCCTTCGCAATTCAGACGAAAGCTATAAGATATCTGGGTATACACCTAACTAATAGTCTGGACTCAATTCGCTCAGTCAATTACACCAGGCTATCAGAAACAATTTCTAACCAGGCCTCGTCCTGGATGTCTAAGAATATATCTTTGATAGGGAGAGTGAACACAGTCAAGATGGTATTTTTGCCAAAAGTCTTGTATATATTACAAACTTTACCCCTACCACACACTATCACATACATACAAAAAAATACAAAGAATGTTGCATAGCTTTATATGGAGGGGGAGACCACCAAGAGTAGCTAAGGCCTCACTGTATGCTAATAAAGATTCAGGAGGACTGGGAGTCCCTAATTTATTATTATATAAGCAAGCTATCTCCCTACAAAGAATTCTAGAATGGAGTAGAAACACTGATAGTAATCCTAAACACTGGATTCAACTAGAACACGACATTTCAGGGGTCCCCCAATTAGGGGGCATGTGTTGGCTACCTAGGGTTTTATCTAAATCTCAGAACACCTTCACGGCCACAGTAATGGCAACTGTGTCAGATTGGAAATATATTCGGGATAAGTATAGGGGTATCTCTAGTGCCTATTCACCCTTGACCCCGATTCTAGCTAACCCGGAGTTTTTAGAAGGCCAGAATTACAATACTGAGGATAACAATAGCCTACAGGGACACATCCCAGTCACAACATTATTCAAGGCAGGGAAGTTGCTGCCCAGGGCAGACTTAGAAGGAGTGAATTACAGGTTTTTCGGTAAATGGATGAGGTATCACCAGACATGCCATTACATTATGACACATAGGAATAGAACAATGATGACAAGGCCCTTGACGATATTTGAACAAATGTGTCTATCTAATTCCCCATCAAAAGGGATTATCTCTTCTATATATAGACTATTACTCTCAGCCACAACACCCAACCCCCATAACTATGTGAAAAGTTCGGAAAGAGACCTGTTAGGGCCGCAAGACCCAAAGATATGGGAAAACACATTTAGGACCATAGCTCACTCAGCACATACAACTGCAGCGTTAGAAACAAATTACAAAATGCTGTTTCGTTGGTATCTAACACCAAATAGAATGAAACATCTTTTCCCCTCAGCTAATGAAAAATGTTGGAGATGTAGGAGGGAGGAAGGTACCATGGGCCACATTTGGTGGTCTTGTCCTAAGATAAACACATACTGGGGGAAGATAATTGAAGAAATAAAATTGTCCCTAGCTGGCGATATTACCTTTTCACCCCAGAGTTGCCTATTTAATATGATAGGTAATATTAAATGTAAAATAAGAAGGAACCTCGGACACGTCATGCTTAACTCAGTCAAGCAGCTCATTGCAGCCAAGTGGCGAACTGACAGTATCCCTACATTAGAGGAATGGAGGGAGAAGGTGAAGGGAGTCATATTGCTAGAAAGATACCACTATTTCAAAACAAATCAAAATAGCATTATACAATGATATGTGGTTTTACTGGGAGTCATATGTAGGAGCCATAGAACAACATTAATTACCTTTAGCGAAGACAAGAAGTTCTATAGTTTCTGGTTCAGCTGTCCCGAACAAATAGTCAGGTAACGATTGAGAATAGATGTTCTCTGCAGGAGTTAGATGTATTTCGTTTTTGTTTTTTTGTTCATGTTATTGTTTATGTCTATGTTATGGTAATTAAGTTTATCACATATAATGTCGATGTCAACGATGTGTTCACGACTGAGTCAAGTTTCAATATCACTTCAAAGCAATATATATAATGAGATGCAAGAAGCAAAGCACCTGATGGAATGTGTAAGAAGACTTAGATTATAATACTTAAAATATCAACTGTATCATATAGCATTGAGTTTGTATCACTTTCTACTTTTTTTGAAGTGTCAGATAACTTGTAATAACTGCATTGATATTGTATATTTTGTTTTTTTTACTTTGTACTGAATTTCTTTATGAAAAATCTAATAAAAAAATAATAAAGAAAAAAAAAAATTAATCTATGTAAAAATTTTAGAAAGCGGGATGAGCTAACTACTAAAATCCTGGCCCCTTGTAATATGCATTATTGACAAAATGTCCACTCACCTTATAGGAAAGGAATTGCAATTACAGGGGATAGAAGATGATATTTGCTCATCACGCAAATGCGAAGAGAATTTAGAAATAGCCGAAAATGGAATTGTTACTGTTAAACAAGACATGGCCACCTTCCAAGAGTATTACCAGAATTTAGTAGCTAAAATGAAACATTTAAATTAGCAACTCGCAGAGAGCCTAAAAGAGCTTAGTGAACTGAAAAGGCAGTATAGCAATAATATGCCCCCCTCTATTAGCAATGAGGATAATGCAGGCATTTTAAAAACCCTAAAATAATTTATAAGAAATTAACTGCAGAACATTAGGGACAAATTTAAACAAAGGACCCCTATTGGGTCAGAGGTAAACTTCCCACATAGACAGTTACCTCATGTTGTAAATTCAGAAAAGTGCTACCCCTCAGAGGGGTAGGGGAGTGATAATAGTGAGTCAGAGGGCAGAGCCAGCTATCCAGATAGCCCACATAATACTAATGTACGTAATGTGTCTACTCATAGTAAATATAGGGCAGATAGAGGGCACTCCAGCCCAAAAATAAGGTCCCTAGGAAAGCCCAAGTTACATCTAATAAGGTATATGACACCCCTAAAATAATTAGTACCTAAGTTTTCCAACAAGGGAACCAATTCTATAATTGACCACTTAGAAGCCTATGAGAAAGCTTTATCCATAAACGAATGTTACTAGTGAGCAGTCAAAAATTTAATTTCTGCCCTGGGTATTTGAGGGTAAACATCACAAGTTCTTTGCTTCACTAATGGATATGAATATTAATTCCCCGGAGTGAAACACAGCAACAGTGCAAAAAGGAGTTTGGGCAATATCGCATTAAAACAGCTGCAAAAATAGCTGTGTACGGTTTTAAAATGTAGTGCCAATCAAAGCCCTATAGAATTCATTTCTGTACTAAAAAGTGCATACAGTATGGCCTAAAACTACCCCATATTTGAAAGCTCAGAATTTGTGAATTTATTTTACGAAGCATTGCCCGCACACATCAAACTATTTGGTCAGAGATTTTGATGAGCACTGCTCATTGGACTGGCTGATCAAAGAGAGTACAACGTTTTACTCTATTCAGCAGTCAGGTGAACAGGGGGTTAAAAGGGAACCAAGGCCCAGCCCCAAAATTGTGGCAGAAACTAGGGTGTCACTTAGCCCCTAAACTTAGAGTCCAACAAGAAAATGTCTGCGGAAGTGGCCCGAGAAAACAGGCCTTCCCCACAAAGTTTTAAACTATGTCCCTCCCCCAACAAGGCCTGAGGTGCAGAGAGAATATACTCAAAATGGGGGGCATACCCAGATAAATTATTATCCACCAAGAGATGAACACCCACAAGGTAATCGGTAGCCCCGTAAAAATAAATACCAAAAGTGGTGAAAATAGTGCTCCCATAGATATTAACTCTGAACAAGTTGAACCCCAAAGACAACCATGTCAGAATAGAAAAAAATAGCTATGATTCTGAGGGATCCCAAGGAGCCAGGAATCAGTACCCTGGGATATAAAAAAATTGGTCCATGGGTAAAAAAGAGCTTGTACAATCAAGTGGGCCAACTCAGTACACAAGTAAGTCAATTATGTACACTATTTACTCATTTGAGTCAAGCTCTGATGGCTCAGAACCCTAATAAAACTTTTTAGGAGTACAGCCAGTAGCCAGAAGTGGGCCACAGACACAGTCATAAATACTCTGGTATTACCTGAGGGGAGAGATATAACAAATGAAATGATAAATGACAATAATGGTACTAATCATGTTCTCTCCTTGCAGCCCAGAAACGGATGATTTAGCTGTGATGACAAGCAACCTCAGCCTGGAAGCTCTAACAAAGCTCTTCCTTTGCAGTTTTCTCCTAACCGTATTCCCACAGATGCAATACACAGGAACCCTATCAGCCCTATTATAGAGGAAAAGACTGATAAGAATGAAAATTCTTCTGCATCAGGTAAAGTGGTTGATACAGGTAAAACGTGGCGAAGCCCACAATTGTGTAAACATGTACATTTTATGTGTGAAATTATAGAAACTGCAAGGAGATATTATGTATTAGCTGAGCTCCAGGATTCAGTTTCCAACCCTATCATGGGATTAATTGATACTGGATCCCAGGCAACTATTTTATCCCACAAGTACTACACACAGGTAAATGAGCTAACACCCCACAAACCTAAACTAAAGGAATTTGATGGTTCACTAATAGGTGTTGGGGGCGATTCTCTCAAAGTTTGGGGTATGGCATGGTTAAAGCTAAAGCTGGGGAACAGGGTAATAAAACACCCTGTCATAATAGTGGATCTGCCAACTTAGGCCTCGCTTCCATTGAGTCGTTAAAAATGGAGCCGTAAGCTACCGAAGCGGCCGACAGCTAAAAGTAATTTACGGCTGCATTTTAGTACCAGGTTTCCATTGAAAAGATTAGCGTGTTGCGCGCAGTCGCTCTTTTCGTGTAGCTGTAAGTTAACGTTGTGTTAACGCTTCCATCTGACGTCGGATTTCTTGAAAATCAATTAGTTGCTAAGGTAACCCGACCTTACGCTATAGAATTTACGTTTAACGTCTGTGCTTCTTACCTGTGATCGCCTCTCAAGAAAAATAAAAAAAACACTTATCCATATTTTTAATAATCAAATACTATTTTCTAATATAATTATATTTAACACTTCATAAATATAAGTAATATTTCTTGCTGCCCTAGGCATAGGTCTAGTTTGCATTCTGTAGATATGTTCTTGCATATATTATTATATTTAAATATATACTGATATTTCTATTAGAATATAAGTTCAACTATTTCTATACATGAGACAACAATAAATATTACTTATAACAATTTATTTCTACATTAAAACACTTGCATTATTTGCAAGTTTTATAATTTCAATAGAAAATAGGTCTCAAAAAGCACAATTTTCCTCTTTTACACCTAGTTGAGCTGGGGGTAATATATATCAATGTATCGACAGCCTCCGACAATGTATTAACGGTTAGCGCTTTCATTGGAAACCTGGTATAATTTATCGATTAACGGCTTCTATTACTTTCTATGGGACCCGAAGATCTTTTCGGCAGCCGAAGTCCGGCTGCCGATATCGAGGTATAACGCGCCATTGGAAACAGTCGATAAACGATATTGCTTCCGACAGCATATTTATCGGTTTGCGAGTGCACGCAAACTGAATTACGGCTCAATGGAAGCGAGGCCCTATTGTTTAATAATTGGTAGTGATCTCCTGGAACGGTTAAGCCCCATAATTGATTGCATAAATAATGTAATTTGGTCACAAGTAAAAAACCTAGCTATAATATAACAGCTAAATGTTTATTATCTATCTCCATAGCTAATAAATCTGCGAAGCACCTGTTTTTCATTTTAAGTAATCCCCATAATCAAATATACATTGGCAATAATCTCTTACATAGATATGCCATACAAATAGATTTGATTAACCTTTGCCTCTGGAGCAGGTTAAAGGGGAACCCTGAAGTATTTCAGGATGAAAATGCATCCCTGAAATCAAACCAGCAAATGCCATATGCTTTGAATATGCAGATGTCTAACGATGTTGTAATCCCTGCTGGGGCTGATAAATTACTCTTATCCTTACAGGTTAAAAGAGGTCAGAAATTAAAAACTTCTGAAACACTAATATGCATATCTCATAGAATGAAAAATCTGGGTATAACAATGACCCATACTCCCATAGTAAATATTGGAACTATTCCAATACATGTTATTGTGCATAACATGACCCTACAGGATATCACCTTGTCCAAGGGAATCATCATAGGATATGCTCTAGTATCCAGTTACTATACTTTTGGATTCCAGAATAATGTAATTGGGCTAATACCTGAAGGATACTTAACTGAAAAACAGTTAATAGACCAATCCTTTGCATCTATGCCAAAGAGATTGTTTACAATCCAGTCTATTTATCCCTTCAGCTCAGAGGAAGGCATCTGTAAAATTGAAGAGGCCTCCCTGGTATTTGATCAGCCGATCAAAGAGCAAGAATACCCCAATACCCATAATCATGGGGTCAATGTAAATTATAATAAAGGGGATCTCACCTCTAGGTTAGAAAAAGCCTATGAGATAGGACAGCCTGAAATCTTTCCTGGTTTTCAGCAAATAGTCGAAGAGCAAATCTCCTTATCTAATGGCTGTTCCAGTGATGATGAACGCCGACAGCTACAAGAACTCCTGATGGAGTACAAGGATATTTTTGCTAGGGATTCTTATGACTGTGGGTCTACAGACTTGCACATTGCAAGAATACAAACAGATCCCAATAGCACAGCTCTTATAACAATCCTATTCTAGGTGTTCTAAAGCCCAATGGACAAAGGCATTTGTGTGCTGACTTAACACAGCTACACAAAAGAGTGTACATGTCTGGCTGGCCTGTGCCATATATTGACTAGTGTCTAGCGCAGATGCAGGGATCAAAAATATTCACTGCCATTGATTGTGCGCAGGGATATTGGACCAAAAAGGTACATGAGGAAGACCAGTATAAGCTTGCATTCTCGTTCCAAAAGGTCCAGTATGCATTCCAAAGGCTCCCATTTGGATACTTAAATTCAGGACATGATTTTACTGTATTCATGCATAATGCTATGCTGATGATGTTTTGATCAAAAGCAAAGATTTTGAAAAACACATCTCAGAACTTAAACATGTCCTCAGCCAACTTAAAAGGGCAGGTGTCAAATTATCCCTACAAAAAGCCCAATGATGCCGCACTCATGTAAACTTCTTGGGACATGAAGTTACTTCTAAAGGGCTTAATCCTCAGAAGAAAAAGGTGGAAGGAAGCTACAATAAATCCTAAGAACCCAACTAACCTAAAGGAATTGACATCATTCCTGGGTATGACAATTTATTCTTGCAATTTTATTGATAATTATGCAGAATTAGCTAAACCACTGCTACTTCTTCTACAGAAGGATGTGAAATGGCACTGGAGTGAGGCTCAAGAGACAGCCATCAGAGAGCTGAAGAAAAAACTCACTCAAGCACCTTGCTTAGCGTACCCTGAAGGTGGTAAACCTTTCTTCTTAGAGACAGGTTACACAGATAATAGCATGAGTGCTGTTTTATACCAAAAGCATGATAATTTTAACAAAGCCATTGCTTATGCGAGCAAAAATCTATCCCCAGTAGAAATAAAGTTTAATGATTGCGAAAAAGCCCTCTTATCTACTGTATGGGCTCTACAAAATTTCCGCAGCTATATACATGGCGAGAAAATTATTGTAGAAACGGCCCACCAGCCTTTGCTATGTTTGCAAAGCGAGAGAATAAGAGATGGGAACCTGTCTAATAGTTGCATAACAGCTTGGACTATTTCCTTACAAGGATGACCATTAGAAATTTGCTACAAGCAAAATAAAAAGAATCCAGTCACACAGGGGCTTGCTGAGCTCCATGACTGTACTGTAATGGATCATGGGGAAAAGTAATTAGAAGATGATTTTCTGGAGGAACAATTGCTTTCCCCATATAAAATATATAATGAGGACCAGTGTCAAACATTACCTTGGGTATATGTTGATGGTTGTTCTTAACATGCAACTGTTGGTAATGAGCACAGATTAGTCGCTGGCATTGGTATAACTTGGGCAAATGGATTCCTAACTATTTCTGTAGGTTTCAACATTGGACCAAGATCCAGTCAAGTAGCAGAACTAACTGTTGTTCTAAAAACCATTTACATGGCTATTGAACAAGGTATTCATGAATTTGTGATTATTACTTATGCAAATTATGTGCTTGACAGTTTTGTTGAATACCTGCCAACTTGGAAAAGAAATGGCATGCATAAAATGAACAACAAGCCAGTCAAACATGGCAAGTTGTTCTGCGAGATTGATAATCTAGTGGTGTCCAATGGTTTAACCATACACTGGAAAAAGACCAAGGGTCATTCCAGGGTTCTAGGTCTTGATAAGGAAGGCAATGATCTTGCAGATTCATTGTCCACACAAGGAGCCATAACTGAAGAACTCCTTAATATCGACCACTTAATGGGTGCAATTCAGGTAGAAGCCATTACCAGAAACCAGACTAAACAACAAAATGAGCCTAACCTGGTATGATGGAGTCAGGATTCTCCTAGTGAGGACCTGATCACTAGTTAAAAAGAAGACCCCATTATAGGTATCTTCTATAAACACATAGAAGATCCTGAAAGCAACCCAATCTCAAAAAGAGGATGGTATTGGCAAAGAAGATTTTAGAATCTTAATGAAACCCAGATCACAATTCAGGTTACAGGATGGGTTGTTAATTAGAACCTCCAAAACTGTCATCCAGCAATGGGTGGTACCTACCAAGTTTAGAGGTCTCATGCTTCAACATGCCAATGATGCTCCCACATCTGGTCATTGTGGTGCCAAATTAATGTATGAAATATTGCGTGACTACGCCTTTTGGCCGCATATGTTGAAAGATGTTCAAACCTACTGTCAAGGGTGTTTAATCTGTCCACAGTTCCAACCCACTGCGCCAACTCATAGAGCGTCATTGCAGAAAAGGGGGGTGGTAATGTCATGGTCAGATATCCAAATTTATTTTATTGGTCCAGTAACTAGGTCATCTAGATGTAATGGATACATGCTAACAGTAACATGCCTGTTCACTAAATGAGTAGAAGACATCAGCGCACCTAACAACAGTGCTGAAAAATGCGCAGCATTGCTTATCAACTACGTGTTTTCCAGATTTGGTTTACCCCAGAGAATTGAACCCACTTCACTAGCAAAGTGATGACCACAATGGGGAGAATACTAGGGGTTTTAAAGGAAACTCCATATTGCATATAGGGCTACCTCAAGTGGTGGTGTATAGTGTTACATCCAGTCCATTGTGAAAATCCTCAAAAAGGTAAACAGGTAAAGACTTGGATGTAAAATTACCTCTAGTCCTAATGGCATTAAGAGCAACTCCATATAGTGCTACTAAGATGTCACCTTTTGAATTGATGACTGGTAGAAGAATGGTTCTACCTCAACATCTTCTGTACCATACATCAGACCAGAACTTGATAAATGCTGCCAATACACATCAATATGTGGAGAACCTAAGGAAGCACCTGCAATATGCCTTTGCATTTGCTCAAAGGAACATAGATAAAGCAGCAACTGCTGCTAAAACCTATTATGATCTAAAAACTTCCAAAAAGGAATATGAAATAAATGATAACATTTATCTTTATAACCTTGGAAGAGATCAGGTTAAGGAGAAGACATTTCATCCATCATGGAAGGGTCCTTTTGTCATTACTGTCAAAATATCTCCAGTTGCCTATAAAATTCGAATACCTAAAAATGATACTTTTACGGATAAATGGGTCCATATTAATCAGTTGCGAGCATGCCATCCTAGATCCCAACTACAAGCCATAGAGGGAGAATGAAGTGTCATAACCCCCAAATGCAGCAAAAAAAATATAGCAGTTTAAAGATGCCTAGCTAACGAGCATAAATGTGAGGATTGAAAATATAATGGACTCTCTTCGTAATAAGACTGTCTATAATATAAATACCCAGACCAATTACATGGGTTTTCAGTCAATGTCCAATACATGTCTTACATATATTTAAAATTGAAAGGGGGAATTAAGTAATGTAAAAGATTAGATATTATTATAAGCTATGTGCATAGATTAATTCATCTATGTATGTTTAATTTCTATAGTGTAAGTTGCATTTGAATTCTGAAATCAGAAATTAACTTCAGACTACTGGCTATGCAAAAATTACACTTCACAGACAGAATAACCTTATTTGTTATAGACCTGTGTGGGCCCCCTAGCTATAGTCAAATACACACTACAAAGGGAAACATTTGCTCAAGGCAGGTTTCTTCAAAGAAATCCTATATAAAGAGTTTTCCTATCTGAAGGAGCAGTCACTTAGTCTGAACTGATAAGTAAATATACAAACATGCGCAGAGGATATAGCTGTTATCATCTAGATGTTAAATTGTCTCATACTGAGTTCATATACACGAACTGCAGACGTGACGTCTCCTTAGAGAAATCTATTTTTTTTTTATTTTTTTTTTTAAATTTAATTTTTATTAGAGCATTAGAGAGTATACAACCAAAAAAGAAACATAGTAAAAGAGAAATGTTGGTTACAATATACATTATGCAAATTTTCCACACTTAAACCATAGTAAATAAATCAATTTAGAGTCAATTCTCATTAATACTAAACAAAGCAACGCTTTCTATTTCCATCTTGTTATCTACTGGTATGGTGATCTTTCTTTATCAACAGTTTGACAACAATGATATATTCCAAAAATGTATATAAGTAATTTCAAATACAACATAGCAACACCAACATTCTTTTCATCAGTAATACATTATATCTACACCTCAAACACATCTTTATTTTCAAAAAATTAATCTATACAGGATTTGGGTTATCGCCTCATCCTAAAACAATAAGTCCATACACATAATAAGAGCTAAGATCATATTAACAATTTGACTTGATGACTGTTGCATATAAGCTATTCCAAAATTACTAATGGCAATGCGAACAAACAAAAAGAGAAAGAAAAAAAAAAAGGGGGGGGGGGACAATCAGCAAAGTATCTCTCTCTCCTACTCTACCCTGTCAGTGATTCACACCTAACTCCTCTGTAATAAATAGTCCACATAAATACATGTGAGAAAAGGGGCTAAAAACTGTGCTTGCGGATTTTTATCGTGTGTCTTTATGAAACTGTACCATTTATTGCAATATTTCTTTATGCGTTGCTCAGACCCGGTGGAACAGTCAAATTGTTCCATTACAGCTTGTTTCATCATTAGATGTATTAAATTATGAATTGAGGGAGGTTTTTTTATCTTTCCATCCTTTAAGAATCAAGTATCTACCTCCTAAAATCGTGCAATTAATAAAGCGCACATTTAATTGTCTGCGATTATCATAGTCGACTAAAAGAAATATATGCCTTTTTTCCAATTTGACTGAAACCTGTAATATTTTGCTTAGCCAATAACTTATCTTGGCCCAAAATTGATAGATTTTAGGGCACATCCAAAACATATGTATTATGTCAGCGCTAATATTTGCGCATCTAGGACACAGATGGTCAGAATTATGAAACCATTTATTTAAGGTAGCAGGTGCAACATAGCTTCGGTTTATCAATTTAAAGTGACTTTCTCTCCAACTCGCCGCCAAAGTGGCATTTTCTGCTTTCTGTATACTTCTACTAATATCTTCTTTTTGTATATCTTGTAGCTCTGATGTCCAAATAAGAACCAATCGTTGAAGATTCTCCTCACCTGACTGTTCTAATATTACTTTAAGCCAATATTTTAAAGAATGGATACCAGCTTGATATAAAATTATTCCAGAATGTATAGTGGAATTTGCCCAAATATGGTTTGGCCTCCTAATAATTTAGTTATACCAATGACGTATTTGCAAATACGCATAGAAATCTAGGTTAGATAAACCGAATTGCTGCTTGAGGTCTGCAAACGTTTGAATATTAGGGCCACCAGGATCTTTTAGTTGAAAGATATACTTTAAGCCCTTATTGGCCCAGATTTTAAATAATTTATTATTAATTCCCGCTACAAAATACGGGTTCCCAACTATCGGTAGATACTTGGAAACCGAATGATCGGTTTTAAGCCAGTCACATATGCGATACCAGGCTTTTAAAATAGTGCATATAGTCGTATAATTTTTTAATTTGGCTGGTAGCTTTCTCAGGTGGCAGTGTAGCAGTGCTTGCAGACTATATGGAGATACAATATATTCCTCCGCCACCAAAGAAGCAATATAATTACCTTGTGTGAGCCAGTCTAATGCCGCTTTTCCAAGACAGATACTATTGTATATCTCAAGTGAAGGGAGTGAAAGACCTCCCAGATACTTAGCTTGCATTAGCGTATTCAATGCTATTTTTTTGCTTCCTTTTCCCCATATAAACAATCTAAAATGTTTATACACATTTTCAATGTCCTTTTTTGGGCATCAGAACAGGTATGTTATGCATAAGATATAAAAACGTAGGTATTAATAGCATTTTAATTAAGTTAACTTTGGCGGTGAGTGAAAGTGGCAGTCTAGCCCAACTTTCTAAATCTCGTTTAATTTTATTGATCAAAGGGATGTAATTGATTTTGTACCACAATTTTGGATCGTTACATATATTTATACCTAAATATGTGAATTGTGTATTTATTTCTTTGTATGGCATTTGTATAACTCGTTTCACGTTTTGCAAGATCCAAAATAATTCAGATTTTGCTGTATTAATCTGATATCCAGAAAAGGAGCCAAATGAATGTATAATCTCTAGTACCTTGCCAACCTCTGAGCTAGCATCTTTAATAAATAAGAGTAAATCATCCGCGTATAATAGAAGTATAAATTTCTGCTTCCCTAAGCATATTCCTTCTAGTCGCTCTCTAAGCTTAATTGCTAAAGGCTCAATTGCCAGGTTAAACAAGAGTGGTGAGATTGGACAGCCTTGACCTAACGTAAAAAAAAGATGATCCCAGATTATTGAATCGAATGCTTTTTGTGCGTCTATTGATAGTATGGCAGAATTATGTAATGACCTACTCTCCCTCTTGTTTTTGACCAAATTCGCACATGCATCTAGCAATAAAAAAACTTTACGTAGATTGGCTGACGGGTTACGATTGGGCATGAATCCAGTTTGATCTATACTTATTAAAGGAGAAATAATTTTTTTCAGTCTTTTAGCCAATATACTTGTAAAAATTTTATAATCGGCGTTCAGTAATGAGATTGGTCTATAAGAGTCTATAAGTTCAGGGTTTTTCCCTTTCTTATGTATCACTGTTAAGGAACTTCTCCTTTAATAAGATAGCTGTTAAAGAGATTTATCAAACTTTCAATATTTTATAGAATTCTCCTGGTAATAAATCCGCACCTGCCGCCTTATTAAGTTTTATATTGTCAATGGCCTCTTAAACTTCTGTAAGAGATATTGGAGTATTTAAAATTTCTAAGCTTTCTGTGTCTATTTGTGGAAGAGAAGTATCCTGCCAAAAACTAGCCTCATTTGTTTTGTTTATTTCTGAATTAGAGTATAAGTTTTTAAAGAATTTAAA
This sequence comes from Bombina bombina, assembly GCF_027579735.1. Classification (NCBI taxonomy): domain Eukaryota; kingdom Metazoa; phylum Chordata; class Amphibia; order Anura; family Bombinatoridae; genus Bombina; species Bombina bombina. Next base: position 675,571,597 of record NC_069499.1, read on the forward strand.
AAATTCATCCCGTATCTTGACAGGGTCTGTTATATACTTATCATCTACTTTGATCCTTTTAATAACATCTTTTGTTCTGTTATTAGTGCCCATTCAGCTCTCGCTTTCATATATCTGTCCCAATTCTCTTTAGTGGGGGTACCAATATAGGCGTTATGCCTATTTTTTAAGTAGCTTGAACATTGATTTTCTTTCCGATTTGCATCTTTCCTATAATTCAAGGAATATTTTCTAATGTCCCCCCTTAAAACAACTTTAGCTGCTTCCCAGAAAATTTCCTCTTTATATATATCAGTTGAATTGTTTAATTTATATGTATGCCATTGCTGAATCATCCAGTTCTTAAATTTAAGATTAGATGTCAGATATGTTGGAAATTTATAACTTCTGGCTATATCATATGTTCCTTCCCCCCAATAAATCTTAAGTGAAATTATAACGTGATCTGATATTGTAAAATCGCCAATCTCTAATTCTGGATTTAACCCGAGAACTGCTGCTGAGACAAAAAAAAAAGTAAATTCTGGAAAGTGAATTGTACTTCTTAGCTTGACACGTATATGCTCGCATAGTAGGGTTATAGAGTCGCCAAACATCGGTTAAATTAAGATCTTTACAGAATTTCTTAAGAGGTTTATTTGTTGTCGTGTTTCCAATCTCCCTATTTGCAGTTTTCAATCTATCTAAATTATTAAATGTCATATTAAAATCACCGGCTATTATCATGGTGAACTCCAAGAATTGATATAATTTATTTCTTAACTCTAACCAAAAGATTGGATCATTCTTATTAGGCCCATATACATTACAAATTATAAATATTCTGTCTTTAACTTGAATTTTAATTGTTATATATCTTTTTTTGACGTCAATATCTTTAAATAGAATTTGATATTCCAAATAAGATTGCCACTCCTCTTTTCCTAGATGTACATGGTGTAGCTATTACTTCTTGGACCCAGTTTACCTTTAGTTTATAATTTTCAACTTTGGTGAGATGTGTCTCTTGAATTAGAGCTATATCGGCTTTAATCTTTTTATATCAGCGAGTATGCGTTTCCGCTTTATCGGGCTGGTTATACCTCCCACATTCCATGAGATTATTTTAGTATTAGCAATATCTAAAAATTATCTCTGTATTTGAGAGAAAGATGGGAAGAGAGAGGGGGAGGAGAAAAAAAAAAAAGAAGATTGAAAACACATAAAAATTTATATAATAAAACCACTTTCAAGAGCTCCCATCGCCTTTTTTTTGTAGAAATTCCAATACCTCCTGTCTTGAAAATTCAAGAACTTAATCATAATTGGTTTCCTATGTACTCCATTTTCTATCGGGGCTTTTAAATATCCTGTTCTATGTGCTCTTTCAATTGCTATTGCTCTTGCTTTTATATGTATTCCTAAAACCTGTGGTAAGGTAGTGGATGCAAAGTACATTAAATCCTGAAAAGCAGCGGTCTCTGGTACCCCTATAACCCTAAGGTTATTCCTACGAGACCTGTCTTCAAGATCCTCTATCTTCCTCTGCATATCTAGTATTTGCTCAGTATGTGTTTGTATATTGTGTTCCTGTGTGGTCAGTGCATCCTCTGCTTCTGAAATCCTATTTTCTGCCTCTGTAATTCTAGTTATGAATTGTTTGGTTTCTGTTGCTAATAATGCCACCTCTTGTCTAATCTTATCAAATTGAGGTAACAACAGATTTGCTACTTGTTTTGAAATTTCAGTTATGTCAGCAGGGTTGATACCTATACCTGCGGTTTCTGTCCTAATTTCTGCACTATTCTCTACACTATTTCTCATTGTTACCCTTTTATCTCTGTTTTTGGCAGGCATTACAGGTGATTTATTAGATAGAAATCTATCCATATGTGACGGTGAAAAAATTACGTAGAAAATAAGTGACTAGTGATGTACAATTGTGACAATAATCCATAAAAGAGAAAACTATCTCAGAGCCTTGAATAGCAAAAATACAATATAACCATCTAAGCATGCAGATAAACATTTAAAGCATTTAACTCATGAGTATATAGAACATAACACATAAGCAAAAGCCAGCAAAGGCCCAAACCAGAAGTTCGCTACAGCCACACTGGATCACTCCTGAGCCCGCTCCACGGCTCTCAGTTCTGTTACAGTTTTTAAGGAGTTTTAGGCTAAATGAACAAAACACAGTCTCCTCCTAAAGACACCTATTTATAAATGTCCCTTAGTGGCGTTGAGCTTTGCAAAACTTTTTCCACAGTTGAGCTAAAATTAAACTAGTGTCCGACGACCACACATTTACCAGCCAGCTAGAAAACCCCAAGACACAAAGCAGGCATACACAGGTTACTGGTGAATGACAGAAGCCTTTAATCCAAAAGGTAATACAGAATGGCCTGTTGTCAAATGTTTCAGCTCGCACAGGAGCTTTCCTCAGTGGGAGGCCCAAGTAGAAATAAAGGCATCTACTTATCAAGCCGTCAACCGCAAATACGCTGGAATCCCGCAGAGTAATTGTGGCAAGCTTGATTCTCCTTAGTTATCAAAGCCTACAGACCGGCAAAAGTAGAATTTTGTGACATAACATACGATCCGCCGGTCTCAGTCCGACACAGATCAATGCTTAAGTCACTACAGATGTTCTGAATGCAAATTTGGCACTATCTGACTACTTTTGCTAGTTAACAAATGTCTACCAGGTACCCTCTGCACTATTCCGGCCCAGCGTACCTGGTTTTCAATCCGCCGCCCTAGAGGCAGCGGATGCCATAGGAATCAATGGGAGTCTGCTGCCCGATATCCCATTGATTCCTATGGGAGAATAAAAGTTACGTTTACACCTAACACCCTAACATGTACCCCAAGTCTAAACACCCCTAATCTGCCACCCCGACATTATACTTATTAACCCCTAATCTGCCCCCCCTACACCGCCGCCACCTACATTATACTTATTACCCCTAATCTGCTGCCCCGACACCGCCACCACCTACATAAAAGTATTAACCCCTATCCCGCCGCTCCCGGAGCCCATTGCAACTAAATAAATGTATTAACCCCTAAACCGCTAGCCCCCCCACCTCGCCATAAACTAAATTAACCTATTAATCCCTAAACCTAACAACCCGCTAACTGTACATTAAATATTAACTCATCCATATCTTATAATAAATTAAAACTTACCTTTAGATTTAAATTAAACTATATTAAACTACTAATTAACCTATTCTAACTATTATAATAAAATTACATTAAACTATATTAAATTAATAATTAATCTAACCTAATTTTTATACTAAAATTAAATAAAATTACAAATTAAAAAAACTATATTATATATTTAAACACCTAACCCTACTCAAATAATTTAATTCTACACTAAAAAATTACAAAGTTACAAAAAACTTACGGCTAGATTTAGAGTTTTGTCGGTAAGGACCCACGTAGCTAACGCCGGCTTTTTTCTGGCCGTACCATAAAAATAACTCTGGTATTGAGAGTCCACATAAAGGCTGCGTTAGGCTCCAAAAAAGGAGCGTAGAGCATATTTAACGCAGCTTCAACTCTCGATACCAGAGTTGCTTACGCAAGCGGCCAGCCTCAAAAACGTGCTCGTGCACGATTCCCCCATAGGAAACAATGGAGCTGTTTGAGCTGAAAAAAAACCTAACACCTGCAAAAAAGCTGCATTCAGCTCCTAACGCAGTCCCATTGTTTGCTATGCGGAAACACTTCCTACGTCTGCACCTAACACTCTAACATGTACCCTGAGTCTAAACACCCCTAACCTTACACTTATTAACCCCTATTCTGCTGCCCCCGCTATCGCTGACCCCTGCATATTATTATTAACCCCTAATCTGCCGCTCCGTAAACCGCCGCTACTTACATTATCCCTATGTACCCCTAATCTGCTGCCCTAACATTGCCAACCCCTATATTATATTTATTAAACCCTAATCTGCCCCCCACAACGTCGCCTCCACCTGCCTACACTTATTAACCCCTAATCTGCCGACCGGACCGCACCGTTATTATTATAAAGTTATTAACCCCTAATCCGCCTCACTAACCCTATAATAAATAGTATTAACCCCTAATCTGCCCTCCCTAACATTGCCGACAACTAACTTCAAACATTAACCCATAATCTGCCGACTGGAGCTCACCGCTATTCTAATAAATGTATTAACCCCTAAAGCTAAGTCTAACCCTAACACTAACACCCCCCTAAGTTAAATATAATTTAAACTAACGAAATTAATTAACTCTTATTAAATAAATTATTCCTATTTAAAGCTAAATACTTACCTGTAAAATAAATCCTAATATAGCTACAATATAAATTATAATTATATTATAGCTATTTTAGGATTTATATTTATTTTACAGGTAACTTTGTATTTATTTTAACCAGGTACAATAGCTATTAAATAGTTAAGAACTATTTAACAGCTAAAATAGTTAAAATAATTACAAAATTACCTGTAAATTAAATCCTAACCTAAGTTACAATTAAACCTAACACTACACTATCAATAAATTAATTAAATAAACTACCTACAATTACCTACAATTAACCTAACACTACACTATCAATAAATTAATTAAATACAATTCCTACAAATAAATACAATTAAATAAACTAGCTAAAGTACAAAAAATAAAAAAGAACTAAGTTACAAAAAATAAAAATATATTTACAAACGTAAGAAAAATATTACAACAATTTTAAACTAATTACACCTACTCTAAGCCCCCTAATAAAATAACAAAGCCCCCCAAAATAAAAAAATGCCCTACCCTATTCTAAATTACTAAAGTTCAAAGCTCTTTTACCTTACCAGCCCTGAACAGGGCCCTTTGCGGGGCATGCCCCAAGAAGTTTAGCTCTTTTGCCTGTAAAAAAAAACATACAATACCCAAGCCCCCCAACATTACAACCCACCACCCACATACCCCTAATCTAACCCAAACCCCCCTGAAATAAACCTAACACTAAGCCCCTGAAGATCTTCCTACCTTGTCTTCACCTCACCGGGTTCACCGATCTGTCCAGAAGAGCTCCTCCGATGTCCTGATCCAAGCCCAAGCTGGGGGCTGAAGAGGTCCATGATCCGGCTGAACTCTTCATCCAAGCGGGGCAGAAGAGGTCTTCCATCCGATTGAAGTCTTCATCCAAGCGGGATCTTCTATGGTCATCCATCCGGAGCGGAGCAGCAGGATCCTGAAGACCTCCGACGCGGAACATCCATCCTGGCCGACGACTGAACGACAAATGAGGTGTAATTAGTTTAAAATTGTTGTAATATTTTTCTTATGTTTGTAAATATTTTTTTATTTTTTGTAACTTAGTTCTTTTTTATTTTTTGTACTTTAGCTAGTTTATTTAATTGTATTTATTTGTAGGAATTGTATTTAATTAATTTATTGATAGTGTAGTGTTAGGTTAATTGTAGGTAATTGTAGGTAGTTTATTTAATTAATTTATTGATAGTGTAGTGTTAGGTTTAATTGTAACTTAGGTTAGGATTTATTTTACAGGTAATTTTGTAATTATTTTAACTATTTTAGCTATTAAATAGTTCTTAACTATTTAATAGCTATTGTACCTGGTTAAAATAAATACAAAGTTACCTGTAAAATAAATATAAATCCTAAAATAGCTATAATATAATTATAATTTATATTGTAGCTATATTAGGATTTATTTTACAGGTAAGTATTTAGCTTTAAATAGGAATAATTTATTTAATAAGAGTTAATTAATTTCTTTAGTTTAAATTATATTTAACTTAGGGGGGTGTTAGTGTTAGGGTTAGACTTAGCTTTAGGGGTTAATAGATTTATTAGAATAGCGGTGAGCTCCAGTCGGCAGATTATGGGTTAATGTTTGAAGTTAGGTGTCGGCGATGTTAGGGAGGGCAGATTAGGGGTTAATACTATTTATTATAGGGTTAGTGAGGCGGATTAGGGGTTAATAACTTTATAATAATAGCGGTGCGGGCCGGTCGGCATATTAGGGGTTAATAAGTGTAGGCAGGTGGAGGCGACATTGTGGGGGGCAGATTAGGGGTTAATAAATATAATATAGGGGTCGGCGATGTTAGGGCAGCAGATTAGGGGTACATAGGGATAATGTAAGTAGCGGCGGTTTACGGAGCGGCAGATTAGGGGTTAATAATAATATGCAGGGGTCAGCGATAGCGGGGGCGGCAGAATAGGGGTTAATAAGTGTAAGGTTAGGGGTGTTTAGACTCGGGGTACATGTTAGAGTGTTAGGGGCAGACGTAGGAAGTGTTTCCGCATAGCAAACAATGGGGCTGCGTTAGGAGCTGAACATGGCTTTTTTGCAGGTGTTAGGTTTTTTTTCAGCTCAAACAGCTCCATTGTTTCCTATGGGGGAATCGTGCACGAGCACATTTTTGAGGCTGGCCGCTTGCATAAGCAACTCTGGTATCGAGAGTTGAAGCTGCGTTAAATATGCTCTACGCTCCTTTTTTGGAGCCTAACGAAGCCTTTATGTGGACTCTCAATACCAGAGTTATTTTTATGGTGCGGCCAGAAAAAAGCCGGCGTTAGCTACGCGGGTCCTTACCGACAAAACTCTAAATCTAGCCGTAAGTTACAAAAAATAAAAAAGAAATTATCAAAGATTTAAGCTAATTACACCTAATCTAAGGGCCATATGAAAATAAAAAAGCCCCCCCAAAATAAAAAACCTAGCCTACAATAAATTACAAATAGCCCTTAAAAGGGCCTTTTGTGGGACATTGCCCCAAAGTAATCAGCTCTTTTACCTGTAAAAAAAAATAATACAAACAACCACCCAACAGTAAAACCCACCACCCACACAACCAACCCCCTAAATTAAAACCTAACTAAAAAACCTAAGCTCCCCATTGCCCTGAAAAGGGAATTTGGATGGGCATTGCCCTTAAATGGGCATTTAGCTCTATTGCAGGCCCAAGTCCTAATCTAAAACTAAAACCCACCCAATAAACCCTTAAAAATCCTAACACTAACCCCAGAAGATTTACTTACCGTTTTGAAGATCTGACATCCATCCTCCAAGAAGCCGGGAGAAGTCCTCAAGGAAGCGGCCAAAGTCTTCATCCAAGCCCACAGAAGTCTTCATCCAGACGGCATCTGCTATCTTCATCCATCTGGCACGGAGCGGCTCCATCTTCAAGACATCCGACGCAGAGCATCCTCTTCCTTCCGACGACTACCGACGAATGAAGGTTCCTTTAAATGACGTCATCCAAGATGGCGTCCCTTAGATTCCGATTGGCTGATAGAATTCAGCCAATCGGAATTAAGGTTGAAAAAATCCTATTGGCTGTTGCAATCAGCCAATAGGATTGAGCTTTCATCCTATTGGCTGATCCCAATGCAAGCTCAATCCTATTGGCTGATTGCAACAGCCAATAGGATGAAAGCTCAATCCTATTGGCTGATTGCAACAGCTAATAGGATTTTTTCAACCTTAATTCCGATTGGCTGATAGAATTCTATCAGACAATCAGAATCTAAGGGACGCCTTCTTGGATGACGTCACTTAAAGGAACCGTCATTCAGTAAGAAGAAGAAAGAAGAATGAAGAGGATACTCCGCATCGGATGTCTTGAAGGTGGAGCCGCTCCGCGTCGGATGAAGACTTCTCCCGGCTTCGTTGAGGACTTCGGCCTGGTTGGATGAAGACTTCTATTATTATATGGTATTTGTAGAGTGCCAACAGATTCCGCAGCACTGACTTCTGCCGCTTCCTTGAGGATGGATGTCCGGTCTTCAGAACTGTAATTTGATCTTCAGGGGGTTAGTGTTAGGATTTTTTAAGGGTGTATTGGGTGGGTTTTATTTTTAGGTTAGGGCGTTGGCCCGCAAAAGACCTTACTGCCCTTTTAAGGACAATGCCCATCCAAATGCCCTTTTCATGGCAATAGGGAGCTTAGATTTTTTTAGTTAGGGTTTATTTGGGGGGTTTGGTTGTGTGGGTGGTGGGTTTTACTGTTGGGGGGTTGTTTGTATTTTTTTATACAGGTAAAAGAGCTGATTACTTTGGGGCAATGCCCCGCAAAAGGCTCTTTTAAGGGCTAGTAATAGTTTATTGTAGTTTAGGTTTTTTTTTATTTTGGTGAGGCTTTTTTATTTTCATAGGGCCCTTAGATTAGGTGTAATTAGCTTAAATCTTTGATAATTTCTTTTTTATTTTTTGTAACTTAGTGTTTGTTATTTTTTGTAACTTAGTTAGTTTTTTGTAATTTTGTAATTTTTTAGTGTAGAATTAAATTATTTGAGTAGGGTTAGGTGTTTTTGACAGCTTTTTGGTAACTTTGGAGAACGTATTCAGGTCCGCGGCAGCGATGTTAGGCGATCTTAGGCGAGTGTATTGGTGCTGTTGAATGCAAGTAAGTTGACGGCTTGATAAGTAGATGCCAAAGTGTTAAGCACAAAAAACATACTTATATACCCTACTAAACTAACTAATAACCCACCTATGTAGATCAGTCAGAAAGCATGCAAACCAATCCAGATGCGACCCTAAGCCACGAAAATCTTGGCATGTATTTTGTACATATTAGCTACGTTACATGCTCTGATTATGATAAGTAGGTCAATCTTGTAAACTGCATATCGTTTTTTCTGTATATTTGTTTAGTGCTGTAGCTATGGCAATAAGGGATGTCCTAGATTACATCACTACCTTAAAAGGGCATTTTGTAGGGCATTGCCCTAAAGAAATCCGCTCTTTTTTTTTCTACAAAAGAAAAACAAACACCCCCTAACAGTATAAAAGCCCCCACATTCCCAACCCCACAAAATAAAAATAAAGTAAAACTTAATCTACCCATTGCCCAGAAAAGGGCATTTGTATGGGCATTCAGCTCTTTAAGAAATGCCCAAACCCTAATTTAAAAAAAAACACCCCAAACAGAAAAAAAAACATTACACAAAATAACAAACGGATTATCTAAAATAATAAAAATGATTCCTATTCTAATACCACATTTTAAAAAAAAAACACCCCAAAATAAAAGAACTATAATCTATAATATACTACCAATAGCCCTTAAAAGGGCCTTTTGTAGGGCATTGCCCTAAAGAAATCAGTCCTTATTTTAAAAATAAAAACAACCCCCCCTAACATTACAAACCCCCACCCCCCAAACCCACAAAAGAACCCTAATCTATAATAAACTACCCATTGTCCTGGAAAGGGCATTTGTATGGGCATTGCCCTTAAAAGGACATTCAGCTCTTTTTCCTGCCCTTAAAAGGGCATTCAGCTTTTTTAAGAAATGCCAAACCCCTAATCTAAAAAAAAACACCCCAAAAAACCTTAAAAATAAAAATAACACTAACCCCTCTTTAGGTACTCACAGTTGCTGAAGTCCCGCTTGAATGATCTACATCCCGGCGTCTTTATCTTCATCCAGACGGCTCCATCTTCATCCATCGCAGGACCGACATCTTCTAGTCCAGGCAAAGATCCAAGGCGGAGGTCCAAGGCAGAGGTCCAGGTGGAGGTCCATCAATCCGATGTGGAGGTCCATTTCATGTGATCATTCGCCGCACACTGAGGATTGAAATGGAAGGTACCCCCTTTATACTGGGGGTACCATTGCATTCCTATTGGCTGAAAAATTTGAATCAGCCAATAGGAATAAGGGCTGCTAAAATCCTATTGGCTGTTCAAATCAGCCAATAGGATTTAAGCATCTGTCATTCCTATTGGCTGATTCGAATTAGGATTTTTAGTTATGTTTTTTATTTTGGGGGTTGGTTGGGTGGTGGGTTTTACTGTTGGGGGGGGGTCTGTATTTTTTCAGGGAAAATAGCTGATTTCTTTAGAGCAATGCCCTAAAAAGGCCCTTTTAAGGGCTATTGGTAGTTTATTGTAGGCTAGGTGGTGTTTTTATTTTAGGGGGGCTTTTTTATTTTGATAGAGCTATTAGATTAGCTGTATTTTTTTATTTTGGATAATTTTGTTTGTTATTTTTCGAAATTTAGTGTTTGTTATTTTTTGTAATTTAGTATTTTTTATTTTTGTAATTGTAGATTTAATTTTTTTAGTAGGGTTAGGTTTTTAATTTGTAATTTAGTTCATTTAATTTATAGTTAGTTTAATTTTAGTCTAATAGTTATGTTAGTTTAATTTATAGTTTAAATGCAGTTTTTTTAATTTCATAGGAAGGATTTTATTTGTTTTAAGATAGAGATCTTGTAATTTTAATATAAAGTTAGGGGGTGTTAGGTTTAGGGGTTAATAGTTTATTTTAGGTTTTTTTGTGATGTTGGTGGCTGGCGGTTTAGGGTTAATAGGTTTATTTAGTGATGTGGGAGGCCAGAGGTTTAGGGGTTAATAGCTTTATTTAGTGGCGGCGATGTTGGGGAGCGGCGGAATAGGGGTTAATATATTTATTATAGTGTGGGTGATGATGGGGTGCAGAGGAAGAGGGGATAAAAACTGTATTATAGTGGTTGGCGATGATGGGGAGCGGCGGAATAAGGGTTAATAACTTTTATTAGTGGTGGCGATGTCGGGAGCAGCAGATTAGGGGTTAATAAGTTTAATTTAGTGTTTGCAATGCGGGAGGGCCTCGGTTTAGGGATTAATAGGTTGTTTATGGGTGTTAGTGTACTTTTAAGCACTTTAGTTATGAGTTTTATGTAACAGTTATATTGCGTAAAACTCATAACTACTGCTCTCAGATGGCGGTACGGAACTTGTCGGTATAGGGTGTAACGCAAGCTTTTTAGCCTCACCGCAAAAACTCATAATGGTAGCGCTATGGAAGTCCCATGAAAAAACTTCATTTTTTTGAGTGCGGGACTGAGGTTGCATTACAGGCTAAAAGGTTTGCGGTAAAGCTATGCCGACAAGACTCATAATGGCTGCATTACTGTTTTAAAACAGAAATGACCATTTTCAGAGTTAAAACACGAACGCACAACTTGTAATCTACCTGATAGATTTAACATAAAGAGATACATACATATACATGTCTAAATATGTACATAGATATATAGATACATAGATAGATATAGTTATATATAATGTGCGTACATATGTATTTATATATTTATGTGTTTTACTGTATTTTTACTGTAGATATTTCACATTCCAAAGTTTTTTTCACTTACAGTTAATTTGCATGGGAAGGGCACAAACTTAACAGTGAAATATATCGCATAGTTGTTTTAATATGCATAGCTAAACATTTTAATTAAAATCTTGCAGTGCTTATTGTCCCTTTAACTTGCTTCTGGTGCTTACTTTCATCACAGGGATCAGTTTATTGAGTTACAAGTATTCTTAAACCCTGAAATAATGTTATATTTACCACTTGATTTGCTTGTCACACTGCAGTGTAAAACGTAACTTGTTTGTACTCCCTAATAGGTAATAAATAAACACGTAGGCTAGACTGCAATGTGGCGTGCAATCACTATAGCGAGAAGCTCATAATGCAATAGCAAGGTCATGATATTTTTACTGCTAGAACCCGAATTACTTAATTATTTGATATACAATATTAAATTTACATTCCTTATACTTTCAATGACAAGTGCAAACTGGTAACTCATGCTTTGTTTACAAGTTCACTGTTAATAATTACATTAACACTGGATATATTAACCAAAGTGAAATGCTCTGGTAAAGTCTATGGGGTAGATTTATTAAGAGGCATGATTCAACCTCCCTAAATGCCCACAACATACACTCTCGACATTTAAAGGGAAACTGAAACCAATTTTTTTCTTTCATAATTCAGATAGAGCAGGCAATTTTAAACAGCTTTCTAATTTACTCTTATTATATTTTTTTCTTCATTCTCTTGCTATCTTTATTTGAAAAAAAGGCATCTAAGCATTTTTTGGTTCAGGCTCTGGACAGCACTTTTTTATTGATGGATGAATTTATCCACCAATCAGTAAGAACAACCCAGGTTGTTCACCAAAAATGGGCTGGCATCTAAACTTACATTCTTGCATTTCAAATAAAGATAACAAGAGAATGAAGAAAATTTAATAATAGGAGTAAATTAGAAAGTTGTTTAAAATGTCATGCTCTATCTGAATCACATAAGAAAAAAATTGGGTTCAGTGTCCCTTTAACATTGCACAAGCATTTCTGGTGAAATGCTTGTGCAATGCCACCCCCTGCTCACTGGTGGCCAATCGGTCACTAGCAGGGGCCATCAATCATCCTGATCGGATTGGGATGATTTCAGTCCCCCACCTGAAAGGTGGCAGAGAAGTTATGGAGCAGTGGTCTTGTGACCGCTGCTTCTTAACTTCCGTTTCTGGCATACCTGAAATGCTGGGGCTCAGAAGCAGCGTCCGCTGCTTAATAAATTAACCCCATTGTCACTCCTCACACAGGACTTCACAAACCACAAAACTTGCCACTATTGTAAGCCCATTTACAAAGAATATAGCTTTTGTGCATGGACAAACACACAGAAATGTTTAGTTGTACTGAAAGGGAGTAAAATCATTTTTCCCATGATGTGTTTACAATGATTTGTTAAACCAGCTGTAGAATTTAAATTATTTGGGAAATTAATCCTTTAGTTATATTTTCCATATGAAATAGATATCTCTGCTAATTGAAATAACAACATAATCTTCTAAACTTTCTTCTTTACATAGCTTTTTTATAACCAGTACTTAAGTATTGGCATTTACAGTATAGTTGGGGATACTGCAGCCACAAACAGATATATCACCCCCTCTGATACCTAGTTTTGTATGATTCTAAGCCCCAGCATTCGTTTTCTTATTTTCCACATCTTTACATACAGTCCTATTATTACTTAAATGTTCTGTCATTCTGGTGTCCATAATATGGTGGTCATTCCTACATATATCAGATTACAACTGCATGATAAGCAGCATATCACATTTGTGGTTTTGCATGTGATGTGACTGTTAATGGTCCATTTATTTGTAAATCTGTCAATGATTATCTTTTTCTTAACCATGTACTGGCATACCTTGCAATTGCCACAGGGTATTTTTTTAGCGTTCCTATCGAAGTGGCTAGTGGTTAGATAATCATTGAAATTGTTGGCTCGTCTGTAGGTGAAAAGAGGTTTCATGGGGATCACCGACTGCAATTGTTCATCGGCTTGTAAAACATGCCAATGTGTACATAATATGTAAGAAATTTGTTCACTCTGGCCTGAGAATGTAGATATAAACCTGAGGGGGTAAGTAGTGTTTACTCATTTAGGAATTAGAAGCTCAGCTCGATTTTTGTTCAGAGCCTTGTGATATGCTCTGGCAAGTGATTTCTTAGTATAGCCTCTTTGAAGAAGCCTATTTTTAAGTTCAAATGCTGCTATGTTAAAAGATTCCACAGTGGTACAGTTTCTACACAATTTAAGATATTTACTTACTGGTGAATTTTGATAGTGTTGGGATGATGAAAACTTCTGGCTTTTTGAATTACCAAGTCAAGGAATTCTATTTTATGTTCATTGGTCGCCATAGTAAAAAATAGACAATATGGATTAATATTGAGCAATTTGATAAATTCATGCAGAAGACCAGAGTAACCATCCCAGACAAAAAAAATATCATCTATATACCTGGACCAGTGGGAGATATATTGAGTATAGTGATTTAAGGTCTCATGACACACAATTGTTTCCTTCCACCAGCCCAGATATATATTTGCGTATGTTAGGCGTTATCTTAAGAGGGGGGTATCACTTAGCACTTAGCAGTATTCTACACCTTAAACTGGAACTGAATGGGTTACCTGAAGACATATCTCGGGAACAGAAATCAGACACGCAGCAAGAAAAATATAATCACTGTTTTGTTTATTATAAAGTGTACCATACTTTTATAGAAAATGGTTACAGAATATGGGGTTAAACAATGACGTATCATAATCACAGCATTTTAGATAGCATAAGTTAGAAAAAAGAAGCATAGTAAAAATATTAGAAAAAAGAATCATACCAAGAAACTAACAGTTTTATATAATGGTGTATCCGGGCACTTTGTCAAGGACATTACAAGGCCATTCTTGAGATACAATTATTTTTAACATCAGCATAATTTCTTCAAAGCATAATACACTACATTTTAATGAAATATAATAAACACATCTTAAAATGGTGGTTACACAAAATTGGCGTCAGTCATGCTTAATATATTCTAACAGCGTACGTGGGGCACATGATGTTCCCATGGCCATACAACACATTTGTAGGTAAAACCTACCGTCAATGTATGTCAATGTTCTCAGTATTATTTACACACTTATAAATCATTTTTATTTATGGACAGGAATATAGGGAAATACCCTAAAGTTTTATAACATCGGTCTAGGGACGCATCCCTTCAGCAAAAGAGACTTTCATATGATAATGGGCCCTTTTCAGTGGATGGAATGAATCTTAATTCCTGGACAGAACGTCTTTTTATTCAAACATGAACAATGTACCTGAGATTAATGTATTGTGTAATTTCTGTTTACTTACTTTCATGTACTGTTTTACGATACCACAATAAAGCATTTGAAAAAAAAAGAAACATTTTTTAAAGCAATGTAATACAGTCTATTAGATAAAATAGATCATTGGGAACACATTACAGGGGAAAAACTATCACATTACACTGACCCTTTTATATATTCAAGAATAAGGTCTAGAGATGGAGGGGGTGTGTATGATTAAACTTATAAACAGTATTAACAACAGTAATAATAACAGTGTATCATATACATACAAATTGTGTTAAAGTCCCAAATTGAGATCAATATGTTCAAAAGTCCACAGGGTATCTTAATTGGTCTTTGGATAAATGATAACTGCACTCCTCTTCAGGTGATACCGGATAAACTATAAAATAGGATAGAAAACAGAGGGGGCCTCATGTGTAGATCCACCAAACGAAATGTAAATATATTTTGTAACAAATCCAAATTGGTACTCACATTCTATTGGAGCACCCTGATGTGCTAGTAGATGCAGACTGATATATTTGTGCATATCAGCTCACCCCCTCCAAGGCTCCCAGTTTAATAAGTCTCTGAAAGAACGGAGTTAAAACAAAGCACCACATGTGCAGGTCAACAAAACACAACAGCATCGTCCATACAATAATAGAGACCAAACACACAGTTCAAACAGAGAAAAAACACACAATGATCACAACACTCATTTTAATCATAACACATCATATCAGACAGTTCAGGCATATCAACATCAAGGAGCGCATCCCCCACCACAACCAGGTAATAATTGGAAGCCAATGAGCCATTATAGATCTCAGAGGGAACACAACATCACACACGATGATAACGACCATCATAACATGCCACGACACTTGAGGCGACCTACCTCAGATCCACAAACAAATCACATATGGGCTCATAATGACAGTCCACGTACACCAAATATCAATTTTGAACAATATGAACACGCCAACAGATACAGTCCACTCACAATAGTGGAAAATGCCGAAAGTCCCAGCACTAGTCACCTTCCTCCACCACCTTTTTTAGGGATAGGCCCCAATACAAGAACGGAAAATTTTCCAACAAGGTCGGCCAAAAGACCACATATAGCAGAAAACGAGGCAGCAGGGGCAGAGGCCTTGCCGCCAAGAAAGCGGAATTATCCCGATTAGATCAGGGATTGTTCAACTTATCATCTCACACATTATCTATTGAGGAGAAAAGGGTACTCAAAAAAGGTCTTTCTTTTTGTCCACCCAACCCCCCAAATATTTTTAACATATTCGTTGATGTGAACAATTTCACACGAAAATTATCTTTACAAAAATATTTTGCTAACAAAAAATTAAAAAAAGACCCTTACAATAACACAAATTCCCAGGTGATAGTAACTGACAACATGACACCCAACAAATTAATTCCATGTATAACGGCAAATGATAATGTTGATGTTTTAACTGATCATTTATTTGAAGAATACATACACACAACAGTCAAAAACAAATCTAATTTTAACCCTACGAACATTAACAATAAATATATAGAACTATACCAAAATATGGTCTTAGAAGATTGTGAAAAATTGTTAAAATCAGGGGCCAAAAAGAAAAATCACTCATTTTATAGACACAAAAAAGCATTATACAGCCTACAGAACAATCAGAATATTGTTATTCGCGATGCGGATAAGGGTGGTGGGATCATCATTCAAGATTACAAAGACTATATCATAGAAGCAGAAAGAATCCTAGGGGACTTCAATTATTATAAAATCCTATCACAAGATCCCACTCCTTTGTTCTTACAAACCTATCGAAAACTAATAGGGAAAGGTTTTACACAAGGAATACTGAATAAAGATGAAAGGGATTTTTTGAGAGTAGACAATCCAAGCATAGCACATTATTACCATCTTCCCAAAATCCACAAGCATAAAAATAACCCTCCCGGACGTCCCATCATAGCAGGGATTGGGAATTTAACATACAATTTATCATTTTATATAGATCAGTTCTTGCAGAAATTCATAATAACACTTCCTTCTTACATTAGAGATAGCACTCATCTTTTACAATTGTTACAAGATCTCACTCTTACTAACACTACTAAACTTTGGATTACATGTGACGTCAGTTCTCTTTATTCAAATATCACCCATGATTTGGGGCTGTCGTCAGTATCTCATTTTCTAGAACAAGATCTGTATTTACCTAAGGAACAAAAAGCTTTCATTTTGGAATGCATTAAGTACATATTGCAACATAATTATTTTTTATACTTAGATCGTTTTTATTTACAGACCAGGGGAACGGCCATGGGTACCAGGTTTGCCCCAAGTTTTGCCAATCTCTTTATGGGATTTTTTGAAGAGGTGTACATTCACCAGGCGGACCTTGGGGCGAGCCTGGTATTCTATGGCCGTTACATAGACGACCTGTTGTTCATATGGAATGGCAGCTTAGAATCAGCCGAATCTTTTATTTCACATCTCAATAATAATGATATGGGAATCACCTTTACAGCTAACATACAAACCGTTTCAATAGAATATCTAGATTTAGTACTTAGTTGGGGACCCAATCTAACTATAACATCCAAAACACACTTTAAGGATGTGGACAGCAACAGCTATCTAGAATACCACAGTAACCATCATAGAAGCTGGATTAATAATGTCCCATACAGCCAGTTTAGACGTATCAGGAGAAATTGTTCAGAATATCAAACCTTCATCGACCAAAGCCAAATTTTATACAATAGATTCATGGAAAAAAGTTATCCTGCTCACATTTTAGATCAGGCGCTAATGAGAACAAAACTATTAGATAGAAATGTAATATTATCTAAGAACAAAAATATTAATCAGATAAGGGACAAAACAACTGAACAAAGTAGCACTATGTTCATAACACAATACAATAATAGCTTTTACAAAATACAACAGATAATTTGCAAACACTGGCATGTCATCCAAAGGGACCCCATACTGAAAAATATAGTTTCAGACAAACCACAAATAGTTTATAGGAGAGCTCCTACACTGAGAAGTAGACTAGCACCGAGCAAAATAGTCAAACACACGCAACAGAGATCTAAAGACAATAAAATCAAAAAGGGTATTTTTGGCCTACAGGGAATCTATAAATGTGGTAAAATTAGATGTGTTTCTTGCAAATATATTAAATCTGGTGTTAAACAATTTAAGTCTCACATCACTGGGGAAATTTTCCCTATCCAGGGTTTTTTCAATTGCGACTCCTTTTTTGTCATATATTTATTGGAATGTGTATGCGGCCTACAATATGTTGGCCGCACCACCAGAAAGGCAAAAGTAAGGTGGGGTGAGCATTTTCGCAATTGTAAAAATTGCAAGAAATCTAATATCAAACACAGTGTCCCTAATCACTGCTTAACAAAACATCAAGGCAATCCTTACATTTTCAAATATCTACCAATAGATTTTATCCCTAAATCCTCAGATTATAACAGAGTCAATAAACTTAGACAACGAGAAACCTTTTGGATTTTTAAATTAAAAACCTTGTTTCCGGATGGTTTAAATGCCAACCTGGATTTGGCAGCCTTCAATTAAGGTCTCTCAAAAACTGGAAATTTAATCTTTTTCAATATAAACTACTTCAGATCCCACTATCTCAAATCCCATATCCATTAGATCAAAACCCAATCAATTGAAGCACATGTTTTCACAATAAGTTCAGAAGCATTCACTTTTTACATATTTCAAACATCAACATTCACACATCATCATCGTTAGCAGATTATAATTAATGAAACACACATATACATATATACTTTTAAGCCTTTCTTTATATTATCCATATTACCATGAACGTCTCCCTTATATCAGATACACCCTTGTGGTAAATACCATTAATAAAGATTTGGTCTCAAGATCTCCCAATTAGCTCAACCTAGAACTGATAGACTTAAATATCCGCCCAACATCACCTAGAAGCACCATCAGCTTCACATCCACTGCTTCTATTTTTGAAAAAAACTAGCAACATTTGTGGACCAACACTATTTAGTCTGCATCAAAGATTTCCAGTAGGGTAGTCCCATACAAACTATTTAATCGGGCTTCTACCATTCTCTTTAGAACTGATAAGGACACGATTCTCATTACCTGATCAAGATCTCTCATTCCACAAATATATCTATACACTCACTACTTTCATGCACATGGGTCCTAATTTTTATGCACATTGGCATTCACACAATAATGATCCTCTACTTTATCTTTTTCTCGACACTATATGATCGATACGGTTATTATAATATTATATATATATGCTTCAAAAATGGTTCTCATAGATGCATACCCTATTTTATCTTTAGATTAGCTAAATTTTTCATTAGCAATCTATTGTGACATCACACATCAACTTTCACATATATACACACTTTCTCAGACATGCACTACATGTTCATTCAAGACTAGGATCGCTTACACAATCATTAACTATATAAGAATTTTTACAACATAGGTTCACATAGCGTTTAGCCAAATTAGTACAACAGTGGCCATATAGGAGAATAGCAACATTTGTTCACATATATGAGAACAGACATAGGGGTTTGTTCTGATCAAATCAAAAGTCAGTAGACACTATAGATCCAACTCATTCTATTTATCATGATCAAATATTATAGGAATCCCATAGTAATATAGCTAAATTACATTATCAACTTCCATTTTTTGAAGAGGGATCCGTACCAATTCCACTCTTTCCTCACACAATCTGCAAACTTTCAGATTAAAATTATTTTTATATATTTTAAAAATTAAGATATTATATACTTTTTAACAAAAATTGCCATTACATGATGTGGTACATTTTTCCGTTCTTTAGGCTAGGGCCGGGAAATCCCACCTTCTCTGTAAATCACACACCTGCATCAATAGATATTCTATACCTTTATTATCAATTTAATATCAACAAAATATCTTTTTAAGTTCTCTTTAACAAATCTTTACAGACTCAAACTGAAAACAACAAAATTTGTTTACCTTTTCTAAAATGGAAAACACTACAACTTGGTTTTTTAATTTTTAATTTTTTAGTGTGCAAGTGATTTTATTCTAACATACACACGAACTACATAGATTATAAAATTATCAATTTAATATCAACAAAATATCTTTTTAAGTTCTCTTTAACAAATCTTTACAGACTCAAACTGAAAACAACAAAATTTGTTTACCTTTTCTAAAATGGAAAACACTACAACTTGGTTTTTTAATTTTTAATTTTTTAGTGTGCAAGTGATTTTATTCTAACATACACACGAACTACATAGATTATAAAATATCATGCTTTCTTTTGTTGATGCTAGAAAAAACAACTATACCTTTACTACATGTAAGATATGACTAATATGGATAACAAAACTCCAGGTTCTTTTCTTCCCCCTTTTTCATTTTATTTTTGAGCTCAGACAAAACAGTTAAATTAAATTTTTTATACCAGTCTGTTATGGGTTAACTCACATTTGAATTTCTAATCAGGGATAATTACACTCATCGTATCAACTAAGCTATTATTGGTTACTCTAGGTGCTCTGACAACTTCCGTTTTTTAATACACACCTGTATATAAGGTTTTTACTCTGTAACAATTGTATCCATTATTTCATGCCTGAGGAAACGACCGGTTACGGTCGAGAAACGCGTAGCGGTACTTTATATGGAAAACGGAAGTTGTCCTTTTTGCTTTTACCGGCAATTTGCAAGGGTCAAGGTGTCACACTTAACCTGCAGTGTGAATTTAACAAAACAATATCACGTTGGCTGAGAAAGTGAGCGATCCGACACAGGAGTCAGACAGAATCACTCGACCTGCACACAGACGCAGTTTACCACAGACATCAGTGTACTAACCACTGTGAGTGTTAGCCGGCTTGTCAGCACCGGTCACAGTACGGTGCATTTCCATTTGGTAA
The DNA here is from genome assembly GCF_027579735.1 of Bombina bombina. Lineage (NCBI taxonomy): Eukaryota > Metazoa > Chordata > Amphibia > Anura > Bombinatoridae > Bombina > Bombina bombina. Next base: position 675,592,031 of record NC_069499.1, read on the forward strand.
GCATTTTTGATTCATTTTACCTTTGAAGTTGTCTCAAACATATTACGCTATGTGGCGCCCTCTTTCTCAACTTTAATTCTACAGAATCCCCACACCGAGGATTAGAGGAGCTGCCTTCAATGAAACAATAATCACCACGTAACTGCATTTACTTCACCCGTCTTGCCTCATAGGAGCCATTTGGCAATATCGATCCAATCATCAAACTGACGGTTTGTGAAGTGACTGATTCACATTTTTTCTTTAGCGCACCCCTATTGTTTGGATCCCTCGCTGGATTCCAAATAATTGAGATGTAGGTGATATAAATGCTAAATGGATACTCACATTTTGAAAAAGCACACTTGTGTGCTAGTAGATACGAGCTGATATATTAGTGTCAGGGCGTATCAGCTCACCCGCTCCAGGTACTTGCTGCAAGTTGATTCATACGCAGGTGATATAAATGAAATCCACAAGAGGATGGGATATACAGTGTAACCTCTAAACTTGAGTTGGTTAAAACTTAAAGGGACACTGAACCTACATTTTTTTTCTTTCAAGATTCAGATAGAGCATGCAATTATAAGTTATTTTTTGGTTGAGGACTCTGGACAGCATTTTTTTATTGGTGAATGAATTTATCCACCAATCAGCAAGGACAACCGAGGTTGTTCACCAAAAATGGGCCGGCATCTAAACTTACATTCTTGCATTTCAAATAAAGATACCAAGAGAATAAAGAACAATTGATAATAGGAGTAAATTAGAAAGTTGCTTAAAATGTCATGCTCTATCTGTGATATACCTTTAAGGTATATCCCGCCTACCTTCCTCCACCCTATATCAGGCACACCTGAACAATCATTCCTTGCCTGAAAATTGTTTTCTCTTTGGAGCTTCTCTGATCGCATTCCTCATGTTGTGATTCTAACCTTGAATATTATTAACTTGCTTCATTGTTATTCTTTCTCTCAGAACATCAGTTGTAAGTGAGGATCCCTAGCTTATCACTTAACTTTCAAAAGTATTTCATTAATTCTCCAATTCTACCGGAATCCATTATACTTCAATCCGGATCAAGCAGCCACCTGATCTACTTGCAGCGTTCCGGAAGCCGCACTCACACCAACGCCGTATACCGGTCACAGAGTTAATCCGTTCTCCTCAAATCTAAGGTAATACTTAATCCATTTTTAAAAGGATCTATTACTTACCTTGTCTCTCTCTGGAAAGCATCCGCATTACTTTGCTAATATCCTCTGCTGAATATTCTACTGGTTATTACTAAAGTCTGACTGTGTTGTATATATTTTATGTATGAGTGTGTGAGTGCGTGAAGACATTCCTAAGAATTGTTACAATAAGGATACAACTACTGATGTTATACTAAGTATACCAAAAGACACATTTATTCTATCAGACCTCTGAACTGTTTGCTTTAAGTTCCATACCAATATTGCAACAATTGTTTCTACTCATTTATTCCTTGCTTCTGCTTGGCATCTACGAAGTTTTCTTTCAGTAAAAGTCTCACCAGAGATTTAACAGGTAGTTTAAACCATACTGCCTGTTTTATTCATTTAAAGAGCAACAAACCCTTACTTTAAAAACACTGCATAAGATCCTGCACAAAACAGGACATCACATAATTTTCAGGCCACAGTGTTCTAAGGGTTTGTTACTGGTAAACAAAACTTTGTTATTATGGATGCAAATGAAATTAAAAATGAGTTCTCTAACATACAACGAAAATTAGATTATCTTGCACAATGCTTAACAGAAGTTCAAGCAGATAATACCACATTAAAAGCTATTGTTAAAGAATACATGTCTCCCAAAAGTACTGATGTACCTGAACCCCATATTCAATACCCCCAACCTTTCACTGGTAAAAGACAGGAATTCAGAGATTTCAAGACTGCTTGTAATCTTCTTTTTTCCATGAGACCCCGCACGTATTATTCAGACCGTATCAGGGTTTGCACCACTATTTCATTTCTACAGGGAGAGCCCAGAACCTGGGCTAACAGGTTTTATGAAAATAATGACCCAATTTTGGATTCATTACAGAATTTCTTTCAGGCTATGTCTAATCTATATGAAGATACAGATAGGCAAATAACTGCAGAATCTAAACTACGCGCACTCAAACAGGGTAAGCGCACGGTGGAGGAGTACACAACTGAATTTCAAATGTGGGCAACAGACTCACTATGGAACCAAGTTAGCCTTAAGAATCAGTTCAGGCTGGGGTTATTTGAAAACCTTAAGGATGAACTTTCTCGCCAGGAAATACCTGATACTCTTCCAGCACTTATTAAATTAAGCACATCCATAGATAAAAGACTCAGGGAACGGCGAGCAGAGAGATCCACTTCAGACGCAATACCCAGGCGTCAGTTCACCTATCCTACAACATCTGAGAAAACACAAGGTAGTGTAACCCCTATGGAGATAGGCGCTATCAAGGGGCCACTAAGTAATGAGGAAAAAATGAGAAGAAGGTTAGAAAACTTGTGCTTATACTGCGGACAAAAGGAACACACCGTCTCAAGCTGTCCTTCATTACAAAGACAAAAGAAGGGTAAGAAAACCGGTTATAAAAACATTTATCATATCTCAGATACAATGCAATTGACTTTACCTCTCTCTTTGCAGTGGGATCAGGAAAATATACACTCCAAGGCATTGATTGACAGGTGCATCTGGGAACTACATTGATTCTGTATATATTGTAAATAATAAAATTCCTCTGGTGTGCAAGCAGAACCCTGTGTTTGTTAAATCAATAGATGGAACTTTAATAAATAAGGGACCCATTACACACCAGACAATACCTTTGCTTACAATGACAAACAATGGGCACACAGAATATATAACATTTGATGTGATCCCCATAGCACTACATACTATCATTTTAGGATATAGTTGGTTGCAGCAACATAATCCCAAAATAGATTGGGAACATGCAAAACTTACACTAGACTCAACATATTGTTTAAACACCTGTTACCCTCATAGTATTTTAGCATCATCTGAGACAGGGATACCAGGGATATATATCGGGATTTGGCAGAGGTCTTCAATTTGAAAAAAGCAGAGAATTTACCACCTCACAGAAGCTTTGATTGCCCCATAGATATAATTCCAGGGTCCCCAATACCACACGGGAAGATCTATCCCTTATCACAGGATGAGTTAATTTATTTAAGGTCATATTTAGATGATAACTTAAGAAAGGGGTTTATATCCCACTCTACATCTCCAGCTGCAGCAGGCATGTTTTTGGTAAAAAACAAAGATGGCACTCTAAGGCCTATAATTGATTATAGGGCTTTAAACTCCATAACCATAAAGAACAGGTATCCATTACCTCTAATACCAGAGATAATAGAACGGTTAAAAGGAGCACAAATATTTACTAAACTGGATTTAAAAGGGGCTTATAATCTTATCAGAATGAAGAAAGGTGACGAATGGAAGACCGCATTTCGGACTCGATATGGGTTATATCAATATAACGTCATGCCTTTTGGATTGAGCAATGCCCCAGCTACTTTCCAGCACTTTATTAATGAAACATTCCGAGATCTAATGGATATCTGTGTTATAGTGTATCTAGATGATATTCTAATTTATTCCAAGACAGAACAAGAACATGAAAGACATGTACGTTGGGTCTTAATGCGCTTAAAGGAACACAAGTTATATGCCAAACAAGAAAAGTGTTTATTTCATGTGAACAGGATTAAATTCCTTGGATACATAATAACTCCCAACAGGATCCAAATGGACCCAGATAAAGTTTCATCGGTACTAGAATGGCCTACACCAAAATCGGTTCGTGCCCTACAACGTTTTATTGGCTTTGCCAATTACTATCGAAAGTTTATCAAAAACTTTTCTGATATAGTAAAGCCCTTAACTCAGTTGACTACTAAGAAACAAAGATATAAATGGACCGAACAGGCCCAATTAGCCTTTGACTACTTAAAGGGGCAATTCTCCAAAGCCCCCATCTTACATATGCCAGATCCTAAGCTACAATATGTGTTAGAGGTAGACGCCTCAAGTTCAGGTATAGGGGCAGTTCTATCTCAACAAACACAAAACAAATCAGAACTATTTCCTGTGGCTTATTACTCAAGAAGATTCACACCTGCAGAAAATAATTATAGTATAGGAGATAAAGAACTCCTTGCTATAAAGGTATCCCTTGAACAATGGAGGCACTTACTGGAAGGTACACACGAACCATTTAAAATCTTCACAGATCATAAGAATCTGGAATATTTGAAGAAAAGCAAAACTCTAACTTCCAGACAAGTAAGGTGGTCATTATTCTTAGATAGATTCAATTTCTTGATCACCTACCGACCAGGAAGCCTGAATACCAAGGCTGATGCATTGTCCAGAGTGCAGGAAATGACACCACAAGAAACCATGATAGTACCAATCGATAAATTTATTGGAGTCTTAACACCTTTTGAGGAAGAGATTAAAAGGGCACAAGAAAAAGAAACCAATACACCAAAATCCTGTCACAAAAACCAAATTACTGGTTTAATAAACCATAAAGATCAATTATACATACCCTGTTCCTTAAGAAAACAAATATTGAAACACACTCACGATGAACCTTTATCCGGTCATACCGGAATACAAAAAACCATTGAAAAAACAAGAAGAAACTATTGGTGGCCCCAAATGAATCAAACCATCCAAGATTATGTCAATTCCTGTGACACTTGTGCTAGAAATAAAATAGATCATAAAGGGCCCATCGGATTGTTGACCCCATTGCCAGTTCCGGATAAACCCTGGTCCATGATCTCGATGGACTTTATTGTAGAGCTACCAAAATCACGAAACTATAACACTATATTAGTTGTCATTGATCATTTAACAAAATTGGGACATTTTATACCCCTAAAAAGGTTACCCTCTGCATTCACTACAGCAAATGTTTTCCTTAACCACATAGTGAAACTCCACGGACTACCCCCTGATATAATAACAGATAGAGGTACACAATTCACCTCATCATTTTGGAGATCATTATATCACACCAAGATATTCAACAGCCTTTCATCCCCAAACCAATGGGATGACTGAGAAACTAAACCAAACATTAGAACAATATCTTCGTTGTTACATCTCCCATTTGCAGGATGATTGGATAGATTATTTATCGATGGCGGAATTCTCTCACAATAATTCGGTGTCATCCTCAACAAAAATGACACCGTTCTATGTAACCTATGGCTATCATCCGACTACTTTGGCATTATCTAAAACTGACGTAAACTCACCAGCTGCTAAAGACTATTCTTTACAACTTGAAGCAAGACTAGCCCTAGTCAAAAAACACTTATCTGATGCAAACAATTATCAGAAAGCTTATTACGATAAACGTCACAGACCCAGTCCAGTCTATAAGGTGGGTGACAAAGTGTTGCTATCTGTAAAGAATCTAAAACTACATGTACCCTCTAAGAAATTGGCGAACCAATACATCGGACCTTTTATAATCAATAAAATTCTGAACCCTATGACGGTATGTTTAACTCTTCCTGCAGCTTATAGGATTCACCCCACTATACATATGTCTCTGATAAAACCTTATAATTCTTCTATGCAAACCAACCTTCAGACTCCATCTACGTTACAAATAGATGACCACGACGAATTTGAGGTGGACCGTATTCTAGATTCGAGAATCAAGAACCGTCACCTAGAGTACTTGCTACAATGGAAAGGTTTTGGTCCTGAGGACAATTCTTGGCATCGTAGCACTGACATTTCTGCTCCCCGTCTGATTAGATCTTTTCATCGCAGGTATCCTTTGAAGCCATCCCTCTCATCGTTTGGGGGACCCCTTAGCGGGGGGAGTGTGTGATATACCTTTAAGGTATATCCCGCCTACCTTCCTCCACCCTATATCAGGCACACCTGAACAATCATTCCTTGCCTGAAAATTGTTTTCTCTTTGGAGCTTCTCTGATCGCATTCCTCATGTTGTGATTCTAACCTTGAATATTATTAACTTGCTTCATTGTTATTCTTTCTCTCAGAACATCAGTTGTAAGTGAGGATCTCTAGCTTATCACTTAACTTTCAAAAGTATTTCATTAATTCTCCAATTCTACCGGAATCCATTATACTTCAATCCGGATCAAGCAGCCACCGGATCTACTTGCAGCATTCCGGAAGCCGCACTCACACCAACGCTGTATACCGTTCACAGAGTTAATCTGTTTTCCTCAAATCTAAGGTAATACTTAATCCACTTTTAAAAGGATCTATTACTTACCTTGTCTCTCTCTGGAAAGCATCCGCATTACCTTGCTAATATCCTCTGCTGAATATTCTACCGGTTATTACTAAAGTCTGACTGTGTTGTATATATTTTATGTATGAGTGTGTGAGTGCGTGAAGACGTTCCTAAGAATTGTTACAATAAGGATACAACTACTGATGTTATACTAAGTATACCAAAAGACACATTTATTCTATCAGACCTCTGAACTGTTTGCTTTAAGTTCCATACCAATATTGCAACAATTGTTTCTACTCATTTATTCCTTGCTTCTGCTTGGCATCTACAAAGTTTTCTTTCAGTAAAAGTCTCACCAGTGATTTAACAGGTAGTTCAAACCATACTGCCTGTTTTATTCATTAAAAGAGCAACAAACCCTTACTTTAAAAACACTGCATAAGATCCTGCACAAAACAGGACATCACACTATCTGAATCACGAAAGAAAAAATTTGGGTTCAGTGTCCCTTTAATTTAGTAAAAATGTATGGTTAAAAACAACGACTACAAGTAGTGGACAAGGGGGTTACAAGATTAACCCCTGGTATACAACGCGTTTCTCGGGAACTGAAAGGGTTGTTTCTTCGGGCATAAACCCACCTTACATCTAACCTGCTATTTAAACATTTATACAACCAATTGACAATTGATCAACGAACAACACCCATTGTGGGCATGTCCAGCTAGCGCATGTTATACATCACATAAATTAAAAAGACAAATACACATCATCATATACTCAACATCATCAAATAACAATATTATTAAAACACATTGTTGAATACCCTAGGTGTGTTTGTTATCTTGATATAATCGCAACAATAGTTTCAACTTTCTTTTCTGATCGTAGCACGCACTATCAATCCCCTTTCTTCTAACATATATTATTAATGAAATATATTATACCTTGATGATGAAGTCAACCCCATAGTCACATCCTCTTCATTCAAATCTATGTTAACCCAGAACCGTTATTCCTTTTCTTATCGATCTCTAATGGAGACCTTTGTTGCTTTTCTAAGTGAATTGAAGCGTTTGTGCTATATTTTACTATTTTGCTATTGTCCGTTATGAGTTTGTGTTCCTATCAGTGTCTCGGTTTCTTCAGTTTTGGTTCTTCAGTTTTGTTTTTTACAAATTACAAATATTTTTTTTTTGTTAAGTATTTTTATTGAAGTTGGAAATAAATGATACAGGCAAATAATAATATATTTCCAAAATACATGTTACAGATCAGAAAAGGAATGTCCCAAAAATCACCCATATAAACAATGCAAAAGTAACCTCAGAGTTTTAACTAAGATATGTCCCTTTAAATTATAGTCAATTAAAATGAAATCCCACAAAAGTAACTAGGGAACCTCTCTTGGGATCCTTAGAGGAGAATTTAAACAAGAGTGGGAAGTTGCAGGGGGAAAATACAAAATAAGAAAATAAGCCTCTCTTGAATCCCGACTAAAACCTATTAACTAGTGGAACGTGGACTTAAAGTTTGAAATGAAACATATTACAATATGAGTGCAAAGGAAATGTTTCAAAAACTATAAATAAATAAATTAAGAGCTCTATATAAAAAAATGAGGAGAATAATTGCTTGTTCAAGACACAATCTACATCCTAAACCTATCTTAGGATACAAGAGACTCTAGAATATTATGAGTAAAATTTAACTGGAAAGCTTGCAGAACTTAGAGCCATCCAATAGCATTATGGGACCTTGGTGTAATGGAGCAAGGTCCTATATATTAGGCTTCAATAATTAACTCCGAAGAATCATGTACTAGATTCTAATAACTGTGTAACCCAAACTGTGAGACAGCAAATTAAGAATGGACCCAGGACATGCAGCCATTAAATACAGAAGGTTGAAAACATCATATCTAAGGAACTTGAGGTACCTGTATACTGACATTAGTAATCGTTTCAAGAAGCCCTTCCAGCAAAGTCATAATGGCACCCCAAATTGTTATAGAAATAAGTGAAGCTAGATTTTATGAGAAGGAGTTAGTCCTAGAGCATGTCAACCAGCAAATGTCTTGCAACACAACGTAGTTAGAACTACCTCAAAGGTACATAATATATCCACATGGTATATAGAGACAAGTGCAGTGGTAGCAAAATAAGTCACAAATAATGCAGGGGCTCAGTCGGCCATTTCACAGGGATGGTACTGTAGAATTTATTAGCTGTTCATGACAACCCTAGGTACCCTCCCATGCAAACAAAAGAGGTCCCTTAACCCACCTCAGTACTTGAGGTGCACTGTGTAAAATATGCTGAATCTTTTTTTTTTAAAAATATTTTTTTTATTGAATAGAAATGCACCGTACAGTAATATTAGAGTAGCATTACATCAGAACATAACATATAACATAGTATAACAGTATGTTTGGTTTACAGAAGTATACATTGCACATATTGGAATAATCAGAAATGGTAAAATAGGTGTGTCATAAGTGTACAGTCTCATAGTAGTCAATATTGAAACAAAGGGAAAAAAAACAGGTATCGGGCATTATTTGGCCCTAGAAGAGGGTTGAATAGAAAGTGAGCCAACAGAGCCCACGTACAAATTTGTCAGACAACTGAATAAATAGGGATTATACACATCTCCCCTAGATAGGGAGTAAAGGAAGAGATACAAAGAAAAAAGAAGGAGGCAGAGGAAGAGAAAGAGAGATAGAGAGAAAAAAAAAAAAAAGGGGTGGGAGGGGAAGAAGGAAAGAGAACGGAGCGAGGGAGGAGACAGAATGAACTCTCTCCTCCAATTTCAGGGGTAGATCGCGCTACTGAAGGGTCTCACTCATCGGAGTTCAAACCAGTCAGACCACGTCTCCCAGTAAGAGTCCAAGGTACCATTTTCGCCGGCGACATATCTCTCCATCGTAGCGAAATGATTTATCACATCACAGATCTCATTTAGATTTGGAGGCTCTGTTTGTTTCCAAGCCCGAGCTATGCACAGTTTAGTCGCTGCCAGGACGTAAATTAGGAACTTCTTGGTATTCAAGGAGAAAGACCTCGGAAGAATATGGAGCAAGGCCATCCCAGGCGTCAGGTGGACATCGAGATTCATGGAGCTGAGCAATAATTCAACCTCATTCCATAGGGAGGTGATCTTCGGACAGCTCCACCAGACATGGATGTCAGAGCCCTCACCATTGCACTGTCTCCAGCACTCTCTGGTAGAGGACGGGAACATCGCCGCCAGTCGAGTTGGGACTCTATACCACTTCAACACCCCTTTCATATTTGTCTCAAAGACTTTGACGCAGTGAAGCGTCTTTTTAGTAAGAGTAATTGCATAGGCAAGGTCTTCTTCAGGGATAGAGATGTTGAGCTCACGACACCAAGCACGTATCTGCCATGGCACACCTGGTGTACAGTCGTTTAGAAGTGTGGTATAGTGAAACGAGATGGGATGGGATCTCAGCGCTCCCGTACTCCACATAGACTCTCATCCTGTCTTCCCTCTGAGAGCAATCATCGGGAATCTCCTAGCCTTGACCACACTGAGCACTCTGAAGCTCTCGAAGCGGAACCATAGGGGGTTGTCCCCCCGGGCTCCTCTAGTTGTGAAGCCGTCGTAAGGGTACCCGAGTGATACGGATCAGAAACCTTTGTGATGTCTTTACTTTTCCAGAAATCAAAATGAATCTCCGGTGAGTTCCAGAGTAAACCCCTCAAGCTCTGAATAGGAGAAGGGTAGGGTGAAACACCCTGTCTGTGGCGAAGCTCGTACCAGATACGTAAAGATTGACTGACAATAGGATTATGGATCTTAGCTAAGAGGTTCACATGCTTGGGAACCCAGATGGCATCTCGGAGGTCTAGATCTACCGGCAGAGCTAGTTGTTCCAAGTAATACCAGCCTGGTCTATCCGTCTCTACTCCCCATGCGGTGATATGTGTAAGTCTCGTTGCTTCATAATAGAGATATATGTTTGGAAACGCAACACCTCCCTTGGAAAAGGGTCTCTGGAGGATTTTATATGCTATTCGAGGAATCCCGCGTCCCCACACATATCTGAGGAAGACTCTATGGATCTGTTGAAGAATCCGATGAGGCACATTAAAGGGGAGGCAGCGGAATATGTATAAAGCCTTCGGGAGGAGTGACATCTTAAGCGTGGCGACACGGCCTATGCCATGAAATCTCACGATGGTCCCATGATATCACCAAGGATTTAATTTCGGCCGTCAACTTATCAAAGTTAAGTTTGGTCATGGTGTCTGTGTTGTCACTGAGCATTACACCTAAGTGAGTTAGGTAATTTGTAGACCACTGGAAGTCAAATTTGTTCCGCAGTGCATTTAGTCGTTCTGTGGGAATATTCATGGCATATGCGTCAGTCTTAGTTACATTAGACTTGTAATAGCTATATCGGCCAAATTTATCAATTAGGTCAAACACCCTCGAGATCGAAGACTCCGGGTTAGTCAAAAGAAGAGTCACGTCATCCGCAAAGAGGGCAATCTTTTCTTCACGTGACGGGTATGTAACACCAGTAATACCTTCTGATAGACGTATTGCTTGAGCAAAGGGCTCCATCACTAAGGAGAAAATTAAAGGGGAAAGGGGACAACCCTGTCTGGTGCCATTGGAGATGTTTATTACCAGTGAGCAGAAACCTGGGCCCCTGATACAAGCATGGGGTGAAGTGTAGAGGGCCTTGATGGCTACAACGATTTGGGGAGGAAAGATAAACACTTTGAGGACTTCCATAGGTACTCCCACCGTACCCTGTCGAAGGCCTTTTCGGCGTCTAAGGACAGGGCAACCAGTGGGGGTACCATTCCTTCGGGTGTCTGAAAAGATCGTAATTAGGCGCCTCATATGTCCGGGCCCCTGGTGGCCTTTAGTAAACCCGACCTGATCTAATCTGATGGGACGTTTTCCCCTCTCGATTGTCTTGCAGGAACTTAGTTATTTCCTCCTCGAGCCCCAGTAGGAAGGAAGTATCCTTCCACAAGAACCGAGGGAACCTCCAGTGAGGCCTATCTATAGACGCTCTCGGGCCAAACACCTGGAATGTGACGGCGTCATGATCCGACCAGGTACAATAGTGTATACGCGCCTCATTGATAGAGTTCAGCGTCCATGAATCAACAAAAAAATAATCAAGCCTGGAGTAGGATCTATGGGAGGCTTGAGAAGTAAGTGAAATCTTTCACTTTCAGGATGGTGTGCCCGCCATACATCAAAAAGAGAATGTTGTGCAATCAAATGTTGAAACTTTGGGGCCACCGATATGGTATAGGGGTCAATCTGTTTGTTGGAAGGGACCCTCTTGTCGAGGAGAGGATCCTAAACTAGGTTGAAATCTCCCCCTAGGACCAGGGTGCCTTGCTTCAATTTATCAACTAAGAGAAGAGTCCTTTTCAAGAAGGAAACCTGTCTTTGGTTAGGGCTGTATACATTGGCTAGAGTGACCAATTGTTCATTAAGTTTCCCTATCAAGATAAGGAAACGTCCCTCTACGTCTCTTTCCACATGAACCAAATGGAATGCAATCCTTTTGTTAATCAGGATAGAAACGCCTCTCATTTTGTCTTTATAGGTAGAATGGAATATTTCAGAGTAATCTGAGAACTTGAGTGTAGGCATATGGGCAGTCGACCAATGGGTCTCTTGCAAATAAACTACATCCGGGTTACGAGATTTAAGAAAGTTCCTCAACAGACTACGTTTGTTAAGGGGAGTTCAGACCCTTCACATTCAAAGTGAGGAAGGTTAGCGCCATAGTAGGCTCGTTTCTGTATTGCACCGTTCAGGGAGGGAAGGGGGAGAAGGGGAGGAAGAGAGAGAAAAAAAAAAAAAGGGGGGGTGGGAAGAGAAAGGGGTAAGAAGGAAGAATAGGGGCAGAGAGATAAGATACTGAAATACAGAGGAAGATGTGTTATCCAAGAGCTAGACCCCTGCAAGGAGTTAGGGACCAGCCAATGGAGTACTAATCAAGTATGAAATCAGGTCTGGATTCTAGCTAATAATGTAGGGAAATAAGGGAGAAATTTAGAATCTGTGTTCACGTGTTTACAATGTAAACTACAATTCTGGGGGGGGGCGAGAACCCGTTGTTTAGGGTTACTTAAGTTTTTAAGTAGATAGTCGTGGTAGCCAGCAGCTACAGGTACTTAACATAGATGAATTCTAAAACTTCCTGACAAAAACATTACTAAGAAACAAGAAACAATTAACTAGTTAAATTAGGGGTATAGGGGGGGACAGTCCATTTGTAATAATAAGCTTGGACCCATGGTGATGGCGGGACTCAACCTGTGGGACCTAACTTGATGTATGTGGAGGTTTATTGGGGTAGGTAATCACCAATGGTAAAGGCTTTAGGAAGGAGTGAGTAGGTCGTGATCTATATCTAAATGGACCCAAAAGTCATACTATCAGCCTAAACACTTACAAAATGGTGTACAAAAAGATAAACAGAGAAAACATATAACTTTGGAACCTGCATAGGAGTAAAAACATATACAAATCAATGCATTACAATCTAGAAGAAAAAAAAAAAAAGGCGGGGGAGGGGGGAAGGGATGGGGAAGGGCTATTCTCTGGGAGTGTCGTTCATGATATTCAAATCTTTGTCAATTGTGGGGTATTAGCTTATCCTATATATGCATCAAATTGTGAGGAGGCTTAAAGGTATGGTCAATAATTCAATATTGGGGGGTAGGAGGAGAGAGAGGGGAGGAAGAAAAAAAAAAATCATTGAGTTAAATTCAAACCTTGGTATTTAAGTCAGAGAATGAAATACATCACATCACAACAACAAAAAAGGAACTTTTACATTTCTCGATACATTTCTTTTCCCCTCTATCGTTCCCTCCAACCCCTCTCTCTCCACAACCTGGTGGACCTCAGGTCCTGGGGAGTCATTATGTCCCATAAACTGTTGGAAAAACTGGACAGGGTCCCAAATAATAATATCAGGGGGGTTTCTACAACCGGGGAGAAACAGTATATGGGGTTACCAGCCACCCTGTCAGGAGAAAAAAACATGGATCCAAGCAAAAACATAGCACAAGAAGATACAGTCCCCCCTTTACCAACTAGGATACTTATCTTCCTGGGTTAATCAGTCAATCAGAATCTGGAACAGGAGACTCCAGCCGGAGTAAACCAGCCGTAGAGGATTAAGTAGGGTCTGAAGGAAAACTGAAGGCAAAAGATGGTGTCTTATGGTTAGGTGATCTCTGTGGCAGAGGTTGCCACTCAGAAGCAGGTCTAATAAGTGTAGACTGGGTCTTTAGGTGAGCAGCCTGAGGAGTTGCAGAAGGTTTCTCCCCTGAAGGCGGAGGGTGACCCCTAGGCCCTGGTGTGTGGAGTAAATCCCAGTCTTTGAGATATTGACGAGCTCTATCCGGGGTATTAGCAGCCAAAAGGTGGTTATTTTTGTGGATGAGGAGCTTTGTTGGATACCCCCATCTGTATTTAATTCCCTGCTGTCGAAGGATTTTAGTAACCTCTCTAAATGTGGCTCTCTTTTGGATGGTAAACTGAGAGAGGTCTGTAAAGACTTGAATGTCCCTGAATTTTTCGAGTAAAGAAGGGTTGGAAAACATCGCTTTGGCAATCTGCTCTTTATATGTGAAAAAATGGAAGTGGGCTATCACATCTCTGGGCTTTTCAGATGGAATATTTCGCCCTCTAGGTAGCCTGTGGACTCTGTCAAGCAAATTTTCATTAGGTAGTTGTGGTGCTTTGAGATGGCCGCAGAATTCGGCTAGGAAAGATTCTAGGTCAGCAGCGGGGATTTCTTCTGAGATTCCTCGAAATCTAAGGTTGTTGCGGCGGGAGCGATCCTCAATGTCAGCCATCTTTGCTTCCACTGTGTCTAGCATATCAACCACTACATGGGAATGGTTAGAGAGATGTGCCTGTTCTACCACCAGATCCTCTTGTTTTTGCTCCAGGGCCTCAACTCTCTCGCTGATTGTGCCTATGTCTTTTCGCAGATCTGCAATAGAACTTTTAAAAGTCTTAGTGAGAGATTCTTGCAGGTTAGTGATTTTTTGGGTGATTGTGTTGACAATTTCAGATGCCATAGTAGATGGAAGTTCTCCTGTTGTCTGAGAGTACTGGTCAAACAGCTCACTTTCGACGTGTGGAGGGATATTCAGAGACTCTGAGCTTGGCTGTCTATCTGCCTGGGATTTAGGCTTAAAGTGGTCAGACATGGACTTTTTATATTCAGCTTGGTTTACAGTCTTTCGTCTAGAGCCCAATGGCATGATAAATAACTGTTTGCGGTTCCCTCTCGCTCAAACTGTATGCAGTATATATATTTAAAAGTGAGCCATAACCCAGGGTAAAGTAGTTATCAGGTGTAGAAACTTTAAGACATAGTAGAAGGGAAGAGGGACCAGGCCCCCTTAACTATTTCCCCCTTTCGCCAGACTGCCTGTGGGTTTACATAGTGGGAGCTATAAGGGCCTTGTAGCCCTGATTAAAGATTTTATTAGCTGTCCAGAAGAGTTGTATACTTATAGCGTAGGGCCCACACCTACAGTATGCAGTTTTGAGAATTAATTGTTATTATCAATCTTCATTCAGGATACATTTACATAGCACCACTATCTAGGGAAAGCAGCTTAGGAATCAGGACCATATGTAATTTACTGTAAATACCAATCCAAATTTTAATCTCTAGTTCATAGATGAAGAGTGGATATTACAGCCAAATAGTGGTTTCCTAACCTGTGTTACCGGGGGGGGGGGGGGGTTGATTTCTTCGTGGTAGGCCGTCGCCTGAAGTTACAACAGTCCAGATCTGGGCTGGAGGGTCACAAACACAGTGATCCTAGGATCGATAGATTCAGTGGAGCATAAACGTTCTTCATACATAAGTTTTATGCGGGTATGCTGTAAATTACTCTAGTTAATCGGTGGATTAATAGGATCTCCTCAGCAGCCTCAAATATTGCGCTGGCCGGACACGCCCCCCAAATTACAAATATTTATCTTGATGGTACTTCACGCCGGACAAAATAAAGAATATATACAAACAGACTGATAGGAAGTGCTAGTGAGGTTGTGGTGAGCAAGGTACACTCCTTTATATATAGTGGGATTGTGAACTCGTCAAGCCTTTATGGCAATCAATCTTAGATACAATAGAAAATTTTATGGCAATCAATCTTAGATAAAAAATGGAAAATATCAGTGTCCCCACGATAGCTGACTGGGACAAAACCATAATTATAGTTATAAGCTGGTGTGTATTTGCACACCTACAAATTTTACGCTATCTTGTTAATAAGTTACTGATTGTATGTCAATATTCTCAGGATTATTTACACACTTATAAATCATTTTTATTTATGGTCAGCAATATAGGGAAATACCCTAAGGTTTTATAATATTGGTCCAGGGACCCATCACTTCAGCAAAAGAGACTTTCATATGATAATGGGCCCTTATCAGTGGATGGAATGAATCTTAATTCCTGGAAAACGTGAACAATGTACCTGAGATTAATGTATTGTATAGTTTCTGTTTAGTTATTTCCATGTACTGTTTTTACGATATCACAATAAAGCATTTAAAAAAAATATAATAATAATTAAAGAAATGTAATAAAGTCTATTAGATACAATGGATCACTGGGAACACATTACAGGGGGGAAAATATCACATTACACTGTCCCTTTTATATACAATGTTCTTGATCCAATAATTATCGAATTACAGTATTTTAAGTTGTGATATAGCAACAATAACATACTGTATATATTTAGAGGTTGTATTATCAATGTTTTTTGTTTTTTAAAGGGAAAAAAATGGCTAGATTACAGGTGGAGCTTTAATTTAACGTTCACCAGTAAAGGGGCAAATTTGTCCCTTTACGGGTGCACGATAAATAACCAGCCATTACAAGTGACTGGTTAATGCTACATCAAGCACTTTTTGCTAAGCAGAATTAACCAGAGGTCAGGTTAATTTAAAAAAATTGTGGGATGTGGGGTGTTAGAAAAAAAAATGGCACTTAAATGTACCTTTGCATAGAGGTCTACTGGGACTGTGTTTTCTCTATAAATATATGCTTACATACATATATATTTATGTGTTACTATGTTTATATAAATAAAAGAAAAAGTTCCTGCTGAGGCAGAGTAAAAGTCAAAGTCTCAATGTATAGTCAGAGTGTACCCTCCAAAGAAATTATCCAAAGAGTCATTAATCCCCCCAAAACCTGAAAGAAAGTGCTTTTGTATGCACTCAAACCAGACAAACATAGTACTATTTCACTTCTGGAAGATGCTTATGTATGGTGCAGTCCATTAGAGAACTGGGCTGAGGACATCAGTATCTGCTCCAAGGCTAGCTGCCTGCCGTCTCATAGACCTCTCATGCTGCCAACGATCCACATTCAGCTCCGAGCACCACCGTCCAATACGTCACTTCCGGTAATCCGTCTCCATGATCTGTGATGTCATCAGGGGCAAGAGAAGGGTTCCACCCTCTCCGTAATAAAACGTGTATGCCCCGGCAAGACCAAGAACTGGTACAGGATACAATATAACGAAGAAGAGGCATCTTGCTTCAGGGTAAAATCCAAACTTTATTCCAAAACGTTAAAAGAAGAACACAGCATACAAAAGAAGTGGTGAGCGCAGCACAACCGGCTTAAGCATTTCAGCTCGTAGCCGTAATCATAGCCTGATAGGAAACACTGAGAACATCTTTAAAAAGGAAAACACATGCTCCTGTTTGTTAAAAAAGCACACACCCGGGCGCAGAGATGGCCAGCGACCGTGATGGCCGCTTTGTGATGTAGATCCGGTTTGTGGGCACCTTCCAAGGCTAACTTTCCTGACACCCAGGACTGCATTTCGGCTGAAATAGCCATATTCAATGATCGGACAACTGGCTGCACATTGTGAAATACATAAAACCCGAAAATGAGTGGTGGAATGCTCCGTAATCAGCCTGCATCTTCCGTCCTATACAGCTAACAGGCCATGCTGCCTGCTAGCCTGAGGCCTATCAAAGATGCATAGTCTATGAAAGACATTATCAAACACTGCACACATCGGCACCAAGCAGCCTGCCTGCATCACCAGCATATTGGGATACAATAAATAGTCCTTGGAGATACTCTTCCAGACCGCAATGCCCGCTTAAGGCTTACAACTCAGTTCAAGCTGCAGGACAGGCATCTACTAGCATAAAGGCTTGTGAAAGCTGCATCTAATAGACTCTGGAAGTAAGTGGGTTCTACATATACTTTTTTGCCCCTTATTAAGGACTAAAAACATTTACTATGCAGACTACCTAGACTTTACATAAAGAACCTCAAGCTTTATAGCAAAACAGCATAACAACAGGCCCATGTGGCCGCTAACCTCACAAGCCTGCTACAAGTAATTTCAAAATCCAATTCCACTTCAAATCAGATTTAGGAGACACCAGCATTGAAGCCTGAAAGATAAATATACAAGGCCAACAGAGCTAGTACCACTAGTTCTCCTATTTAATCACTGCATAAAAAGCTGCTAATACGCACTTGTACCACACAAAATGGCGTCCAAAAGAACTACTCGCCCAGACAAGTCCAGCAAAGGATCTCAAACAAAAATCACCAGAGTAAGTAATTTCTTTACGGCTAGATTTAGAGTTTTGTCGGTAACGACCCGCGTAGCTAACGCTGGCTTTTTTCTGGCCGCACCTTTAAAATAACTCTGGTATTGAGAGTCCACAGAATGGCTGCGTTAGGCTCCAAAAAAGGAGCGTAGAGCATATTTAACGCCACTGCAACTCTCGATACCAGAGTTGCTTACGGACGCGGCCAGCCTCAAAACGTGCTCGTGCACGATTCCCCCATAGAAAACAATGGGGCTGTTTGAGCTGAAAAAAAAAACACCTGCAAAAAAGCCGCGTTCAGCTCCTAACGCAGCCCCATTGTTGTCTATGGGGAAACACTTCCTACATCTGCACCTAACACTCTAACATGTACCCCGAGTCTAAACACCCCTAACCTTACACTTATTAACCCCTAATCTGCCGCCCCCGCTATCGCTGACCCCTGCATATTATTATTAACCCCTAATCTGCCGCTCCGTAAACCGCCGCTACTTACATTATCCCTATGTACCCCTAATCTGCTGCCCCTAACACCGCCGACGCCTATATTATATTTATTAACCCCTAATCTGCCCCCCACAACGTCGCCTCCACCTGCCTACACTTATTAACCCCTAATCTGCCGAGCGGACCGCACCGCTATTATAATAAAGTTATTAACCCCTAATCCGCCTCACTAACCCTATAATAAATAGTATTAACCCCTAATCTGCCCTCCCTAACATCGCCGACACCTAACTTCAAACATTAACCCCTAATCTGCCGACTGGAGCTCACCGCTATTCTAATAAATGTATTAACCCCTAAAGCTAAGTCTAACCCTAACACTAACACCCCCCTAAGTTAAATATAATTTAAATCGAACGAAATTAATTAACTCTTATTAAATAAATTATTCCTATTTAAAGCTAAATACTTACCTGTAAAATAAATCCTAATATAGCTACAATATAAATTATATTTTTATTATAGCTATTTTAGGATTTATATTTATTTTACAGTTAACTTTGTATTTAATTTAACCAGGTACAATAGCTATTAAATAGTTAATAACTATTTAATAGCTAAAATAGTTAAAATAATTACAAAATTACCTGTAAAATAAATCCTAACCTAAGTTACAATTAAACCTAACACTACACTATCAATAAATGAATTAAATACAATATCTACAAATAAATACAATTAAATAAACTAACTAAAGTACAAAAAATAAAAAAGAACTAAGTTACAAAAAATAAAAAAATATTTACAAACATAAGAAAAATATTACAGCAATTTTAATCTAATTACACCTACTCTAAGCCCCCTAATAAAATAACAAAGCCCCCCAAAATAAAAAATGCCCTACCCTATTCTAAATTACAAAAGTTCAAAGCTCTTTTACCTTACCAACCCTGAACAGGGCCCTTTGCGGGGCATGCCCCAAGAAATTCAGCTCTTTTTCCTGTAAAAAAACACATACAATACCCCCCCCAACATTACAACCCACCACCCACATACCCCTAATCTAACCCAAACCCCCCTTAAATAAACCTAACACTAAGCCCCTGAAGATCTTCCTACCTTATCTTCACCATACCAGGTTCACCAATCGATCCAGAAGAGCTCCTCCGATGTCTTGATCCAAGCCCAAGCAGGGGGCTGAAGAGGTCCATGATCCGGCTGAAGTCATCATCCAAGCGGGAGCTGAAGAGGTCCATGATCTGGCTGAAGTCTTCTATCAACGGCATCTTCAATCTTCTTTCTTCCGGATCCATCTTGCAGACCTCCGACGCGGAACATCCTGCTGGCCCGACGGACTACCGACGAATGAAGGCTCCTTTAAGGGACATCATCCAAGATGGCGTCCCTCGAATTCCGATTGGCTGATGACATCCCTTAAAGGAGCCTTCATTCGTCGGTAGTCCCGTCGGGCCAGCAGGATGTTCCGCGTCGGAGGTCTGCAAGATGGATCCGGAAGAAAGAAGATTGAAAATGCCGTTGATAGAAGACTTTAGCCGGATCATGGACCTCTTCAGCTCCCGCTTGGATGATGACTTCAGCCGGATCATGGACCTCTTCAGTTCCCGCTTGGATGATGACTTCAGCCGGATCATGGACATCTTCAGCCCTCTGCTTGGGCTTGGATCAGGACATCGGAGGAGCTCTTCTGGATCGATCGGTGAACCTGGTATGGTGAAGATAAGGTAGGAAGATCTTCAGGGGCTTAGTGTTAGGTTTATTTAAGGGGGTTTGGGTTATATTAGGGGTATGTGGGTGGTGGGTTGTAATGTTGGGGGGGGGAGTATTGTATGTGTTTTTTTACAGGAAAAAGAGCTGAATTTCTTGGGGCATGCCCCGCAAAGGGCCCTGTTCAGGGCTGGTAAGGTAAAAGAGCTTTGAACTTTTGCAATTTAGAATAGGGTAGGGCATTTTTTATTTTGGGGGCTTTGTTATTTTATTAGGGGGCTTAGAGTAGGTGTAATTAGTTTAAAATTGTTGTAATATTTTTCTTATGTTTGTAAATATTTTTTTATTTTTTGTAACTTAGTTCTTTTTTATTTTTTGTACTTTAGTTAGTTTATTTAATTGTATTTATTTGTAGATATTGTATTTAATTCTTTTATTGATAGTGTAGTGTTAGGTGTAATTGTAGGTAATTGTAGGTATTTTATTTAATTAATTTATTGATAGTGTAGTGTTAGGTTTAATTGTAACTTAGGTTAGGATTTATTTTACAGGTAATTTTGTAATTATTTTAACTATTTTAGCTATTAAATAGTTATTAACTATTTAATAGCTATTGTACCTGGTTAAAATAAATACAAAGTTACCTGTAAAATAAATATAAATATTAAAATAGCTATAATATAATTATAATTTATATTGTAGCTATATTAGGATTTATTTTACAGGTAAGTATTTAGCTTTAAATAGAAATAATTTATTTAATAAGAGTTAATTAATTTCGTTAGATTTAAATTATATTTAACTTAGGGGGTGTTAGTGTTAGAGTTAGACTTAGCTTTAGGGGTTAATACATTTATTAGAATAGCGGTGAGCTCCAGTCGGCAGATTAGGGGTTAATGTTTGAAGTTAGGTGTCGGTGATGTTAGGGAGGGCAGATTAGTGGTTAATACTATTTATTATAGGGTTAGTGAGGCGGATTAGGGGTTAATAACTTTATTATAGTAGCGGTGCGGTCCGCTCGGCAGATTAGGGGTTAATAAGTGTAGGCAGGTGGAGGCGACGTTGAGAGGGGCAGATTAGGGGTTAATAAATATAATATAGGGGTCATCGGTGTTAGGGGCAGCAGATTAGGGGTACATAAGTATAACGTAGGTGGCGGTCGGCAGATTAGGGGTTAATTATTGTAGGTAGCTGGCGGCGACGTTGTGGGGGGCAGGTTAGTGGTTAATAAATATAATATAGGGGTCGGCCGTGTTAGGGGCAGCAGATTAGGGGTACATAAGTATAACGTAGGTGGCGGTCGGCAGATTAGGGGTTAAAAAATTTTAATCGAGTGGCGGCGATGTGGGGGGACCTCGGTTTAGGGGTACATAGGTAGTTTATGGGTGTTAGTGTACTTTATAGCACAGTAGTTAAGAGCTTTATAAACCGGCGTTAGCCCAGAAAGCTCTTAACTACTGACTTTTTTCTGCGGCTGGAGTTTTGTCGTTAGATTTCTAACGCTCATTTCAGACACGACTCTAAATACCGGAGTTAGAAAGATCCCATTGAAAAGATAGGATACGCAATTTACGTAAGGGGATCTGCGGTATGGAAAAGTCGCGGCTGAAAAGTGAGCGTTAGACCCTTTCCTGACTGACTCCAAATACCGGCGGTAGCCTAAAATCAGCGTTAGGAGCCTCTAACGCTGGTTTTCACGGCTACCGCCAAACTCCAAATCTAGGCCTTAAAGTTTTAGAAACATCTGAGACAGACCATGAAAGCTCACAAGCCTCAGAAACTACTACTGAAGACACAGCTCCGTCAACCCTTCTGACTAGAGCAGACCTCTGTAATCTACCAACTAAAGCAGACTTCGCTTCTTTCTTCCTGCAAGTAGAGAAGCTCATCAAGGATGGACTCACAGAGGTTAAAAAAGACCTATCCGATATGGGTGACAGAGTTATGCAAATTGAAGAACACATGAAACAATATAATAACAATGTAGATCTACAAAACCATACAATCCAGCAACTACAAGCTCAAATAGGGGACTTGGACAACAGGTGAAGATGCCAAAACCTCAGAGTTAGAGGAATCTCAGAAAAAACTTACCCCTAATTTTTTGCAAGAACACCTTCAGCAGCTGTTTAAGTTCCTTCTGAAAGATGATGCTTCTACTATACCCATTGAAAGGGCACATCGGGCACTGTGCTCCAAACCACCAGACGATAATCCTACTAGGATTCCACAGCTTCAAAGACAAGGAAAAGATAATTCTTGCCTTTAAGAGGCTTTGTCAAATGACCTTTGAAGGTGATGCACTGCAGATATATGCTGACCTCAGCACCATCACCCTAGCACCTGACTAACCATCTTCAAGACCTTAAAATTCCATATAGATGGGGATTCCCATTCTGCCTCAAGGTACTCCATGACTCAAGAATAGCAATATACAGAACACCAGGGTATAGATATAGATATAGATCGTAGTTTGCGGCGCAAGCAAGGGAACCCATGCCGCCCGTAGTTTCATCTCGAAACTCGAGCTATCACATATACGGCGCCGTCAGAGGCTAAAGTGCCATAAATCGGATAAACCAGCGATGTCCAGAAATCTGCGTAAGTACAAATTTCTGGAGTCGCCAGTGGCTTACGGCACTTTAGAAACTGCCGGCGCCTACAAAACCTGACTAAATTATAAAATCACCCGTACTGTCTAACACGCCTCCCAAACATAGCCCGACACGTCTAACCCTCTATCGGCTATCCCCCCTCACTATCCTAACAATAAAAAATGTATTAACCCGGACCCTGCTGCCACCTAATGGAGTTATTAACCCCTAAACCGCTGCTCCCGGACCCCGCCGCCACCTACATTATCTATATTACCCCCTAATGTGAGCTCCTACCCCGCCGCCACCTACATTATCTATATTACCCCCTAATGTGAGCTCCTACCCCCGCCGCCACCTACATTAACTACCCCCTAATGTGAGCCCCTTACACCGCCGCCAGCTATATTAAAATTATTAACCCCTAATTTAATCCCCTACCCCGCCACCAGCTATATTAAATTAATTAACCCCTAATCTAATCCCCCTATACTGCCGCCAGCTATATTAAATACATTAACTCCTAATCTAATCCCCCTATACCGCTGCCAGCTATATTAAATACATTAACCCCTAATCTAATCCCCCTACACCGCCGCCAGCTATATTAACTATATTAACCCTAATTATATTAGGGTTAATATAGTTAATATCGTTATTATATTATATATATTAACTATATTAACCCTAATTATATTAGGGTTAATATAGTTAATATCGTTATTATATTATATATATATTAAGTATAATAACCCTATCTAACTCTTACATCCCTAACTAAATTCTTATTAAAATAAATCTAATTAATATTAATATTATTAATTAAAATATTCCTATTTAAATACAAATACTTACCTATAAAATAAACCCTAAGATAGCTACAATGTAATTAATAATTACATTGTAGCTATTTTAGGGTTTATATTTATTTTACAGGTAACGTGGTATTTATTTTAACTAGGTACAATAGCTATTAAATAGTTAATAACTATTTAATAGCTACCTAGTTAAAATAATTACCAATTTACCTGTATAATAAATCCTAACCTAAGTTACAAATACACCTACACTATCAATAAATTAAATAAACTACAAATATCTAAACTAAAATACAATTAAATAAGCTAAACTAAATTACAAAAAAAACCCCACTAAATTACAAAAAATAAAAAAAGATTACAAGATTTTTAAGCTAATTACACCTATTCTAAGCCCCCTAATAAAATAATAAAGCCCCCCAAAATAAAAAAAATTCCCTACCCTATTCTAAATTAAAAAAGTTAACAGCTCTATTACCTTACCAGCCCTTAAAAGGGCCTTTTGCGGGTCATGCCCCAAAGAAAACAGCTCTTTTGCCTGTAAAAAAAAACACAATACCACCCCCCCAACATTACAACCCACCACCCACATACCCCTACTCTAACCCAAACCCCCCTGAAATAAACCTAACACTACCTGACTGAAGATCTCCCTACCTTGTCTTCACCCAGCCAGGCAGAACTCTTCATCTGATCCGGACAATGTCTTCAATCAAGCGGCAGAGAAGAAGTCTTCCATCCGGCGATGTCTTCATCCAAGCGGCAAAGAAGAAGTCTTCCATCCGGCGATGTCTTCAATCAAGCGGCAGAGAAGAAGTCTTCCATCCGGGCAATGTCTTCAATCAAGCAGCAAAGAAGAGGTCCTCCATCGGGGCGAAGTTTTCTTCCAAGCGGCAGCTTCAATCTTCTTTCTTCGCTCCTCCGATGCGGAACATCCATCCGGCAAGACTACTTCCCGATGAATGAGGTTCCTTTAAATGACATCATCCAAGATGGCGTCTGTCAAATTCCGATTGGCTGATAGGATTCTATCAGCCAATCGGAATTAAGGTAGAAAAATCTGATTGGTTCAGCCAATCGGATTGAACTTGAATCTGATTGGCTGATTCAATCAGCAAATCAGATTTTTCTACCTTAATTCCGATTAGCTGATAGAATCCTATAAGCCAATTGGAATTCGATGGATGCCATCTTGGATGACGTCATTTAAAGGAACCTCATTCGTCTGAAAGTCGTCCTGCCGGATGGATGTTCTGCGTCGGAGGAGCGAAGAAAGAAGATTGAAGATGCCGCTTGGAAGAAAACTTCGCCTGATGGAGGACTTCTTCTTTGCCGCTTGATTGAAGACATCGCCCGGATGGAAGACTTCTTCTTTGCCGCTTGGATGAAGACATCGCCGGATGAAAGACTTCTTCTCTGCCGCTTGATTGAAGACATCGCCCGGATCGGATGAAGAGTTCTGCCCGGCTGGGTGAAGACATGGTAGGGAGATCTTCTGGGGCTTAGTGTTAGGTTTTTTTTTTAAGGGGGGTTTGGGTGGGTTTAGAGTAGGGGTATGTGGGTGGTGGGTTGTAATGTTGGGGGTGGTATTGTGTTTGTTTTTTACAGGCAAAAGAGCTGATTTCTTTGGGGCATGCCCCGCAAAAGGCCCTTTTAAGGGCTGGTAAGGTAATAGAGCTGTTAACTTTTTTAATTTAGAATAGGGTAGGGAATTTTTTTATTTTGGGGGGCTTTATTATTTATTAGAGGGCTTAGAATAAGTGTAATTAGCTTAAAAATCTTGTAATCTTTTTTTTATTTTTTGTAATTTAGTGTTTGGTTTTTTTGTAATTTAGTTTAGTTTATTTAATTGTATTTTAGTTTAGATATTTGTAGTTTATTTAATTTATTGATAGTGTAGGTGTATTTGTAACTTAGGTTAGGATTTATTTTACAGGTAAATTGGTAATTATTTTAACTAGGTAGCTATTAAATAGTTATTAACTATTTAATAGCTATTGTACCTAGTTAAAATAAATACCGTTACCTGTAAAATAAATATAAACCCTAAAATAGCTACAATGTAATTATTAATTACAGTGTAGCTATCTTAGGGTTTATTTTATAGGTAAATATTTATATTTAAATAGGAATATTTTATTTAATAATATTAATATTAATTAAATTTATTTTAATAAGAATTTAGTTAGGGATGTTAGAGTTAGATAGGGTTATTATATTTAATATATATATAATATAATAACGATATTAACTATATTAACCCTAATATAATTAGGGTTAATATAGTTAATATAGCTGGCGGCGGTGTAGGGGGATTAGATTAGGGGTTAATACATTTAATATCGCTGGCGGCGGTGTAGGGGGATTAAATTATTGGTTAATACATTTAATATAGCTGGCGGCGGTGTAGGGGGATTAGATTAGGGGTTAATACATTTAATATAGCTGGCGGCGGTGTAGGGGGATTAAATTAGGGGTTAATACATTTAATATATCTGGCGGCAGTGTAAGGGGCTCACATTAGGGGGTAGTTTAATATAGTTGGCGGCGGGGTAGGAGCTCACATTAGGGGGTATGTAATGTAGCTGGCGACGGTGTAGGGGGATCACATTAGGGGGTTATACTTTTAATGTAGGTGGCGGCGGGGTCCGGGAGCGGCGGTTTAGGGGTTAAATACTTTATTAGGGATTGCGGCGGGGGGATTGCGGTTGACAGGTAGATAGACATTGCGCATGCGTTAGGTGTTAGGTTTTATTTAGCAGTTCGCGGTTGACAGGTAGATAGACATTGCGCATGCGTTAGGTGTTAGGTTTTATTTAGCAGCTAGTTTAGGGAGTTACAGGGCTCCAATAGACAGCGTAAGGCTTACTACGGCTGCATTTTGTGGCGAGGTGAAAATGGAGTAAGATTTCTCCATTTTCGCCACATAAATCCTTACGCTGTATATTGGATACCAAACTGCGAGGGTTTGGTATACCTGTCTATGGCCCAAAAAACTACAGGCGAAGGCAGAAATATACGAGCGTAACTTCTAGGTTACGCCGTATATAGGATACCAAACCCGCGCAAATGTTGGCATCACCGGCTTCTGCGGGCGACGCTGCATATCGGATCGAGGCCCAGATGACCTGGAACACTTCTGCAAAAGCCTCAACATTCCTGCTCCATCTATATCTTTACTTAGAACTACTGATGCTTCAGAGAACACCCCAACACTCTCCCCATCAAAGCAACAATGATCCAGCTAGACCACAGTTCAAAGAAAAAGCACAAAAGCTTCCCTACAAACAAACCAAGAAAAAGAAGATCCTCCTTGAGTTGCTACCTTAACTAGACAGGTTAAATACTGTGACTCACCTTGGTGAAGTATATTTGTGTCTTTAAGACCTCATTCTGCATTCTTCAATAAAATTCTCCCCTAAAGGAGAATGTTCATTAAGCCCTAAACATGTAGCTCCATACCCATGTATCCCCATTTTATACCAACCCGCAACACCCTCAATAGTGCCCAGCATGATCACTTTTTGACCCGTTACCACCTTACCCCATGCGAAACCCTAACCAGATGGAAATTGCACATTTTTGTGACACTTCAAGGTCACTATGTTACCCCCTTTAAAATTAAAATACTGTTTTAAGTATTGTACCCAGTTATGTTTATTGTTAATATGCAATATTGTTGTTTTGGTTTGATTGTTCTATTTACTTATTTTTACCCTGTTTACTCGCAGATAAAAGCCATCCTTTTCTACCACCACTTGAATACCTCTCTCAGTTTCTACCTCTTTTTGCCTATGAGACAGTACAAGCTGGTAAGCCTGCAACCCTAAATGCACTACACAAAAGACCTAGCTCTCTGTGCAAACCCCCTCTATACACTCTTTCAGATCTACAAGAAAACAACCCCGTTACACAACATGATTACCCTTGAAATAACAATCATATCCCAAAATATCAAAGGACTGAACTCCCCAACAAAGCATAAGGGTGATATATTTTTTTTTACAGGAGACTCATTTTCTCAAAACCTCAGAACCTAAATTTACTTCCAAACACTTCCCAACAGGTTATTTTAACTCAAGCAATGCAAAACGTAACAGAGTGGGTATCCTCGTTCATGGTAATATACCATTACAAGTCACACTCAAACTCTCAGACAACGAGGGGAGTTACATAATACTGATAGGAACCCTCTATAATTGCCCTTTTACCCATGCAAACATTTATGCCCCTAACACAGACCAAGCCCGCTTTATCAAAAGAGTTATTAGAGAAATGATGGGAATAGCCAAAGGAACTGTAATTTTTGCAGGAGACCACAATATAGCAATGGAACTACTCCTAGATTGCTCTAATAAAAAGGAACCCAACCTACAAGCACCTTAGGGGTTTTTTCTAACTCCCTGCATGAAGCTACCCTTATAGATGTCTGGAGATTGCACCACCCTTCACAGAAAACTTTCACATTCTACTCTAACTCCTGCATATCCTATTCTAGGCTAGACTATATTTACATTGACCAAAACAGCCTCCCACTGGCTCAATCTTCAGAAATCCTCCCAACCCCTTTGGTCAGACCACTCCATGGTCTCTTTGTCCTCTCTGACCTGGACAGATAAACCTCTCACGGACCCCTGTTGCCGAATGGACGAAAATCTATTAAATCAACCTCCTATATTGGAGGAATCTTACGCACACTTACAGATTACTTTCAACATAACACAAAAATGTCTTTAACTAATAGCTTAAAGGAACGCTGAACCCAAATTTTTTCTTTCGTGATTCAGATAGAGCATGCGATTTTAAGCAACTTTCTAATTTACTCCTATTTTCGTTCTCTTGCTATCTTTATTTGAAAAGAAGGCATCTAAGCTTTTTTTCTTGGTTCAGAACTCTGGAAAGCTCTTTTTTATTGGTGGATGAATTTATCCACCAATCAGCAAGGACAACCCAGGTTGTTCACCAAAAATGGGCCGGCATCTAAACTTAAATTCTTGCATTTCAAATAAAGATACCAAGAGAATAACGAAAATTGGCTTTAAATATAGAATTTCTACAGCATTGTCAATTAATCATAAATACACTGCTGCATATTGCTAACAAAATGTGTTTTTATGGACCACTGGCCCCACCATACAACTACTACCATACTGAAGGTACAATCCGAAATTGCACGAAGAAATAAAAAATGTTTTACTAAGTAAGTCCTACCTCCTCTGCAAATGAAAGTGATCTGCCGTCTGACTCAGGCACACACTGTACAAACTTAAGTGCCAAGTCTGTCTCACACTGTGCAAAGTGGTTTAGTGAACACTCAGAAATTCTCTCAAATGCTTTACTCCTTGTAATAACATTACCCACGCTCAATAGCACTCTGCTGTAGTGCCCTCTGGTGGCTGCCAATTTTTTAAATATATATATATATATTTAAAATAATAGTTGTTCTTGCCTCATGGGGCCCCCTGGCCCATTGGGCCCCTGACAGGAGTCACCCCTGTCACCCCCTTATGGCAGCCCTGCACACAACTACTCAAAGTTAGAAAGGAACTAAATGAGCTACTAAATAACGAAGCACATAGGAAAGCATTATGCCTTAGGGAATTATACTTTACAGAGGGTAAAAAAGTGGGATCTCTCCTTGCTAGAGTGCTTAAGACCCGAACCAACAATAATGATATTCACAAACTAGACTCTCCATATGACTCCACAAACCATATATATGATAGTAGGACCATTGACAACACTTTCAGAGCCTTTTTCAATTATTTATAAGACATACCCCTCTCTGACACTTCGACAAACCTTACAGAAATAGACCAATATAGCCTTGAATCAGATATGCAAATGCTACCAGGTAAAATATACAAACAACTAGATGAACAAGAAGTCATTGCAGCAATAAAAAATACCCCCTTAAATAAAAGCCCGGGACCCTATGGATTGACAGCATTATATTACAAACGTTTCCAACAAATTTTAGTAACACACCTCACAAAATTATTTAATTCCCTTAATGACAATGACCATTTTTCACCAAACATATTTAGAAGCACATATATATTGATTATCCCCAAACCTGGGAAATCCCCCACAGATCCAGTTAACTATCGCCCAATCTCCCTGCTGAATGGAGCTATTATAATCTATGCCAAGATCCTCACACAACATATTAATAAAATATTACCTACTCTTATCCATATGGTTCAAGCAGGCTTTATCCCACTCAGAGAGGCTATAGACAACACAGTCTGTGTGTTACATCTCATGGAATACACAAAAACACAACAAATCGCTGCTATCCTGGTCTCTACTGATGCAGAAAAGGCCTTCGATAGGCTAAACTGGAAATTTGTCAATAGCACCCTTAAACATTTTGGTTTTGGTGACATTATGATACAATGAATATCCCACTTATACTCTAGCCCCACAGCCAAAGTATTTACCAATGGAGTTCTTTTACAAAGCTTCCCTTTTTAACAACAGTACCCGTCAAGGCTGCCCTCTTTCCCCTCTCCTATTCATACTCACTATAGAAGTCCTAGCAAACCACATATAAAACAATCCTAACATTCATGGACTTAAAGTAGGCACTCAATCACATAAATTTGCCATGTTCGTGGATGATGTTCTGCTCACCCTATACTCTCCTACTCTTTCCCTCCCAGCTTTAATCTCAGAATTCAATAGATTTAGTATTTTTTCCCACTTTTTCATTAACTACAGTAAATCAGAAATACTGAATATATCCATGAATCCCACAGGTTTCGCAAATTTACAGTACATATGCCCGCTCAAACTCCAAACCTCACACTTAAAGTACCTTGGGGTGGTGCTGTCTCCAGATAATCAGCAACTATTTCCTTTAAATTATACCCCCTTACTCAAATCAATACAACACTCCTTCACTGTGGGAAGAGATAAACCCTGGTGGGGAAGGGTACAATCAGTCAAAAGGACAATACTCCCTAAAATCTTTTTTTTTTTTTAAACTTTTATTTATATATATATATATATATATATATATATATATATATATATATATATATACATAGCCAACAGTGTGTGTCACACAAAAGACAAATCAGATTGCAATTCTTGAGCCACGCAAGGCCAAAAGTAGAAGAAAGAAAAATAATGGAATCCTGAGGAAAAGCATTAAGGAGCAAACAACTAAAAAATAAATAAAAAAAATAAATAAATAATAATAATTGCATTCTTATATAAATTAAAGATCATTATATTTTGCCCATAAATGGTTTTCTTAGTAAAAAACATACACTGCTGGAATTTTTAAAGAATTTTTACACAACATTATGTACAAATTAAACGAGTAATCATGACGTATTGTTTTGTACATATTAAAGTAAAACACTAAAAAATAAACCAAAATAAAAATAAGACAGGACAGAACAAAACCAAACAAGAAGAAAATAGAGAGAAAAAAAAAAAATTCCATACGAGTCCTCTCCTCCACTCCCAACCTTCCACCTACCTCTCCGCACCTACCCCTCCAGACTGCTTAATCCAGCTATGTGGAAAGACATTTAATAGTGTCAATTCCGCAAAACTTACAGATGATAAGAAGGGGGAGAGAATCATTTTTTTGAATAACACTTGGGTATGTTAGAATAACAGGTGACCATCTCCATAGGAATTTCTTATTTCTTTTCTCAGAGGTATCATGGAGATGGAATGATTCAAAAACAATCTGATCTTGAAAACATTTAAACACCGACGCAAGTCCTAATACAAGCTTACTTTTCCAATTTTTAAGGATACAATATCTGACTGCTAATATAACTGTGTTTAAACTTTCTACGGTATTCCTATTAATCACATCATTAAAAGGATATAAAAAAATTATATCCTCCACTGCTAATGATATTGTAACTTTGTATAGTTTATTAAACCAGTAGAGTACCTTTAACCATAATTGTCTAACCATAGGGCATGACCAAAACATATGAAGTGTATCTGCTTTATAATATGCACATCGTGGACATATATTGACCGATGAAGGATAAAACTTATTTAACTTCCAAGGTGAAATATAGAAGTCGTTAATCAATTTCATATGTGATTCATTCCAGGCCATTGGTATTTTACATTTATGCAGCGAGTTAAAACTTTGGGAGATATTTTCATAATCTATCGAAGGAATTCTTGAAACCCAAAATTTACTCAAATTGTCCCTAATGAGCAAGCTCTGCTTATTCAACAAAATGTCATATATCAGGGAAATCGATGCATCACCTGTGATTAATTTTTGTATACACAGTTTAATATTGGCCTAGGCTATTATGAATGTGCCCTGCCACTTCTGGTCCAAAATGAAATGACGAATTTGGAAATAAGCAAATAAGTTAGATCTAGGTAAACCATATTTACTAAAGATATCTTCTGCAGAAATTATTTGATAGTTTTCGTCAAGAAGTTGTTTTACGAAACATAACCCTTTTTCTGCCCAATCTCTGAAAACTTTTTGATATATCCCAGGAGGAAAACTCGGATTACTTAAAATAGGCAGAAACTCTGAAAAAGAGTAGTCTAGATCTAAAATTGAGCATGACTTTTGCCAAGCATGTACAACATTTTTTAAAGAAACAAGACAGCTAACATTCTGCGGCAAATTCTGTACTTTGCAATGTAGAATCGCTTTTAATGAGAACGGAGCAATTAAAAATGATTCTATCTCTTCGGATGAGACAATATTAGAACTGGCGAGCCAATCTAATGCTATTTTAGACAACGCCGCCAAATTATAAAGTTTAAGATTAGGTAATGCTAAGCCAGCTGCTCCCGCAGTTTGCATGAGTTTTCCCAGAGCTATTCGAGATTTTTTATTATTCCAGATAAATTTAGAAAATAAAGCATTGATTAGCTTTAGGTCCTTATTTGATATAAACAGTGGTAGATTCTGAAGTGGGTATAACAAACGTGGAAAGATAATGGATTTGATTAAACTGACACGTGCTGTCAAAGACAGTGGAAATGCCCCCCAGAGTTGTAGATCAGCAGCAATCTTTTGAAACAGAGGCTCGAAATTGGCTTTATACCAATAACTAGGATTCCTGTGTAAGACTAACCCTAGGTATTTAATAGCATCAACTTGTTTAAACGGGATACTAGATGTCACTATCAGTCTATTATTAAAACACAATAATTCACTCTTTTCTAGATTTATCTTATACCCAGAAAACGAGCTGAAGAGTTTCAAGGATTGTAAGACCACCGTAATAGACTGCTGAACATTCACTAAAAATAATAATACGTCGTCCGCATATAACAAGGTTTTAAGGGAGTATGTGCCAAGCTGACATCCTATTAGCACTTCTCTAAACCGTATTGCTAGGGCTTCTAGTGCGATATTAAAGAGTAATGGGGACAACGGGCACCCCTGCCTTGTGCCCCTTTGTAAGATTATTTTGGATGATAAGGTCCCATTGATAAGTAAAAAGGATATTGGATTATGATATATTCTATGAATAAAATGTAAAAATTCTCCTTTAAAACCAAATAGCTCTAAAGACCTAAATAAGTATTCCCAGATAATTGAATCAAATGCTTTAATAGCATCCAGGGAGAGAATCGCAGCGTCTTGCCATAGCGGATTCTTCCTACCCTGGTCTACATTCCAAGCATAATCCAGAAGATTAATTAATTTACGTGTATTTTTTGTTGGGTTTCTAGTTAGCATATATCCGGACTGATCTGGATGTATAATATTATGTAGACACTTGGATACTCTAGCCACAATAATTACCATTAATATTTTATAATCTATATTTAAAACAGATATTGGCCTGTAAGAGGCCGGCTCTTCCGGGTTTTTACCTTTCTTTAGAATGAGAGAAATATTCGCTGCAGAGAAATATTTTGATATAGAATTCATTGAATGAAAGTAAGAATTGAAAAGTTTTTCTAAAATCGCAGATACCTCTTCACTCAAACATTTATAGAATTCAGCGGGGAATCCATCGGGACCCGCTGCTTTATTCATCTTTAAATTATCTATAGCCTTCTTGATTTCTTGCATTGAAATCGGCGCATTAATTACTAGCACATCCTCAATAGAAATTTTAGGAACCTTTATCATGCCCCAAAAATTATTATGATTACCCTTATCTATTAAAGTTTCGGAGTAGAGCTGTTGATAATAAGTATAAAAAAATTCTGAGATCTCCTTAGTCTCCGTAGCTCTGCCTTTATCTGTTTGAATTGCCAATATATAAGATTTTTCTTTTTTCTACTTTTAGTAAGTTTAGCTAAGTATTTGGCCGAGCACCCATGCATACCTTTGAAATGGAGATTTATTTTTACTTCTTCCTCTACTAATTTCCGTTTTAAAAAGAGATCTATTTCCTTTCTCTTGTCTCTGTACTTCCCCCAATTCCCCACTGTGGGATTTGAGCAATATGTTATATAAGCATTCCTAACCTGATTTATAATTTGGATTTCTCTTGTTCTACTCTTCTTCTTACCTAAACTTGTATAAACCTGAATTTCACCCCTCAGTACAGCTTTAAAAGCTTCCCAGAATATTTCAGTCTTATTAATATAGCTTGAATTTTCAGAATAATAACGCTGCCAAGTGGCTTTCAAAAAATAAACAAATTTAGGATTATTGTATAGATAACGAGGAAAAACAAATCTGGGTGTTTTAATCCTTTCTTTGTTCCCTGCTACAAGAAATAATGAGATAATGGCATGATCTGAGATGCTGATTTCTCCTATCTCAGTCTCTAATTCTTGAGATGATAAAGTTCCTGAGATTAAAAAGAAATCTATTCTTGAAAACGTTCCATGTCCTTTAGGCTCACATGAATATAACAACTTGTCATCAACTAGTTTTAGACTCGAGCAAAGTTGTTTTAAACATTTCGCATTTCTATTATGTACTGCAATATTTTTTTTTTTTAAATCTATCCAGGATAGGACAAAGAGTTGCATTAAAATCTCCCCCAAGAA
Source organism: Bombina bombina (assembly GCF_027579735.1). Lineage (NCBI taxonomy): Eukaryota > Metazoa > Chordata > Amphibia > Anura > Bombinatoridae > Bombina > Bombina bombina. Next base: position 675,626,479 of record NC_069499.1, read on the forward strand.
TTAAATTCTCAGCAACAAAAGGAAATAATTTCAGCTTTATATTTTCCCAGAATTCTCTGGAGAAATTATTTGGGGCATATACATTACATATCACCAAATTGAGATTTTTTAATTGGATTTGAAGAAGAAGATATCTAGCCGCCTCGTCTACTTCTACTTTAATTATCTTGTAGTCTAAATCCTTATGTAGAAGAATAACTAACCCACATTTTCTAGCTCGACTAGATGTAGAGATGACTTCCCCTACCCACTTTATCTTCAATTTCACTGCTTCTTGCTGATTAAGGTGAGTCTTCTGTAGGAGGGCTATATCAGGTTTATGACTAGCTAATTTTTTGATAACTAGTTTACGCTTAATGGGGGAAGTTATTCCCCCTATATTCCACGAAAGTACTTTGAGTCCCTCAACCATCTAACATCCGACTTTCAAAATAAAATCTGCCCGGGGAGGCCAGTGTACAACCCTTTAAAAATAATGCACATAAAAAGGGGGGGGGGGGCAAGAGAGGAGGGCGAGAGAAGAAGAGAGGAGGAGAGAGGGAAGAAGAAGAGAAAGAAAAAAAAAAAAAGAAAAAGAGAAAAAAGGAGCACAACACCATAAACGTCCTACTACATACAACAAAACACCAAATATACATATAACAAATGCGCTAACCATAACTAATGTCGACATTAAGTTTTGCTTAAATATTATCACACCTTCAAATAAATATTCAACCTATATCTTATTTGAGTACCAGACCACATCTAGCATCTACTCACAGGGATTCTATATATTTTTTTACTTCTGAGACCTCGTCGAATGAGCGTCTAGCACCTCGGTCTTCCACTATGATTCGCGCTGGATAGATCATCCGTGCTTTTATCCCTTTATTTATAAGTTGTGTACAGTGCGGGGCCATAATTCTCCTCCTCGACGAGGTCTCAGAGGAAAAATCCTGAAACATTAGTATCCTACTATTTCCAAATAGAAGGGGTTCTGACATTTTAAAAAGTCTCATAAGTTCAATCTTGTCTTGGTATTTTAGAAGTTTAAATAAACATACTCTATTTTTTAAAGCTCCATCCGAGGAGTCTTTCTTAGGGCCCAATCTGTGAGCTTGTTCAACTATAAGTGGTACTGATTGGGGGGGGCATCCCCAGAGCCAGGGGAAGTGTAGTAGAAGTGAATTTTAACAGATCTTCAAATTCTGAAACCTCCGGTAGGCCAACTAATCTAATATTATTGCGCCGGGAGCGATCCTCAAGATCCTCCAGGCGAAGCTGCATATTTCTGATTTTAGTATCTTGTTTTTTAATAATCTCTGCTGAAATGTGGCCCTGATCTTCTATATCAGAAATTCTAGACTCTGCCTCTGTTAATCTGTTTGAAAAAAGTTTCACTTCAGATGATAATGTAACTATTTCAGTAGAAATAGACCCTAGTTCCTTTTTAATTGCTTCAAATTGAGGAGAAAACACTTCCAGAAGTTTAGCTGTAAGCTCTTGCATATCAAACACACTATTACTGGAATCCATAGGGTTATCTAGACTGGTATCAGCTGTTTTATTATTTTTTTTATCTTTCGCTTTCGCAGGCATTATGGGTGAAATAGATTTCACCTGGGTGATATATCTTTCCATTCAAAATAGTGCATATATTGCACAACACACCATACAAATCCAGGTACTCGCCTGGTACCCCAATACGTGGTTCTGTAAATCCTAAAGAATCTAAATACACAAACGTGGAGACCCCCCCTTCCCTCCCGCTACTACCCTCTTAATAGCTAACTATGTAAATAGTCCACAAAAAAAAAAAAAAAATGTGAATCAAAAACAAAGGAGCCTGCTATATACCAATCACTTAACACCAGACTACACAGAATTCTACTGCCGCTATTATTCAACTTTAAATTGAGAGACTGATAGACAAATCACCTTACATCAACTGTCTATTCACTAATACATACCTATCCTGCTTATATTATGAATGATTTATCCAAATAATACTGATAGTTTGAACTTTATCTCAAAAAAATATCCAGTGGCAGATTAATTACTTGTTATTCAACAGCAATCTTTAACCTATTGAATAGGGTCCCCCCTCAACTGAACTAGAAATTACATTCCCTTATGTATAGGCCCTGGGGGAGAAAAAAAAAAAATCAAACAGTATAATACCATATGATGATACACCTACCGCCTCTTCTAACCTAGGGATTAACAAATAAAATGGAAATTTGAAACTATGCAGCCTAAGCAGAAAAATTAACATATATTAAATAGCATCAAAATTGACTGCAAAACACATAGGGAATCAACATAGGGGGACATCAGACAATGAAGCATACACAAATAACAAGCAATTTTTTACCCCCTTTCTTCTTTTCCTCTTCTGTCCCCCTTTCAGACACGTTTTTTCCCTTCACACTGTGTTAAATGCATAACAGTAAGCAAAAATATATCTTTATACGGCTATAAAGTTCACAAAATTAGTCCAAACATTACAGGCACACAGGGAAAAGAAAGATAAGTCCAGGATCTTTTTACCCTTCCACAGGCTTGCACGCCCAGACTAAATTGGCATCATCGATTACCTGACACACCGTCCAGGGTAGACTGTTTGTTCAAGTGGCAGCCGTGCTGCAATGCTACAAGATGCTGGGCTGCAACAAGGCTTTTCACTCCCTATTCTGTCTGGAGATTTTTCGGGATTTACACCGACCCTGAAGGGCCTCCGTAGATCAGGTTAGCCGGATCATCTGGCTCGTGTACATGCCTCCAACTCCTATTGGGCACAATGAGGGGCTCGACACCTCCGAGTTTTCCGATTGGACAAACACCCTCTGTCTGAGCCTGTCCGGTTCACTGCTCACAAAAGACCTGGGGACCACCACCTTTCTGCTCTGAGACCAAACATAAGCCTTATACAGTGCCCTAGGAGGCCACAGGAGTGACCCCACAGCGAGCACACCAACTCTTCAGGACAGGATCCACGGCAGCCCAACTCTCCTCAGACACGATACTCCGACCCCTCCAGGGGGGTCTGGACCGGGTACTGCAAACCAAGTAGGCCAGATGCTTATTTTGACAACTTGGAATTGGGCTCGGGTTAAACACAAGTGAGAAACTTAGATGCCGTTTTCCTCCTTTTTATTATTGCTCTTAGCGCAATTGTGGCTCTGACCAGAAAGCCAAGAAATAGGTCTTTTTTTTTTTAGGATTTCCTGCCGGGGCTTAGATACTGTAGCCCATCTCCCTAGGGTGTGTGATACACCAACAACGGGAGCCACTGCACGGGGGGATGTTAAGATAGAGTATCTGAGTTCCACTCTCCTCACTGCACGCCAACCTCAGTGCGTGCTCTGCTCAGCACAACTCCTTCCACCGGAAATCCCTCTTCACCACTTTGCTTCATTTTTGCCTAAAATCTTATACACTCTGCAAGCTATGCCTATAGTGTTACCCAAATCCTATCTCCAACTACTACAAAAATTGATAAGTACCTTTATCTGGGGTAAGACCCGACCCCGCATCAACAAAAACATAATGTATAGAACTCTACAAAATGGAGGCTTAGGTCTGCCGAACATTCACTTATACTATCATGCAACAATTATACAGAAAATACTAGATTGGCACTGCAGAGGACGTTCAAAAGCATGGGTAAAACTTGATTCTCACCTGCTCAGATCCCCCACTCCAGGATCTCTCTGCTGGCTCCCCAAACACAGGCGCAAACCTCCATGTGCTTCTTCCCCCCCCCCCCCCCTGTACAGGCATATCTTTAATACATGGGACTACCTCCTCAAAACAAACCCAGCCCTCTCTACTCCGTTTTCCCCACTCACACCGGTTTTCCCAAACATAGAGATTATGGGAGAGTACGAGACACACAAAAAAGAACACACAATCCACAAGCTCCTAGACTCAGTACCCATTGCTAAGCTACTAGATCAAGGCAAATTGAAAAATCGAACTGACATACAGCACATTTTATTTGGCTCATTCACTACCTGGCGTAAATACTCACAACTCCACCATTTCATCCACACATCTCCACATAGGAAGGAGTTACTCAGACATCCAACTCCCCTTGAACAAATTTGCCTTTCAGGCATGATAACTAGGGGCTCTCTCTCAATAGAGAAATCTCTGTTGCACAATGCCCAATCCCTATCCCTCCCTTCCTACACTAACCAATGGCACAGAGAGCTAGGTACCGATTTAGACACTAAACAATGGCAAAAACTCGTTCAAAATACACACAAATCCTCCACATCCCCCAAAATCCTTGAACTCAATTTAAAATCCTTCTTTATTGGTACCTGACCCCGATCAGGCTTAGAAATATATACCCAACCTCCTCAGTATTTTGTTGTAGAGGATGCAACACACAAGGAAATATGACCCATATGTGGTAAAAAAATGCAGCAAACTAACCACTTTCTGGCAAAGCATTGAAATCACTCTTCAATCACTTGCTGAGCAAGACTTCAAATAAACCCCTTTAATTGTGCTATTAAACGAAGCCCCACCACTAAACTGCAAAATTAGAGCAACGCTGTTGAGAATATGTATTAACAGTGCAAAATTATTGATAGCCCTACAGATAGCCCTACATTGGAGATCACAGCAAATACTAACGCTAATGGCTCAATAAAACAGATGAACTCGTATCTTTTGAAGAAAATGGTTACTATAAAAGAAATATTAGGAAATAGAAATACTATTCTTTAATGATATTAAATTCTACTGGGAATCTTTATCTCTCATCCAAAACCCCAAATGCAAATCATCACCCACAGGCCACCCCATTTAATACCTCAATCATATAGAACATGGTTACTTGCAATATAACCTTTTGACCAAACCCAACATACTTGACCTTGCTAGCTCGTCTCAGTCTCTGCCTTAAGTATCCTTATCTGAGATAACTTCCCTTCTTTTATTTTCTCTTTCCAAGTTACTTTCCTATCCTCCCTATACCCTCCCTCTTCCTCTATCTATGCAACCTCAAAGAGCATTTTGAAATAATATATTAATAATGATGCAATTGTGTAGACCACCTGAATAGGTAATGAACCTAGGCTAAGTGATGGAAACCAATACAATGTCCAATCACCGACTACTATCCACATATAAGGACCTGAAGAACTGCTTGTTGACACCCCAAATGCTTGGACATATCGCTACTACTACATCAAATGTAGTAAGCCCCTCATGTCCACTCTAGACTTTCATCGCCTCGCCCAAATACACTTTTATACTTCTTTTCCGCATGTTTTACCAATTGAATAATGTCCTATATTTTCTGTAAACTATGATCTGGAAAATAAAAAAAAATATTATTTAAAAAAAAAAAAAAAAAAAAGCACACACACTCCACCCCACCTACCAATCAGATATTCAAATGCCTAGGGCTCATCTCTAAAAGAGTCATTTAAACAATAATCAGTAGCACGATCAAGAAAGACAATATTGTCTAGTGTGTAAAGATGTAACGAATGTCAAAATTGTACAGAATTAAATAGCAAAGCCATCACAAATGGGATATCAAAAAACAGAACTTAATATTCATATTCATACTAGATGATAACAGATACAATACAAGTATAAACAGTAATAACAGTAACATCAAAATTTACTCACTGCATGCCAGACAGTATAAAATAGAATAAAACATTAGAATATGGCTGGCATATTATGGGGCCTATTTATGAAATGTGTGTCCGACATGATCATGTCCGACAGACATCACTGAATATGGAGAGCTATACGCTCTCCGCATTCAGCATTGCACCAGCAGCTCATGTCATCTACAGGAAAAATTATTAAGAAACTATTCCGACCTAAAACCGTATATTACAATATATATAACAATCACAATAAGGTGTCCACATCAAATCCTCCGATCTGGCAATGGTTATTTAATATGAAGACACAGTGATACATTTCAGTCACCTAGCAAAGTAGGAAAACCATGTAATTCCCTCTCTAGGAGACATACATGCAAGGTGGTATAAGTCAGATATCTAGTGATACAGTGAAAAAAAAAGAGATTTGTATGATATCTGAATATCCAGAACCTATCTGCACCTATAAATAAAAGGGCATGAGTCATAGTGCTATAAGAGCTCATGTGTTGTACCAGATATACTATGGTCACAAAATAAGTAGAGATCATAGGCTACAGATATGCAATAGTTAAGTATATCCTGAATATACTTTTCCAAATGTAATAAATTATGAACTGTAGCAAATTTGTTGCTAGTAAAATCAAATCTAGACACACAGTTGCAAAAAATCGCTACACTCATATAGTGGGTGGTGAATTAAAGGATATGGTATGTGTAGCTGACTAGAAAATGACTAGAAAATGCCAGGTTGTTCGTGGTTTCACTAGCGTCTCTAAGACACTGCCCACGATTGTGAAAGTTAGATTGCATAACGGTCCCCCATGTTAAAAAAGTCAAACTATGATGACTTTATATATATATATGTCTCTGAGACACTGCACACAGTGAGGATTAGTTTGGCTATTAGCAAAGTAGATGGCTGAACAGATAATCGGTATAGTACTGCAAAGTCTATAATGCTGAATAAAACGGGAACCCCATGATTCCCACTCCTCCTGACATGTTTCGCTCTTAGACTTTTTCAAAGGCGGAGCCGCCACCATCTTGTCAGTTATTTAAAGACTGGTAGGAGGCAGGCACAAAGTGATTAATTAATCGCTATTGGTTGAGAACGCTGTCATTTCTTCAGGCTGAAATCCGATTGGGCATAACTCAAATATAGGATAACTCCATATTATCATATTGAATAACATAGATTATAATAATAGCAGCTTCTTAATTGTCTTTATATGATGAACAGATACATATCAATCTCTACGGAGTGATCTTATTATTTAAGAGTGGCGGATACGTAAATGAAATAAATATATATATATCTTTAAATTAATCTCTACTATATAATGTTATTTTAGGGAATTAGAGTGGCAGGTAAGTGAAAGTGAATACATTGCTAGCAATATCAAAGTGCTAAGTGACAGTGGAATATGTGTCGACCCATAAAAATTCAGATAAGGAAATATAAAGAAGTGGAATAAAAAATGCAATTGATTTTGGAATAGTGATAAATGTAAAATGTATAATAACTTGTGATATAAGAATTATATGTATTTAATTAATTCTTGGTCACAACGGTTATGGTGAAGAGAATGGTATGTGCAAACAAAGAATTCATAGGGGTGTGATGGGATGTGAAGTGGAAATGTGCAAAACAACAATTTAACTACCTAAAAACAGAAAGTATGTACTTCCTAAGAAATTGATTTTCTGTAATACACAAATTAGTATTAAACAAGAAAGAAGGAAAATCTATATTTAAAAAAAAAAAGGTAAGCGGTACTTAAAGCTGTGAAACTATATATATATATATACATATATATATATATACATATATATATATATATATACATATATATATATATATATATATATATATATATATATATATATATATATATATATATATATATGATATTTAAGGAACTCCTAATCCTGACAATTGAAGTGGACATTTCCAGATCCATTATGCAGTGAATATAATGTCACCATAGTTTGACTTTTTTGATCATGGGGTACCGTTATGCAATCTAATTTTCACAATTGTGGGCAGTATCTTAGAGACGCTAGTGAAATCATGAATGACCCGGCATTTTCTAGTCCCATTCTAGTCAGCTGCACATACCATATCCCTTTATTTACCACCCACTATATGAGTGTAGCGCTTTTTTGCCACTGTGTGTCTAGATTTGATTTTACTAGCAACAAATTTGCTACAGTTCATAATTTATTACATTTGGAAGAGTATATTCAGGATACACTTAACTATTGCTTATCTGTACGCTGATGGTATATACTAGGTTTACAATATCATTTATTATTATATCAGCAGTAATCTCCAGTAAAATGTTGGAGAACTTAGCAGTTGCCAACCGATAAAATGTATATACGTAACAGTTAAATATTAATATTTATTCCTTAGTTCCAGATTAGTTATCCTTATATACACTTCAAATTATATTTATGTATAAACTAGATTATGAATCAATTATGTATGCTTATTCCGTTACAATATTCTATACAACAGATCACAAAATGCACCTCCAAAAATTAACCTTACTCACAATGAATCACATTAAAATACCACAATAAAAATACCAGAATATGGACCGTGCTTAGTTAAACAATATAACAAGATACTTCACACAATCTTACTAAGTCTTAATAAATATGAGATAACTTTCAGGGAAGTATAATTAAAGGGACACTGAACCCAAATTTTTTTCTTTCGTGATTCAGATAGAGCATGCAATTTTAAGCAACTTTCAAATTTACTCCTATTATCAAATTTTCTTCATTCCCTTGGTATGTTTATTTGAAAATGGACAGGTTAACTACACTGTCTGTAGTGTAACTGCAGACAGGTAATTGGCCACAGCTGCGCTATTTATAGCAAATAGCCTAATGTGTGCAGTATCTTTTAAGAAAAGGAGAATTTTATAATATATATTAAAATTAAAATAGGTTTAAAAAGTTGGTTTAAAATTGGTTTAAAAAACTTTATAACATAAAAAATCAATCAATTAAGCAATGCATTACAAAAAAGAAATAACAAAATATACAGTACAATTCAAGACAATTAACATAACACAATTAATTTAAAATGATACCGTATAGCTTCTAGTGAATATCACAAAAAGGCAGGCTCTTATAGCAGCTTGAAAGTCAGTTATGGCTGATAGAGTCTTTTTAAACAAGTCAGACGTCGTCAAGCAAGCTTTTAGTGAATTCCCAGCAAGCAGCAAGCAGAGTGTTAGTCGCAAGGAATAGCAGAAAAGCGACAGGATGCTGGATATTAGGGCGAGAAGAAGGATATACAAATCCTTAAAACAATATGTGAGTATAGATGAAAAGGTGTACACTTTTACTTACACCAGATATCGGAGTGTAGTCTCAAATGTCCCTTTCCGATTAGGCGCATCTCTCACAGATATTTTACCGGCGTCTCATGGGCAAACAGTGGAAAGTATCCCAGAGTATGATTGTCACGCCGTACGGATCTTCAGGCTATGGAAGCCCAGACAGGACACAGTTCAAAGCAACGCGTTTTGGCTGTTACACAGCCTTTCTCAAGACTGAGCTTGAGAAAGGCTGTGTAACAGCCAAAACGCGTTGCTTTGAACTGTGTCCTGTCTGGGCTTCTGTAGCCTGAAGATCCGTACAGCGGGACAATCATACTTTGGGAGCTTGAGGATACCGCTGGAGACTTTACACTGTTTGCCCGTGAGATGCCGGTAAAATATCTGTGAGAGAAGCGCCTAATCGGAAAGGGACATTTGAGACTATACTCCGATATCTGGTGTAAGTAAAAGTGTACACCTTTTCATCTATACTCGCATATTGTTTTAAGGATTTGTATATCCTTCTTCTCGCCCTAATATCCAGCATCCTGTCGCTTTTCTGCTATTCCTTGCGACTAACACTCTGCTTGCTGCTTGCTGGGAATTCACTAAAAGCTTGCTTGACGACGTCTGACTTGTTTAAAAAGACTCTATCAGCCATAACTGACTTTCAAGCTGCTATAAGAGCCTGCCTTTTTGTGATATTCACTAGAAGCTATACAGTATCATTTTAAATTAATTGTGTTATGTGAATTGTCTTGAATTGTATTGTGTATTTTGTTATTTCTTTTTTGTAATGCATTGCTTAATTGATTGATCTTTTTATGTTATAAAGTTTTTTAAACCAATTTTAAACCAACTTTTTAAACCTATTTTAATTTTAATATATATTATAAAATTCTCCTTTTTTTAAAAGATACTGCACACATTCGGCTATTTGCTATAAATAGCGCAGCTGTGGCCAATTACCTGTCTGCAGTTACACTACAGACAGTGTAGTTAACCTGTCCATTACTAGAACATAAGGTGTGAGGGATTCCTTATATATACACTACTGCTTTGTGTTTTTAATTCCAGCGCTGAGGTTTACTATCTTTTTTACTATGTTTATTTGAAAAGCAAGAATGTAAGTTTAGATGCCGGACCATTTTTGGTGAACAAACTGTGTTGTCCTTGCTGATTGGACAGCACCAATAAAAAAGTGCTGTCCATGGGCCTAAACCAAAAATGTAATTAATGAAAAAGGGTTTAATGTCTAGTTGGAGTGGGAAAACATGCTCACCTTTAAAACATTATCCCAAAAAATGTTTAATAAGCTAAATACAGTGATCAGGTGGCGCAATATACAATTGCTAATTCCCCAATTTGTTGGTAGTCAATATATAAAATAGTATATAAATATATTATATGTATATACAGTATATATGTATATAAAAAAGTGTACTGTGTACTCCTGTTAAATATGACTCATACGGGGCATGGCCTGACTGAGCTAGGAGATGGATGCGTAACTGGGGAGCTCCGCTCAGCACACGGGCTAGTAATAAGCTATAAAGACCTCAAGTGCCGCACATTATATTTAAAACTAAGGGGGAACCTCTCCTAACCCCACTGGGGCCGCAGATGAGCGTTGAAGATAAAAGTGTACGCTGCAAAAACGGATATTGACAGAGCAGTGGAAAGCTCCACAGGAACGGCAGAGATCTTGTCCGGAGTCGGGTGATTGCTAGTTTCAGCAGCTTTTAAAGTGACCTCTGCTTAGAACATAAAGACCTCCTAAATAACGGTATAAATAAGTTTACACTGAGACTGAGATAAAGTGGATCAGAGATAAAGTGGATCCAAGATGGCGCCGGACACTTACAGTCTGACTAGCAAACACGCAGCAAGATGTTAACCGGTCAGATAGGGAAGTGCTTCTTAATATCGGCAGAGGAGAGAACCCACTGGAAGTAAGGTAGTTACCTAAATATGCTTCCATTATAAATTAACATTGGTGTCATATAATAATCGTAGTCCTGTTAATGGTGGGTGAGACAATAAAGAAACTGCCATAGTACACATTTTAACATTGAAGGGGACAGTGTACAGTTGCAATCACTTTTAACACAGCCAAATAGCATTGGTTTGGGAAAATAAGCCCTAATACTGCAAAGAAGACCTAAAACTGTAGTGAAGAGGGGGAAAAATCTTTGTGTGAAGTACAACTAAAGATACTAATTCATTAATTAAGCCAACAACCATAGAGGTCGCAATATAAACAAATACCTTATCATAATGTCTACCAGGAGACTAATAAAAGGAGACAAACTACCTAAATCAACCTCTGTAAATACTTTTTTTAAAGCAGCGCAAAATACTAAATTGCACCTCATAGCAGAGCCAGACCCAGAAGATCAAGAGGAATTAAACATGGAATCTTCAGAAATGGGTGAAGATTCAACCCCAGTCACTAAAGCAGATTTGAGAGGCTTAGGGGCATATGTATCAAGCTCCGAATGGAGCTTGATGCCCCGTGTTTCTGGCGAGCCTGCAGGCTCACCAGAAACATCATTTATGAAGCAGCGGTCACAAAGACCGCTGCTCCATACCCTGTCCGCCTGCTCTGAGCAGGCGGACAGACATCGCCGGAAATCAAACCGATCGAGTACGATCGGGTTGATTGACACCCCCCTGCTGGCAGACTATTGGCCGTGAGTCTGCAGGGGGCGGCGTTGCACCAGCAGCTCTTGTGAGCTGCTGGTGCAATGCTGAATACGGCGAGCGTATTGCTCGCTGTATTCAGCGAGGTCTGGCGGACCTGATCCGCAGTGTCGGATCAGGTCCGCCAGACCTTGATACATATGCCCCTTAGTATCTAAACAGGACATAACATCAAACTTCTAAAGACTATGGAATAAAATAGACAGTATGCATACGGAGATGACCAACAGCCTAGCTGAAATAAAAACAGAAATAACAGATCTGGGAGGCCGCATAGACTCCTTAGAGGAGCACAATGACACTTTAGTAGAAGATATTACTAATGTCACTCAATCGGTGGCTTCCCATCACCAAGAAATTAGCGAGATTCAAGAGAAACTTGAAGACTTGGAAAATAGGAGCAGGAGAAATAATATTAGATTGAAAGGAGTACCCTAAGTTATTCTTAATAAAGATCGCCTCTCCTATAGGGCTCAACTTTTTCATCAGGTGATGGCGGGGAATGAGGAATTCAACATGGGGATTGAAAAAGCACATAGAGCCCTCAAATCTAGACCCAAAGAAGGAATGCCCCCCAGAGACATAATAATCAAAATGGCATCAAGACAAGGACAAGATCCTGCAAGCTGCACGGAAAAACCCCACATTCAAATTTCAGGGAAACGTAATACAATTTTATCAGGATCTTAGTATCCGAACTCTGCAGTGCAGGGGCTCCCTGAGATCATTAACACAACTATTGAGAAAACATCAAATCCCTTATAAATGGGGTTTTCCCTTTGCTCTATACATTACCAAGGACTCCAAGACAATTACCATTAAAGAACCAACTGATATACCAGAAGTTTGCAAAATTCTGTGAATAGACGCACCAATGTTATCATCCTCTGCAACATCAACTCAAACACCTAAAATAGGAGATCAGACATCAACACCACAGTGGACCAAGTTGAACAGAAAGAAGCAGAATATCTAAGACTTTTCATTGCACTCCAACCATGAGCACATGGGATTCTTTGCATTTCAAACCCCGCAGGCCTTTAAGAAGACCTGCTCGGATCCACAACATCGCAGCAGCACATTCCATTGCCTAATTGAGGTGGACTAAGGGACATAAAACTGTTCGATACAATACAAACTAAGACACTGAAAATAGTAGACCTCTGTGGGCAATATTAAAAGACTACTTGGATCAGAGATGGAATGTTCGGCATGGACCCCACCTCATAGCACACTACTTGAAATTTGTATGGCCCGGTGTTGCTGAAGCGACACCCTCAGAAGAGTTTTGTTTTCTCACGCCCCTAATTTCTGTTTTTTCTTTTATTACTAATTTTGATTTCTTTATCTCTACCCTCTTTTTTCTCTCTGGGTTGAATGTATTTTATGAGATCCAATGCTGGGGGTATAAGTTATGTTATTTTGTTTTGTTGTTATTCCTCTTGTTATTTGTTTAAGGATGCCAAGGGTGGAGGACATCCACAAATAGATTTCCTCAAGATGGCAGATAAGAAATACTACCTAGGATGTGTCAGGGACTGGTGGTGTTTTGTAGATATGAGGGACTGCTTTCAGCAAGGGAACCAACACTGGTATGGTAGGTGAACTGAATATTATATCTAACAATGTAAGGGGTTAAACACGGACACCAAAAGACGAGTAGCCTTTAAGCAGTACAATACACTTAGACCCAATATATTGTTTCTACAGGAGACTCACTTTGTTACACCTCATTTTCCGTACTATTGGAAGGTAGATATTTAATCTTAAAAGGTCAATTAGATAATGTAGACACTATTTTGTGTAATGTCTATGCGCCCAATGAAAGGCAGCACATATTTTTTGAAAACCTGTCACAACTCATGACACAGTGGTCGTAAACCAGGATAATTTAAATATAAATATTCCCATGACAACACAAGGTACACAGAACAATACACCTATATCAAATAAACAACAGAGATGCAACAGTATTATTAAATCTATACACAGCTCATTAAGCTCCCATTCATTGATTGACACTTGGGTCACCTTAAATGGCAAAACAAATTATACCACATTTTATTCGGCAGCACACGGCTCTTATTTTAGGCTTGATTATATATACTCCAGTCAAATACTACAGCCACTATTGATTTCAACTAATTTATGTCCATGTGTGTGGTCGGACCACTCCATAGTGATCCTAAGACTGAAGGGATTACATGACCCTCACAGAATAAAGTCATGGACATATGACCCTATATTATACAAAAATCCAGAAATATTCTCCAAAACTCTACAACATCTCACTGACTATTGGGATATAAATACAGAAACTACTGACAACCGGAATCATGTATGGGCGGCCCACAAAACAGTGATTAGAGGTATACTTATCCAGGGAAAAACTATTCACAACAAAAAAATGAGAAAAGACATGGCACAGATACATGAAGAGATAAAATCACTAGAGAGACAGCATAAATTAACGGGGAGTCAATCAACTTTACGCGCATTGCAAGATAAGAGGGATCTGATTGCTAAACATATGAATACACAAGCTACTAGAGCCATAATGAGATTGAAATCTCAATACTTTCTTTAAGGTAATAAGCCAGATAAGTTTTTGGCCCACAAGATTAGAGAGAGGTTCAAAGCGGCTAACATTGCACTTATAGAAAAAAAGAGATGGCACTATTACCACTTACCCTCAAGAGATAGTAAACACATTTGGTGAGTTCTATGCAGAATTATATGACGGCCAAAAAGTTACTCACACACCGGAGGTGGAGAGACGCACACATGACTTTTTAGAGACAATTCCACTAGAAAAATTGACAGAGGAAGACAAGAATATTCTGAATGAACCCATAACAAAATTAGAAGTAGTCCTTGCGATTAGAGCCCTGAAATCAGGAAAAGCTGCCGGACCAGATCCGGTATTTATCTCCTCTCCGTACTCTGCATCCTTGAATCGATAGGTCAGGTTCTACATGTTTCAGCTGGGAAGCCTTTCTCAAGATCAGGATTCAAAGATACAGAGTACAGAGAGGAGATAAAGACCGGATCCACAGAGGTCCCACGCTGACACTCCAAAGACCCGTTTAAATCTGCCAAAGAACATATCACCAACTACATAATTACAAAGAAAAAAATGACCTGTTCAAGTAACAATATTGTAACTTGCTTCCTTAACAACATTGTAACTTGTATCCTTAACATATATAGTATTGATACAGTTAAGAGACGTTACCTCCAATATCTGCAAATCTGTGTAGAGGTTTGATTTATAACAGAGACTGGGGCAGATTACGAGTTTTGCATTAGAGGCTGTGCGGTGCTAACAAGCAGTTTTCCCTCACCGCTCACTTACCTACAGCACTGGTATTACTGGTTTTCAGAAACCCGTCGTTAAAAGACAAGAAGTGAGCGTTCAGCAAAATTTTGCTCATTAACGCACTCCAATACCAGTGCTGTTTAAGTCAGCGGTGAGCTGGTGTAACGTGCTCATGCACAATTTCCCCATAGGAATCAACGGGGAGAGCCGGCTGAAAAAAAGCCTAACACCTGCAAAAAAACAGCGTAAAACTCCATAACACAGCCCCATTGAATCCTATGGGGAAATAAAATTTATGTCTACACCTAACACCCTAACATGAACCCCAAATCTAAACACCCCTAATCTTACACTTATTAACCCCTAATCTGCCGCCCCCGACATCGCCGACACCTAAATTATAATTATTAACCCCTAATCTGCTGCCCCCAACATAGCAGACACCTACATAGCAGACACCAACTCTGCTGCCCCCAATGTTGTCGCCACCTACCTACACTTATTAACCCCTAATCTGCCGCCCCCAACATCGCCGCAACTATATTAAAGTTATTAACCCCTAAACCTAAGTCTAACCCTAAACCTAACACCCCCTAACTTAAATATAATTTAAATAAATCGAAATAAATATTCCTATAATTAACTAAATTATTCCTATTTAAAACTAAATACTTACCTGTAAAATAAACCCTTAGATAGCTACACTATAACTAATAGTTACATTGTAGCTAGCTTAGGGTTTATTTTTATTTTACAGGCATGTTTGTATTTATTTTAACTAGGTAGAACAGTTATTAAATAGTTATTAGCTATTTAATAACTACCTAGTTAAAATAAAGACAAATTTACCTGTAAAATAAAACCTAACCTAAGTCACAATTACACCTAACACTACACTATAATTAAATAAATTAACTAAATTAAATACAATTAAATAAATTTTATACATTTACCTAAATTAAATTAAATTAGCTAAAGTACAAAAAAAAAATTACAGAAAATAATAAACAAATTACAGAAATGTAAACTAATTACACCTAATCTAATAGCCCTATTAAAATACCCCCCCTCCCCAAAATAAAAAAAAAACCCTAAACTAAACTACCAATAGCCCTTAAAAGGGCCTTTTGCGGGGCATTGCCCCAAAGTAATCAGCTATTTTACCTGTAAAAAAAAAATACAAGCAACCCACCCAACAGTAAAACCCACCACCCACACAACCAACCCCCCAAATAAAAACCTATCTAAAAAAACCTAAGCTCCCCATCGCCCTGAAAAGGGCATTTGGATGGGAATTGCCCTTAAAAGGGCAGTTAGCTCTTTTGCCGCCCAAAGTCCCTAACCTAAAAATAAAACCCACCCAATACACCCTTAAAAAAAACTAACACTATCCCCCTGAAGATCGACTTACCGGGAGACGTCTTCATCCAAGCCGGGCGAAGTGGTCCTCCAGACGTGCAGAAGTCTTCATCCAAGCTGGGCAGAAGTGGTCCTCCAGACGGGCAGAAGTCTTCATCCAGACGGCATCTTCTATCTTCATCCATCCGGCACAAAGCGGGTCCATCTTCAAGACAGTGTCACTCTGAATGTATGAAATCACAATTTAGGTACAATTTATGGGGCAACTTATTGCATGGTCTTCCTGCATTGGTACTCTTCTGTCTATTCAGATATCTGGAAATAAAAGAAACTTATTTATGGTATATATTTTAAAATCGGGCAATACAGTTGTACATTTAATTTGTTACAAAGCTGAAATGCATTTCTCAGATCCATATATAGATATATGTATATAATTTATACAGTCTGAGTATCAAGGAAACATTTGAAAATTACACAATTCATTTTATATGAAGATCTAATTTCCCCTTTTAAAACCAAGATTTAAAATCGTATATGCTTTCAGCAATCACAGGGTTAAAAATATTTTTTTTTCTCCTGCTATTTTCCATTGAGACGTGCATCTGAGCTTCGTATATTTGAACTCAGTATGGGACAATTTAACATCTAGATGATAAGAGCTGCATCGTCTGAGAATCTTGGTATGCTTAAATATCAGATCAGACTAAGCGACTGTTGTCACCATAGGGGTGATCTTATAGGAAATCTCATTTCACATATTAGGCAGGAAACCTTTGAAAGCAATTCCTTTGTTCTCTCCTGTGTGACAAAGAAAAAGGGGGGTTGGTCTGTTATGGCCATAGCCTACTCCACTCATGTCAGGGGAGGTATTAGCTGGCATGAAATATTAAATTGTGATACATTTGTAGTTCATTTAATGCTACTTCAAAGGTACCCTTACAATCCTATGATCTCTACTTATTTTGTGACCATAGTATATCAGGTACAAAACATAAGCTCTTATAGCACTGTGACTCATGCCCTTTGATTTATAGGTGGGAATAGGTTCTGGATATTCAGATATCACACAAATCTCTTTTTTTCACTGTATCACTAGATATCTGACTTATACCACCTTACATGTATATCTCCTAGAGAGGGATTTACATGGGCTTCCTATTTTGCTAGGTGACTGAAATGGATCACTGTGTCTTCATATTAAATTACCATTTCCAGTGATCATTACTTTACGTACTGCTGCAAATCACGATTTTGTGTTTTTAATGGGTTATTATTTTTAATTTACTTTAATAAAATTTTATTTTAACATCCGTCTTGTCACTTATATTTTCAACATGTATTAAACTTATATTCCACGGTTGATGATAATAAGAGAGATTCACACTATATCCAGTATCACATTTTCTCTTGTGTACAGCACCCTTTCCTATGTGAATACTAACATTATAATTCCAATTGAGTTACTGATATAAAAATACAAGCTTAGTGTAAAAAGAAAACAACTTTAAGGTAGTGCCATTATTGCTCTCTTCTCTTTAAAAGTATCTGGCAAACATATATTATTCCCAAAAATTCATTATATCATATCTCTAATTTAGACCCTTAAGGACTCTGGTGTCCAGGATAAAGATCCAATATGCTTCACGTTTTGCTAAAAGGAGATCTAGCCCCACCCCCTCTAGTTGGTCTCTTGGCTTTCTAAAGCTTTCTCAACCTTGGGATATTCAACATAAAGATACTTTGCCGTGTCTTTGTCCAAAAAACCCTGCTCCAAACCATCATCAAAGATCTGCCTTAATTCCCTTTTAAACTTGGTAGTGGGATCTCCCCTAAGCACTAAATAAGCATGATCATTACTAAGTTGCCTCCCAAAGCATGTGCCATATGCAGTAGCTAAATGTCAATTCACTAAATTGAAATGAAATTGCTCTGATGATAGAAACTATTTTGATGAGGCTAACAAGCTAGAGATGAGACTTAAAGGGACACTGTACCCAATTTTTTTTCTTTTGTGATTCAGATAGAGCATGACATTTTAAGCAACTTTCTAATTTACTCCTATTATCAAATTTTCTTCATTCTCTTGGTATCTTTATTTGAAGTGCAAGAATGTAAGTTTAGATGCGACCCATTTTTGGTGAACAACCTGGGTTATCCTTGCTGATTGGTGGATATATTCATCCACCAATAAAAAAAAGTGCTGTCCAGAGTTCTGAATCCAAAAAAAAAAGCTTAGATGCCTTCTTTTTCAAATAAATATAGCAAGAGAACGAAGAAAAATTAATAATAGGAGTAAATTAGAAAGTTGCTTAAAATTGCATGCTCTATCTGAATCACGAAAGAAAAAATTTGGGTTCAGTGTCCCTTTAAAGAAAGGAAGTATCCAATAAGGGTTATTAAAAAGGCAAGGTTGGCAGTGCAGTCTTGTTCCAGACATATTTTGATATCAGATACAAAACAATGTAATACTGAATTTTGAGGGGTTACCTTTGTCACAAGTTACAGTACCAGGTATCCAGAGATATGTTGTATCATTAGGAAGCATTTTCCCCTCCTGGCTGCAGATGATTACCTAATATATCTAGTCAAAGTAGGCCTTAGATGTGCCTATAGGAAGTGTCAGACACTGGGGTCTCTATTATCTCCTACACAATTAAAATCTCAACAACCCACCATGAGTTCTTGGTTACAGCACAGAGGCATGTACAAATGCGGTCACAAGAAATGTAAACCCTGTGATCACGTCAAGGTGACCAAGAGCTTTGTTTTCGAGTCTACCAAAAAAACCTACAATATTGAGGGCTGCTTAAACTGTTCTTCTATCTATGTATTCTATCTAATCTGCTGTTCAAAATGTTGAATCAAATATGTTGGTCTCACATCTATAAAAACCAGGATCAGGGAGCATTTCCCCTCATTTAATACGAATAGATCCCCCACTCCCTTGGTCCAACACTTTGTGTTTGTGCATAATTGTGATCTAACCACATTTGAATGGTGCACCATTGAGAAAGTCAAGAGACTAACTAGGGGGGGGGGGGCTAGATCTCATTTTAGAAAAACGTGAAGCATATTGGATCTTTACCCTGGACACCAGAGTGTAAGACTTTAAATTATTCCTCTTATGTTTTCAGATAAATAATGTGATTGTAGCTTTAAGAGATAAATCCAAATAATACTAAGAAATGATATGGGTAATCTCATAAAAGCAGTTACTTCAGGTTTATATTTTTTATACACTTCAGCTTGGACCCTAAGTGTATGATAATGTCTGTGTAAAAGTAAATAGCAGATACTGGAGTATGTTTACAGTTAACAAGTTTAAACTTCGAGTTGTTAATTATTCCTGGTGTGAGGGAGCAAGGAAAGGTATCTGAATAACGCCCAAGACAGAGTCTGATTAACGCTCAGTTGTTATGTTAGCAAACAGGCTGGTAATCAACTTTAGGTTAGCAGCTGAAAAGATGTAAAGGTATAGATTTGCTGAAGAGATTGAATAATCAGAACTTGATAATAAGCAAAGTCAGTCTAAACAGATAAGTTCAAAGTAATTCTGCCAGCATGCATTTATATTTACAGTTTTGAGATCCACAGTAACATAGACAGGAGCTGTGCAGAGAGGTTGCATTAGCCTGGATTAAGCTGAGCTTGATTCGATGTAGAGGATAGGCAGACAGAAACCAGCAGCGCTGGATACTGCAGTAGAGTGGTAATGAGAGATCAGGTTACAGAAGCCGATGAGGAGTAAGTCAAGACTGAGACCACACAGCAGGATGAGAACTGGAGACAAAGTAGAATGCAGAGGAATCCGGTCACAGAACTACCAGGGTTCAGCAGCGGAGAAGCAAAATCGGACAGCTGACCCAGGGAGCTTGAAAACGTCAGAAGACAATTAAACAATGATCCAAACGATATGCAAGTAGGAACAAAATAATCACGCAAATATGGATGGCAGAAAGTGGCCTTAAATAGTATTAGTCAAGCAGGAAGTGTTGTATTTAAAGATATATTACACAGAGGGGCCTATTTATCAAGCTCCATATGGAATTTGAAGCCCCGTGTTTCTGGCGAGCCTTCAGACTTGCTGGAAACAAAGTTATAAAGCAGTGGTCTGAAGACCGCTGCTCCATAACTTGTTTGCCTGCTCTGAGCAGGTGGACAGCGATCGCCAGAAATCAACCCAATCGAATACAATCGGGTTGATGACACCCCCTGCTAGCGGCCGATTGGCCACAGATCTACAGGGGGCGGTGTTGTTATTGTGAACTGCTGGTGCAATGCTGAATACGGAGAGCATAATGCTGTTCACATTCAGCGATGTCTGTCGGAAATGATCCTCTGATCGGATCATGTCAGACAGACATTTGATAAATAGGACCCAGAGTCCCTTAGGGTCTAAATTTAAGATATGATTTAATTAATTTTTGGGAATAATATATACTTGCCAGCTACTTGGTTCAGAGGATTTGATGTGGACATCTTATTGTGGTTGTTATATATATTGTAACATATGGTTTTAGGTCTGAATAGTCTCTTAATCATCTTTCTTTTAGATGACTATATCAGTTTCAACGGATGTGTTTCTATAATGTCAAGTTTGTATTAATCACTCTTGTCTAGCCCCCTGGTATTTCTTCCTGGATGGCTTTTTACCACCTAAAGATTGACATGTCCAAGACTGACCTCCTTCTAATCCCCCCTCAAGCTCTACGCCGACTTCTGACTTTTCTATCCCTGTCAACAACATCACCATCTTCCCATCGCACCAAGTCTGCTGCCTCGGAGTTACACTTGACTCAAATCTATCTTTGGTCCTCCACATCCAATCGATTTCTTCATTCTGCCATAACCACCTTGGCAATATTTTCAAGATTCACCCTTTTCTGAGCACTAACACCACAAAGCAAATAATCCACTCCCTTGTTATTTCCTGACTTGATTACTGCAATAACCTACTTACTGGCCTTCCTCTTTCCCACTTCTTCTCCCTTCAATCCATCCTAAATGCCTACACTAAGATAATCCACCTTTCCCTTCACTCTGTATCTGCTGCACCTCTCTGCAAATCCCTTCATTGGTTCCCCATTCACAGTAGAATTAAATTCAAAATCCTCACCCTTACATACAAAGCTCTCACCAACGCCGCTCCCCTCTACCTATCCTCTCTAATCAACAAGTATACTTCAGCCCGCCCACTAAGTCAAAGATGCAAGGAGCAGGTCATTGTTGGATCTATCACCTCTTCCCTTGCTAGACTTCAGGACTTCTGTCGTGCAGCACCTACCCTCTGGAACACTCTCCCTCATGCTATCAGGTTTTGCCCTAATCTTTCTTCATTTAAACGCTCCCTGAAGACTTTTTTGTTTAGAGAAGCCTACCACCCAACTTAGTAATAAATTTACTTCAATTACCTAACATTTCCCTCATATAACTCTGCATTAAAATCTTTCACAATATTGCAGTCCTCACCTCCTGTTTTTCAACATCCTACCCTTCTAGATTGTAGAATAAGGCTATCAATTCCTCCTGTATGTGTTTGTAAAATGTTGTCTTGTCTCTTACATGTTTGATATCATTATTTTATTTACATGAATTGTACCCATGGACAGCACTGCGGAATATGTTGGCGCTTCATAAATAAAGTATAATAATAATATATATATTTTTGAACTATATGATATTGTGTACTAAACTATAGGTTATCTCCCCCTGTCCTTTTGAATTGTATACCTATTGTGCCCTCTTTATTCCTATAATTATAATATTTTTTAGGATCTTTTTTGTTATTCGATACATACATTTCTATTCTTGTATAGACATAATATGCTAGCCATATTATAATGTTTTATTCTATTTTATACTGTCTGGCATACAGTGAGTTAATTTTGATGCTACTGTTAATACTGTTTATACTTGTATTGTATCTGTTATCATCTAGTATGAATATGAATATTAAGTTCTGTTTTATGATATCCCATTTGTGATGGCTTTTCTGTTTAATTCTGTACAATTTTGACATTTGTTACATCTTTACAAGCTAGACAATATTTTATTTCTTTATCGTGCTACTGATTATTGTTTCAATTACTCTTTTAGAGAGGAGCCAAAGGAATTAGAATGTCTTATTGGTAGGTGGGGTGGAGGGTGTGTGCTCTTTTAAACAATAAGAGCATGTGGTTTCCTTTTTAAAGATTTTCTCAGTGTCCCCTATCAGGCTATGATTACGGTTTCGAGCCAAAACTCGAAAACCAGTTGTGCTGTGCTCACCACTTCTTTTGTATGCTGTGTTCTCCTTTTAACATTTTGGAATACATTTTGGATTTTACCCTGAAGCAAGACTCCTCTTCTTCTTTACTATATTCATATACACATATAAATGCATAAATATATATGTATATATTCATATACATATATATTTTAAATATGCTGCACAACTTACCCCCTGCCCTGAGACACGGTTCTCTGCCGTGTCTATCGGCATCAGAACGATACTCCCATTGCCTATGGAAGCAAGCTCTTGTGAGCTCAAAGTTTCCATGCAATGCTCTTGTGAGCACAAAGCTTCTATGCAATGCTCTTGTGAGTGCTTCCATTCAATGTAAACGCGACTTGTTCTTCACTTATAATACCAGCACACATTTGCGTGTGCTGGTATTATCAAGTGGAGCGCAAATATCATGCTCGCGAAAGCATGATATTGCTCTCCACTAGTAATCTAGCCCAAAATGTTTAATTAATTTGAGTTGGGGAATTATGGGTATATAGTGCATGTGTCTATGAGATATGTACCGTAATGCCCCAGATCAAATGTTTAACTAATTCCTTTCCATGTTTTGCTATTCTTTTTGAAGTGAAAAGGTTAATTTCACAGATGTAAATTGTTATTGTCGTTTAACACTATACAATAGAATCATTATACAAACCACAATTTACACTTCACTTATAATCTAGGCTGCAATAGGGTAAAATGGATGGAACTAAGAACTCATTTGTTTATTTTCTATCTATCTATCTATCTATCTATCTATCTATCTATCTATCTATCTATCTATCTATCTATCTATCTATCTATCTATCTATCTATCTATTGGGTGCTTATAGAGTGCGAACTAATCACCCATGAGGTGATTAGACACTAAGGGAAAGGGGATAGGGGATAGGAGAAAAGGGGGGGAGGGGGGAGGAGATGGGCCTTCAGTCGAAGAGCCAGGTTTTGAGGTCCTTTCTGAACTGGGCGGTGGATTGTCTGAGGTGAAGCGGGAGGGTGTTCCATGTCTTTCCATGTGGGAGAAGGATCTTCCACCCGCTGTGGATTTGCTGATGCGGGGGATGACTGCGAGTGCTTGGTCAGCCGATCAGAGTTGTCTGGCGGGGGTGTAGAAATTTACACGGTGGTTGAGGTATTCAGGTCCGATGTTGTGTAGGGCCTTAAACGTGTGGGTAAGGAGCTTGAAGGTGATTCTCTTGTTGATGGGGAGCCAGTGAAGGTTCCTTAGGTGTTCGGTGATGTGGCATTGGAGAGGGATGTCAAGGATGAGTCTGGCTGAGGCGTTCTGGATAAGTTGGAGTCTCTTTTGGAGTTTGATGGTGGAGTACCACCATCAAACTTTACCAAAACTTTTCTTTGTTAATGCAATGTAGTCATTTTATTGCAATTAACACTACATCATAATTTACATAACAAATGTGGGTTATAATAAGTCATTCAACTAAAACAATGCCCTGCAAGCAAGATAACATTTGCTTTAGAGTCTATAAATTAGTATTTAATCACCAGTGTACGGGGCACATTTGTAAGACCTAAAATCTCATAAAATAAACATAGATGAAAGCTCAAAAATTATGTGACGAGAACAAATTATTCAATGCAAATTTGTTAAACTTGTCTTTAGTATTTTAGACTACTAAAATTAATCTTGATAAGATGTTAACTTTAAAGTCAAAATAAATATTCATGATTCAGATAGAGCATGCAGTTTTAAGAGACTTTCCAATTTACTTCTATTATCAAATTGTATATGCACACTTTCTGAGGCACCAGCCCCTACTAAACATGTGCACAAGTTCACAGTGTATATGTATAGTAGTCTGTGATTGGCTGATATCCGTCACATGATATAAAAGGCCGGCAATTGGGAGAAAAAATTAAATTGGCAGAAAAAAAAAATGTACTGCTTATTTATAATTCAGGGCTCCATGTACTAAGCCGTCAATTCATCCGTCATTGTAGACGAGGATAAACTCGCCGTTACTCGCCGTGAACAAAATGGTGTCCGCTGTCGCTATGTACTAATAATCCCCCAATAAATAGACACGTCTAGCCCACCGCGAGCAGTGGCGGAATATTGATAAATTTGACGCCTCGCTCGCCGCGACTAAGCTGATGTATTATAGGGTTGTTATAGGGAGTCAACAGCCATTCTGTACGTGAGTACCCTCCATCTCCTAATAGAAGATATAATAAATATAAATATTAATATAAAAATAATTATAAAGATTGACAACTATACAATACAAATTTAAAATATACAGATTACTCTTTAATTACAGTCGACAAATTGGGCGCAATTTATGTACATGGAAATGAGAGACAAATTAGACGCCAGTTATGCTTACCTAGAAGGCATCCTTCAGGCATATTTCCGTCCTCGAACTATAACCATCATAGCCCCTATGACTTTGGATAAGTGGCGT
Organism: Bombina bombina; assembly: GCF_027579735.1. Taxonomy (NCBI): domain Eukaryota; kingdom Metazoa; phylum Chordata; class Amphibia; order Anura; family Bombinatoridae; genus Bombina; species Bombina bombina. The sequence continues at coordinate 675,651,513 of NC_069499.1, forward strand.
GAAAAAGCTGATTGACTCATTCCAATAATGACGCTAGAAACTGCCTGAAAGGAGCCTGTTGCCATAAAATGCAATGCAGCTAATAGTTTCAGAAGTCAGAACAAATACAGAAGTGTCTCCATAGCTTCCGAAATGAACAATGTAAGTACAATGCTGATATTACTGCCTTTTATATATGTCTAGACTGGCGTCTAGAGTGACTTTCCTATTGTTTTGTACCTTGCCCGCCACCTAAAAGGTGGAGAGGCAAAAATAACGAGTAGGAAGCGGAAATTGTCGCGAGATTTTTTAGTACATTCGTTTTTGGCGAGTTGGTGGTCAAATGTGTGTAATTACAGTGAAAAATGGAGAGGTAACGAGGTTTGGCGGATAAGTACGCTCGCAATTTTAAAGATGCGAGTTTGAACATAGTTGACGACTTTGTACATATCAGTTTGCGAGTTTTGACGTGAGATTTGTTGCGGGTTGCTCGCTGACTGCTTAGTACATGGAGCCCTTAGTGTGTCTTATTGCGTTGCATTTTTATTATGAACTTGTTAATCATGCAATTCTACTTTATTTAGTGGTCCTTTAATTAATATTTATTTTTATTTTTTTACTGTTTGATGACAACAACTGTCCCTTTAATGTCCAATCTCCCTGTATTACTTTATGATGGATGGTCTTAATCTGCTTTTCAGCCTCTGCTTTGCTCACACACCTTAGCCCAGTAAGTGATATCATCTGATCACCGCATGAAGCTTGGATTACAAATGGATTAAACTTATAGACACAGCACACCTAAGGTTTCTGCAGGGTTTATATCATTCTCTCTTTTCTTGCCTCTTTTCTAAGGTCCACTGTGTTGGGACATTAATTCTTTTTCATGCTGACAAGCAATTTAGCTTTGCTTTTCCTACTTCACAGTCACTTGCTATGAATTTCACGTTGATCCCTTCAAGTTTCTGTTATTTATTGACTTCCAGAGCTCCTTGATATCTATTTATCTATCTCATTTCTCTCCCTGTGTTCTATTTTTCTTTTCAGTGCCTTTTCAAGGAAAACAGTCACAATTGCAGAGGGAATTAAAAACTAGATAACTTACTTATAAATTGTAACGGATTGTTTTACTTAACAGAAACTAATGTTTATATTTAGAGTGTTGTGTACTGCAAGCGTCTGAAATCCAGATCTCACAAGAAGTGTTGTCTTCTTTTTTGCCTTGTGGGTTCTTCCAAAACTGCAGGAATGCCAAAAATGATCCTTATACAATACATTATGGGCTAGATTACAAGTGGAATGCTATTTTAACGTGCGCCCGCAAATGGGCAAATTTGCCCATTTACAGGGGTATGTTAAATAGCCAGCCATTACAAGTGGCTGGTTAATGCTACGGTGAGCTCACGGTTTCACTTTGTGCTAAGCGCAATTAACCAGAGGTCAGACCTCTGGCTAATGATAAAATGTGAGCTATTTGCCCCCAAAATAAAGTGGACAGTTCATTAATATAAATAAAAAAAGATGAGCATTAAAAAAAAAAAATAAAAAAAAAAACAGCACACAGCAATTATAAGGGGTTAAAGTGAGGAAATGATTTATGATAAATACATTGTGGCATAAAAAATTCCAGGAAAAAAGGATGCATATTATCTACAAAAGAAATCATATTAACGTAGTATAAAATTGATTTTTGTTTTCAACCCAAGATGCCATACGTGTGGTGCCTTTTCTTTTTTTAGGGTAAGCTTAGCTTTTAATTTAATTTTACAGGTAAGTTTTTATTTATTTTACGGTAGTTAGTATAGTTTTTATTTAATTTATGGGTATTTTAATTGGGGTTATTGTAGGTGGTGTTAGGTTAGGGGGTTTAGATGTTAGTTTATAACTTTGCGTTGTGGGGAATGGCGGTTTAGGGTTTTTTAGTTTATTCAGGTAGTTTGCAATGTGGGGGATGGCGGTTTAAGGGTTAATAGTTTATTTAGGTAGTATGCAATGTGGGGGTGGCAGTTTAGGGGTTAATAGTTTATTTAGGTAGTTTGCGATGTAGGGATGGTGGATTAGGAGTTAATCATTTTATTTCGGGTTAGTGATGTGGTGAGATGGCAGTTTAGGGGTTAATAGTTTAGTTTATGGGTGTAAGTATACTTTGTAAGGTATTTTTGTTGTGTTCTGTGCAACTTTTTTGTTTAGGAAAACAGTTTACCAGAGCTTTTAGATTGTGGTAAGGATTGAAGCGGAAAAGGCAATTGCACTAGTGCAATCGCAATTTCTCACTGACGTGTAATATCCGTGAGATTGGGCTAGTGCAAAATCCATTTTGCCTCACTTGTAATCTAGCCCTTTGTGTTTTGAAATTGATGTACCCCTTTTGTTGCTGAAATAAAGTGTAAAACCTGTGTTCCGGTGGATTGTGATCAACCAAAGCCATTGCAGTCCATGTATCATATGTAATTTTTCCCACTATATGCTCGGATGCGATATAACATTTCCCAGTATGGAAATGATGCTAAGGATTGGATTGTGAGTACTCATAACTTGAAAAACATAGCAGAAAAATCACTGATAATCATGGGTTGTGGGAAGAAAGGCACTTTACTACATATCTGGTGCGATTGTCAGTATATAGTAACCTTTAGGCATTCTATTCACCAGGCAATTACACAAATCCTTAACTGCTCTATATCCAAATCCCCAGTGATCCACCTATAAAATGGCAAAAATAAAGATGTCCGGTAAGTTTTGTATAATGCTCTTTAAAATATTGGTGAACTTAGCAAAGAAACTATTTCCAATATACTGGAAGAAATCCCAAATATCCTTTTTACTAGAATGGACGACCCTTGTTACAGTTAGAACAAGTTTACTACACTTATATGGGTTTTGTTCACAACTATTGAATCCTTTTGGTCCATAAAGGTTAAAGCGTCAATAACTGAAAGAGATTAATTTTATCTACTTTCTTACGAGTCACCCATCCTTGATAGTGATCTATTGTGATCTATTGTCACTGATTAAGGCATTTCACCCCTACAGATAGACACCTTTTTTCTGTTATATGTGATTCCTTGTAGTTGAAGGTCTGCTAGCCAAAATAATTGTTACTTTGAATCTTTTATTCCAATTTAAATGCTTATTTGGTTCATTTAGTCATGACTATGTCCATGTTAGTGCTTGGATTTATGTTGTTTTTTTCTTCCAATCTTAATGATTCAGATCTCATCTGGCAATTAAAGGGACAGTCAAATCCAAAAAAACTTTCATGATTTAAATAGGGTATGACATTTTAAACAACGTTACATTTTACTTTTATCACCAATTGTGCTTTGTTCTCTTGGTATTCTTAGTTTAAAGCTAAACCTAGGAGGTTCATATGCTAATTTTTTAGAACTTTAAGGCCGCCTCTAATGTAAATACATTTTGACAGTTTTTCACCACTTGAGGGCATTAGTTCATGTGTTTTATATAGATAACATTGAGCTCATGCACGTGAATTTACCGAGGAGTGAATACAGAATGGCTAAAATTCTGTACACAAAGCTGATTTAATTTTGTTTTCTTTCAGCTAGATTACGAGTTGTGCGTTAGGTTAAAAAAGCAGCGTTAAGAGGTCCTAACGCTGATTTTTAACTCCCGCTGGTATTACAAGTCTTGAAGGTACAGGCTCACCACTCACTTTTTTGGCCAGACTTGGAAATAGCGCAAATACACTTATGTAAATAGCGTATCCTCTTTTTTTCAATGGGACTTGCATAGCGCCGGTATTATGAGTCTGACAAAAAATGAGCGGTAGACCCACTCCTGTCAAGACTGGTACCGCATTTTAAAGTCAGTAGTTAAGAGTTTTACACTACAACGCTGTAGCATAAAACTCTTAACTAAAGTGCTAAAAAGTGCTAAAAAGTGCTAAAAAGTACACTAACACCCATAAACTACCTATTAACCCCTAAACCGAGGCCCTCCCACATCGCAAATTTAACCCCTAATCTGCCAAACCGGACATCGCCGCCACTATAATAAATATATTAACCCCTAAAACCACCGCACTCCCGCCTTGCAAACATTAGTTAAATATTATTAACCCCTAATCTGCCATCACTAACATCGCCGACACCTACCTACATTTATTAACCCCTAATCTGCCGCCCCCAACGTCGCCGCCACTATACTAAAGTTATTTACCCCTAAATCTAAATCTAACCCTAATCCCCCCTAACTTAAATATAATTTAAATAAATCTAAATAAAAATTACTATAATTAACTAAATTATTCCTATTTAAAACTAAATACTTACCTATAAAATAAACCCTAAGATAGCTACAATATAACTAATAGTTACATTGTCGCTATCTTAGGGTTTATTTTTATTTTACAGGCAAGTTTGTATTTATTTTAACTAAGTAGAATAGTTATTAAATAGTTATTAACTATTTAATAACTACCTAGCTAAAATAAATATAAAAGTGCCTGTAAAATAAAACCTGACCTAAGTTACAATAACAGCTAACACTACACTATAATTAAATGACTTACCTAAATTAAATAAAATTAAATAAAATTAGCTAAAGTACAAAAAAAACCAACACTAAATTACAGAAAATAATAAACAAATTACAAGATTTTTAAACTAATTACACCTAATCTAATCCCCCTAACAAAATAAAAAGCCCCCCCCAAAATAAAAAAAGCCCTACCCTACACTAAATTGCAAATAGCCCTTAAAAGGGCCTTTTGCAGGGCATTGCCCCAAAGAAATCAGCACTTTTACCTGTAAAAAAAAATTACAAATCCCCCCTAACATTAAAACCCACCACCCACACAACCAACCCTACTCTAAAACCCACCCAATACCCTCTTAAAAAACCTAACACTAACCCCTTGAAGATCACCTTACCAGAAAAAGTCTTCATCCAACTGGGTCGAAGTCCTCAACTAAGCCGGGAGAAGTCTTCATCCAAGCCGGGTGAAGTGGCCCTCCAGACGGGCAGAAGTCTTCAACCAGACGGCATCTTCTGGAATGAAGGTTCCTTTAAATGATGTCATCCAAGATGGCGTCCCTTCAATTCCAATTGGCTGATAGAATTCTATCAGCCAATCGGAATTAAGGTAGAAAAAATCAGCCAATAGGATTGAGCTCGCATTCTATTGGCTGATTGGAACAGCTAATAGAATGCCAGCTCAATCCAATTGGCTGATTGCATCGGAATTGAAGGGACGCCATCTTGGATGACGTCATTTTAAGGAACTTTCATTCCAGAAGAGCCGTCGGATGAATAGGATGCTCCGCGTCGGATGTCTTGAAGATGGACCCGCTCTGCGCCAGATGGCTGAAGATAGAAGATGCCGTCTAGATGAAGACTTCTGCCCGTTTGGAGCACCACTTTGCCCGGCTTGGATGAAGACTTCTCCCGGCTTCGTTGAGGACTTCGGCCCGGTTGGATGAAGACTTCTCCCAGTAAGGTGATCTTCAAGGGGTTAGTGTTAGGGTTTTTAAGGGGGTATTGGGTGGGTTTTAGAGTAGGTTTGGTTGTGTGGGTGGTGGGTTTTAATGTTGGGGGGGATTTGTAATTTTTTTTTTACAGGTAAAAGAGCTGATTACTTTGGGGCAATGCCACACAAAAGGTCCTTTTAAGGGCTATTTGCAATTTAGTGTAGGATAGGGCTTTTTTATTTTGGGGGGCTTTTTTATTTTGTTAGGGGGATTAGATTAGGTGTAATTAGTTTAAAAATCTTGTACTTTGTTTATAGTTTTCTGTAATTTAGTGGGGATTTTTTGTACTTTAGATAATTTAATTTAATTATATTTAATTGTATTTAATTTATGGAAATAATTTAATTATAGTGTCGTGTTAGGTGTAATTGTAACTTAGGTTAGGTTTTATTTTACAGGTACTTTTGTATTTATTTTATCTAGGTAGTTAATAACTATTTAATAACTATTGTACCTAGTTAAAATAAATACAAACTTGCCTGTAAAATAAAAATAAACCCTAAGCTAGCTACAATGTAACTATTAGTTATATTGTAGCTAGCTTAGGGTTTATTTTATAGGTAAGTATTTAGTTTTAAATAGGAATAATTTAGTTAATGATACAAATTTTTATTTTGATTTCTTTTAATTATATTTAAGTTAAGGGGTGTTAGGTTTAGGGTTGGACTTAGGTTTATGGGTTAATAACTTTAATTAGTGGCAGCAACGTTGGGGGAGGCAGATTAGGGGTTAATAAATGTAGTTAGGTGCCGGCGATGTTAATGCCGGCAGATTAGGGTTTTAATAATATTTAACTAATGTTTGCGAGGCGGGAGTGCGGTGGTTTAGGGGTTAATATGTTTATTATAGTGGTGGCGACATTGGGGGCATCAGATTAGGGGTTAATAAATATAATGTAGGTGTCGGCGATGTTGGGTGCAGCAGATTAGGGGTTCATAAGTATAATGAATGTGGCGGCGGTGTCCGGAGCAGCAGATTAGGGGTTAATAATTATAATGTAGGTGTCGGCGATGTCGGGGGCGGCAGATTTGGGGTTAATAAGTGTAAGATTAGGGGTGTTTAGACTCTGGGTTCATGTTAGGGTGTTAGGTGTAGACATAAAATGTATTTCTCCATAGGAATCAATGGCTGCGTTAAGAAGTTTTACGCTGCTTTTTTGCAGGTGTTAGACTTTTTTTCAGCCGGCTCTCCCCGTTGATTCCTATGGGGAAATCGTGCATGAGCACATTACACCAGCTCACCATTAACGTAATCAGCGCTGGTATTGGAGTGCGGTAATGAGCAAAATTTTGCTCAGCACTCACTTTTTGTCTGGTTTGTAAAAACCCATAATACCAGCGCTGTCTGTAAGTGAGCAGTGAGCATAAACTGCTCGTTAGCACCGCACAGCCTCTAACGCAAAACTCGTGATCTAGGTGTTTGTTTTTTACATTATGTATATTTCAATGACTTACAAAGGGTTTTTCAGGTTTGCAATCATTCTAATTAATTTCAAAAACCTAAAATAACCTATTTATCAGTAGCTTTTTAAAGCGATATGAAAACCAAATAATTTCTTTCATGATCTAGATAGAGCATGCAATTTTATGCAACTTTCTAATTTACTCCTATTATCTAAAAGTAGCCTCCAATAGCAAGCACTACCCAGGTTCTTACATTCCTGCTTTTCAAATAAAGATGCCAAGAGAGCGCTATGGGGCCAATTGTTTTCATAGTGCGAGCGGACATGATACAATGTAGCGTATCATGTCTGCCGCACATCGATAAATGCCGACAGTATATGCTGTCGGAATTTATCATTGCACAAGCAGTTTTGGTGAGCTGCTTGTGCAATGCCTCCCCCTGCAGATTCGTGGCCAATCGGCCGCTAGCAGGGGGTGTCAATCAACCTGATCGTATTCGATCAGGTTAATTTCTGTCCGCTACCTCAGAGCAGGTGGGTAAGTTATGGCGCAGCGGTGTTTAGACCGCTGCTTCATAACTTTTGTTTCCGGTGAGCCTGAAGGTTCGCGCAGAAACAGGGGCATCAAGCTCCATTCAGAGCTTGATAATTTGGCCCCTATATCTGGATCATAAAAGAAACAATTTGGGTTTAATTTGCCTTTAACTGTTCTGTTATGTGTTAATATGCTCTAAAACATGTACAGGGATAGTCTGATAAATGTATTACAGTCTGTCAGAGAACACTTTTTAAGCAACTTTGCAAAGGTATTATTTGTGCACAACCCCCTCCCCCCATTTATAGAATTTGGAAGTATGATTAGTAAATCATGTTAACCAATTAGATTGTGAATAGGTGGAGTAAAAAGGGTCAAAGTTGAGCCTGCCCACATTTCTTGTTAATTTAATTATTGAGATGAGGTGTGACACACATCCGGCGATGATGCTCCTCACCTCCACAGCCTTGCGCCACCGGGATGAAGATAGGGGTTGTGCCCGCGATGGATGAAGATGTCGCCGCCTGGATGAAGACTTCTCGCCGCTTGGATGAAGATGGATGTCCGGACTTCAGGAACTTAAGGGCAATGCCCATACAAATGGCCTACAAAATGCCCTTTAAAGGGTGATTGGTAGTTTATTGTTAGGTTAGGGGGTGTTTTTATTTGGGGGGGCTTTTTTGTTTTTATAGGGCCATTTCATTTATTATTTTTTGTAATCTTAGAGGTTTTTATTTTTCATAATTTTAGAGTTTTAATTTTTTTGTAATGTAGTTTTTTTATTTTTTCGTAGTGTTAGGATTTTTTTAATTTGAAATTTAGTTTTTTTTACATTTCATTAATTTTAGTGTTTTAAAATAGTAATAGTAGGTTACTTCATCATTTAAACTTAGTTTTTTTTTATTTCACAGGTAAGTTTTTATTTATTTAAAGATAGTTAATAGTTCAATTTATTGCGTTGGGATGTGGGGAGCCGGCGGTTTAGGGGTTAATAGGTTTATTATTGTAGTTGCGATGTGGGGGGCCATCAGTTTAGGGGTAAATAGGTTTATTTAGTGTTGGCGATGTCGGGGGCGGCGGATTAGGGGTTAATCATTTTATTAAGTGTCGGCGATGTCGGGGAGCTGTGGATTAGGGGTGTTTAGACTAGGGGTTTATGTTAGGGTGTTTAACATAACTTTTTTCCTTTTTTTGCATTGTTTACGCACCCGATATAGTGCAAAACTTGTAATCTTGGTGTATGTTTACCAAATGCTCAAAACTGAGTGTGTTATTAAAAGAAAAAAACACCTTATTCCCACTAATGAAGTTGATTTTGATCAAACAGTTTATTGAAGCCAATGATATTGCATTAGAATTTTGATTCTACTTTAAAAAAATGTAAAATGTATAAAAAAATATATAGAAGTGATGCTTGTTTATAGGCGAATTTGCAATGTTATGATCTTACTATATATATACTGAATATAGAAGATACATAAATAATCCCTAATATAAATTTATTGTCTTTATTAAATGTCAGGTAAAGAGCTACATTTGAGAAAATACCTAGACATTTATGGCTTTGAGATAGGATTGAGCTAGAGATGGCTCAAGGTTAAAGAAGATGACAAACCGGAGATAATGTGGCACAAAGCAAAAAATAAATGAAATAAAACGGAGGTAAAATATCGCAAGTAAGAAAGAGTATGGTGCAGAGGGAGCATGGCATGTAGTAAATAGTAAACATCAGTAAGACTAAACTTATACATATTTCAGGTGAGTACTTGTTGGAGTCATACAAGTAATATCATAGAAGTAACAAAGATAAATCAGTGACCCAGTCCAGTACTAGTGAGATTCATGAAGACTCCTGAAATTATTTTTTATGATGATAAAAAAATAAATAAAAAGGAAACATAAAGAGAAAACAGCATAAATAAAAATCTATTTCCGTCTATTTTTCATGACATATTTATGTAAAATTCATGGGCCATATGATCAAAACTTCACTGGGCTAGATGTGTTGACATTTAAAGATGCTTCCAATCCAGTTAGTAGGCGTTTTTTTCAGCTCCTCGGACACTAAATCTCAGCTAGATTATGAGTTTTGAGCACTATAGGAAAATTAACGAGCGCCACTTAAGCGGCGTCCCTATAGCGCTGCTATTACAAGTTTACAAAAAGCCGGCTTGTGCGGGCCATATGGTGGCGCTGAGCTCCATACCTCACCCAAATACAAGGGCTGCTTTGACGTGCTTATGCACGATTTCCCCATAGACATCAATGGGGAGAACAGGCAAAAAAATAGCCTAACACCTGTGATCGCGGAAAAAAAAGCTCCGTAGCGCAGGCCCATTGATGTCTATGGGGAAAGAAAAAGTTATGTTTAAACCATACACCCTAACATATACCCCACATCTAAACACCACTAATCTGATGCCCCCGACATTGCCGCAACCTACATACAGTTATTAAGCCCTTATCTGCTGCCCCTAACATCGCCGCCACTGAAATACACTTATTAACCCCTTATATGCTGCCCCTAACATTGCCGCCACCTACATTACAGTTATTAACCCCTAATCTTCCGCCCCCAATGTCGCTGCCACTATACTAAAGTTATTAACCCCTAAGCCTCTGGCCTCCAACATCACTAACACTAAATAAATATATTAACCCCTAAACATAACCCTAACCCTAACGTAACCCTAACCCTAAGCATAACCCTAACCCTAACGTAACCCTAAACCTAAGTCTAACCCTAACGCCCCTAACTTAAATATAATTAAAATAATTTTAAATTAAACTTAAAATTATTAACTTAATAATAACTATTTAAAACTAAATACAGTACTTACCTGTAAAATAAAACCTAAGCTAGCTACACTATAACTAATAGTTATATTATAGCTATCTTAGGTTTTATTTTTATTTCACAGGTAAGTTTGTATTTATTTTAACTAGGTAGACTAGTTAGTAAATAGTTATTAACTATTTACTAACTACCTAGCTAAAATAAATACAAAGTTACCTGTAAAATAAAACCTAACCTGCTTTACACTAAAGCCTAACATTAGAATAAAATAACATAAATTAAATTAATACAATACAATTATCTAAATTACAAAAAAATTAAACACCTAATTACACAAAATAAAAAAACAAAATTATCAAAAATAAAAAAGAATTACACCTAATCTAATAGCTGTATCAAAATAAAAAAGCCCCGCCAAAATAAAAAAAAAAACTAGCCTACACTAAACTACCAATGGCCCTTAAAAGGGCCTTTTGCGGGGCATTGCCCCAAAGAAATCAGCTCTTTTACCTGTTAAAAAAAATACAAACAACCCCCCAACAGTAAAACTCACCATCCTCTTCTTACGAAATCCGCTGTAGAATGATTGGATCAGCCAATAGGTTGAAAGCTCAATCCTATTGGCTGATTGCAACAGCCAATGGGATTTTTTCCCCTTCAATTCCTATTGGAATGTAAGGGACGCCATCTTGGATGACGTCACTTAAAGGGAAACTTCATTCTACAGCGACCATCGTAAGAAGAGGATGCTCCGCACTGGATGTCTTGAAGATGGACCAGAACCGTGCCAGATGGATGACGATAGAAGATGGCGTCTAGATGAAGACTTCTGCCCGCTTGGATGAAGACTTCTGCCGGCTGAATGAGGATGGATGTCCGATCTTCAAAAACTGTAAGTGGATCGTTGAGGGTTAGTGTTAGTTTTTTTTAAGGGTTTATTGGGTGGGTTTTATTTTTAGATTAGGGACTTTGTGCAATGTAAAAGAGCTAAATACCCTTTTAAAGGCAATGCTCATATAAATACCCTTTTCAGGGCAATGTTTAGCTTAGGTTGTTTGTATGTTTTTTAACAGGTAAAAGAGCTGATTTCTTTGGGGCAATGCCCTTTTAAGGGCCATTGGTAGTTTAGTGTAGGCTAGGTTTTTTTATTTTGGGGGGCTTTTTTATTTTGATAGGGCTATTAGATTAGGTGTAATTCTTTTTTATTTTTGATAATTTTGTTGTTTTATTTTGTGTAATTTAGTGTTTATTTTTTTTGTAATTTAGATAATTGTATTTTATTAATTTAATTTATTTTATTTTATTGTAATGTTGGGTTTTAGTGTAAGGCAGGTTTTATTTTACAGGTAACTTTTGCCTAGATTACGAGTCTTGCGTTAGCCTTAAAAAGCAGCGTTGAGAGATCCCAACGCTGCTTTTTAACGCCCTCTGGTATTACGAGTCTGGCAAGTACAGGTGTACCGCTCACTTTTCTTCCGCAACTCAAGCTTACCGTTAATTCACTTACGTCAATTGCGTATCCTATCTTTTCAATGGGACTTGCATAACGCCGGTATTACGAGTCTTGGAAGAAGTGAGCGGTAGACCCTCACCTGTCAAGACTCCTACCGCATTTAAAAGTCAGTAGTTAAGAGTTTTATGGGCTAACGCCGTAACATAAAACTCTTAACTAAAGTGCTAAAAAGTACACTAACACCCATAAACTACCTATTAACCCCTAAACAGAGCCCCCCCCCACATCGCAAACACTTAAATTAAAAGTTTAACCCCTAATCTGCCCACCGGACATCACCGCCACTTTAATAAATATATTAACCCCTAAACCGCCGCACTCCAGCCTCGCAAACACTAGTTACATTTTATTAACCCCTAATATGCCATCCCTAACATCGCCGACACCAACTACATTTATTAACTCCTAATCTGTCACCCCCAACGTCGCCGCTACTATATTAAAGGTATTAACCCCTAAACCTAAGTCTAACCCTAAACCTAACACCCCCCTAACTTAAATATAATTACAATAAATCTAAATAAAATAACTACAATTAACTAAATTATTCCTATTTAAAACTAAATACTTACCTATAAAATAAACCCTAAGCTAGCTACAATATAACTAATAGTTACATTGTAGCTATCTCAGGGTTTATTTTTATTTTACAGGCAACATTGTATTTATTTTAACTAGGTACAATAGTTACTTAATAGTTATTAGCTATTTACTAACTGCCTAGCTAAAATAAATACAAATTTACCTGTAAAATAAATCCTAACCTAAGTTACAATTACACCTAACACTACACTACAATTAAATTAATTACCTAAACTACCTACAATTAATTACAATTAAATTAAATAAACTAAAGTACGAAAAACAACAAACACTAAATTACAGAAAATAAAAAAATAATTACAATTTTTTAAAACTAATTACACCTACTCTAATCCCCCTAATACAATAAAAAAGCCTGCCAAAATAATAAAAATCCCTAACCTATACTAAATTACAAATAGCCCTTAAAAGGACCTTTTGCTGGGCATTGCCTCAAAGTAATCACCTCTTTTACCTGTAAAACTAAATACAATACCCCCCCACATTAAAACCCACCACCCACACACCCAACCCTACTCTAAAACCCACCCAATACCCCCTTAACAAAACCTAACACTACCCCCTTGAAGATCACCCTAATTTGAGCCATCTTCACCCTGCCAGGCACAAGTGGACCTCCAGACCGGCAGAAGTCTTCATCCGATCTGGGCAGAAGAGGACCTCCAGGCCGGCAGAAGTCCTCATCCAGGCAGCATCTTCTATCTTCATCCATCCGGAGCAGAGCGGGTCCATCTTCAATCCAGCCGAAGCGGAGCATCCTCTTCAAATGAAGCCCAAGCGAAGAATGAAGGTTCCTTTAAATGACGTCATCCAAGATGGCGTCCCTTGAATTCCGATTGGCTGATAGGATTCTATCAGCCAATCGGAATTAAGGTAGGAACAATCCTATTGGCTGATGCAATCAGCCAATAGGATTGAAGTTCAATCCTATTGGCTGATCCAATCAGCCAATAGGATTGAGCTCGCATTCTATTGGCTGTTCCAATCAGTCAATAGAATGCGACCTCAATCCTATTGGCTGATTGCATCAGCCAAAAGGATTTTTCCTACCTTAATCCCGCTTGACTGATAGAATCCTATCAGCCAATCAGAATTCAAGGGATGCCATCTTGGATGACGTCATTTAAAGGAACCTTCATTCTTCGCTTGGACTTCGTTTGAAGAGGATGCTCTGCGTCGGCTGGATTGAAGATGGACCCACTCTGCTCCGGATGGATGAAGATAGAAGATGCCGCCTGGATAAAGACTTCTGCGGTCTGGAGGTCCTCTTGTGCCCGGATCGGATGAAGACTTCTGCCGGTCTGGAGGTCCATTTGTGCCCGGATGGGTGAAGACGGCTCAAGCTAGGGTGATCTTCAAGGGGGTAGTGTTAGGTTTTATTAAGGGGGTATTGGGTGGGTTTTAGAGTAGGGTTGGTTGGGTGCGTGGGTGGTGGGTTTTAATGTTGGGGGTATTGTATTTTTTTTACAGGTAAAAGAGCTGATTACTTTGGGGCAATGCCCCGCAAAAGGCCCTTTTAAGGGCTATTTGTAATTTAGTAAAGGGTATTTTTATTATTTTGGGGGGCTTTTTTATTGTATTAGGGGGATTAGAGTTGGTGTAATTAGTTTAAAAAATTGTAATTATTTTTTTATTTTCTGTAATTTAGTGTTTGTTGTTTTTTGTACTTTAGTTTATTTAATTTAATTGTAATTAATTGTAGCTAGGTAGTTTAGGTAATTAATTTAATTATAGTGTAGTGTTAGGTGTAATTGTAACTTAGGTTAGGATTTATTTTACAGGTAAATTTGTTTTTATTTTAGCTAGGTAGTTATTAAATAGTTAATAACTATTTAATAACTATTGTACCTAGTTAAAATAAATTCAAAGTTGCCTGTAAAATAAAAATAAATCCTAAAATAGCTACAATGTAACTATTAATTATATTGTAGCTATCTTATGGTGTATTTTATAGTTAAGTATTTAGTTTTAAAAAGGAATAATTTATTTAATTGTAGTAATTTTATTTAGTTTTATTTAAATTATATTTAAATTAGGGGGGTGTTAGGGTTAGGGTTTGACTTAGGTTTAGGGGTTAATAACTTTATTATAGTGGCGGCGATGTTGGCGGCGGCAGATTAGGGGTTAATACATTTAATATAGTTGCGGCGACGTTGGGGGGGCAGATTAGGGGTTAATAAATCTAATGTTGGTGTCGGCGATGTTGGGGGCAGCAGATTAGGCGTTCATAACTACAGGGAGTGCAGAATTATTAGGCAAGTTGTATTTTTGAGGATTAATTTTATTATTGAACAACCATGTTCTCAATGAACCCAAAAAAACTCATTAATATCAAAGCTGAATATTTTTGGTAGTAGTTTTTAGTTTGCTTTTAGTTTTAGCTATTTTAGGGGGATATCTGTGTGTGCAGGTGACTATTACTGTGCATAATTATTAGGCAACTTAACAAAAAACAAATATATACCCATTTCAATTTTTACCAGTGAAACCAATATAACATCTCAACATTCACAAATATACATTTCTGACATTCAAAAACAAAACAAAAACAAATCAGTGACCAATATAGCCACCTTTCTTTGCAAGGACACTCAAAAGCCTGCCATCCATGGATTCTGTCAGTGTTTTGATCTGTTCACCATCAACATTGCGTGCAGCAGCAACCACAGCCTCCCAGACACTGTTCAGAGAGGTGTACTGTTTTCCCTCCTTGTAAATCTCACATTTGATGATGGACCACAGGTTCTCAATGGGGTTCAGATCAGGTGAACAAGAAGGCCATGTCATTAGATTTTCTTCTTTTATACCCTTTCTTGCTGTGGAGTACTTGGACGCGTGTGATGGAGCATTGTCCTGCATGAAAATCATGTTTTTCTTGAAGGATGCAGACTTCTTCCTGTACCACTGCTTGAAGAAGGTGTCTTCCAGAAACTGGCAGTAGGACTGGGAGTTGAGCTTGACTGCATCCTCAACCCAAAAAGGCCCCACATGCTCATCTTTGATGATACCAGCCCAAACCAGTACTCCACCTCCACCTTGCTGGCGTCTGAGTCGGACTGGAGCTCTCTGCCCTTTACCAATCCAGCCACGGGCCCATCCATCTGGCCCATCAAGACTCACTCTCATTTCATCAGTCCATAAAACCTTAGAAAAATCAGTCTTGAGATATTTCTTGGCCCAGTCTTGACATTTCAGCTTGTGTGTCTTGTTCAGTGGTGGTCGTCTTTCAGCCTTTCTTACCTTGGCCATGTCTCTGAGTATTGCACACCTTGTGCTTTTGGGCACTCCAGTGATGTTGCAGCTCTGAAATATGGCCAAACTGGTGGCAAGTGGCATCTTGGCAGCTGCACGCTTGACTTTTCTCAGTTCATGGGCAGTTATTTTGCGCCTTGGTTTTTCCACACGCTTCTTGCGACCCTGTTGACTATTTTGAATGAAACACTTGATTGTTCGATGATCACGATTCAGAAGCTTTGCAATTTTAAGAGTGCTGCATCCCTCTGCAAGATATCTCACTATTTTTGACTTTTCTGAGCCTGTCAAGTCCTTCTTTTGACCCATTTTGCCAAAGGAAAGGAAGTTGCCTAATAATTATGCACACCTGATATAGGGTGTTGATGTCATTAGACCACACCCCTTCTCATTACAGAGATGCACATCACCTAATATGCTTAATTGGTAGTAGGCTTTCGAGCCTATACAGCTTGGAGTAAGACAACATGCATAAAGAGGATGATGTGGTCAAAATACTCATTTGCCTAATAATTCTGCACTCCCTGTATAATGTAGGTGGCGGCGGTGTCCGGAGCGGCATATTAGGGGTTAATAATATAAAGCAGGTGTCGGGGCGGCAGATTAGGGGTTAATAAGTGTAAGATCAGGGGTGTTTAGACTTGGTGTTCATGTTAGGGTGTTAGGTGTAGACATAAAATTCCTTTCCCCATAGGAATCAATGGGGCTGCGTTAGGATCTGAACGCTGCTTTTTTGCAGGTGTTAGTTTTTTTTCAGTCGGCTCAGCCCCAATGTTCCCTATGGGGAAATTGTGCACAAGCACGTTTAGCCATCTTACTGCTACCGTAAGCAACGCTGGTATGGAGGTGAGATGTGGAGCTAAATTTTGCTCTACGCTCACCTTTTTGCGGCTAACGCCGGGTTTAAAAAAACCTGTAATACCAGCATTGTCTTAAGGGAGCGTTAAAAAAAAAGGCTCATTACCAACGCACCCCTGTTACTGCAAAACTCGTAATCTAGGTGTTTGTATTTATTTTAGCTAGGTAGTTAGTAAATTGTTAATAACTATTTACTAACTAGTCTACCTACTTAAAATAAATACAAACTTACCTGTGAAATAAAAATAAAACCTAAGATAGCTACAATGTAACTATTAGTATTATTGTAGCTATCTTAGGTATTTTTTACAGGTAAGTATATATTTAGTTTTAAATAGGAATTATTTAGGTAATAATTGTAAGTTTTATTTTAATTATATTTAAGTTAGGGGGTGTTAGGCTTAGGGCTACGTTAGCGTTAGGTTTAGGGGTTAATACATTTATGTGGTGATGTGGGAGGCCAGAGGTTTAGGGGTTAATAGTTTATTTTAGTATATTTCGTTGTGGGGAGCTTGCGGTTTAGTAGTTAATAGGTTTATTATGACGGCGGTGTTGGGGGATGGCAGATTAGGGGTAAATAATATTTACATAGTGTTTGCGATGCAGGAGGGTGGCGGTTTAGGGGTTAATAGGTTTATTATAGTGGTGACGATGTCGGGGAGCGGCAGAAGAGGGTCTCATACATTTTTTAAGTGGCTTCGATGTCCAGATTAGGGGTTTATAATTTTATTTTAGTATTTGTGGTGCGGGAGGGCCTCGGTTTAGGGGTTAATAGGTAGTTTATGGGTGTTAGTGTACTTTTTAACACTTTAGTTATGAGTTTTATGCTACAGATTTGTATCGTAAAACTCATAACTACTGACTTTAGACGGCGGTACGGATCATGTGGTTATAGAGTGTACCGCTCACTTTTTGGCCTCAAAGCAAAACTCGTAATACCGGCACTATGGAAGTCCCATTGGAAAAGGACTTTTTTAAAAGTGCGGTACTGAAGTTGTGTGGCGGCCAAAAAGGTGTGCAGTACACCTATACCTACAAGACTTGTAATAGCGGCGTTAGGGAAAAAGCAGCTTCATGAAGCATAACTATGCTTTTTCACTCATAACACAAAACTCGTAATCTCGCTGTCTGTTATTTAAAAGATTGTTACACAACACTGCTCAGTTGTTTTGTAATTTACTTATAGTTTGACATAGATTAGCATTCTGTGGAACTGTAATGCTTTATATGAAATACAAAATTGCAGAGATTCTTGGTTTCATCTCTCTGAACACTCTGTTCTGTTGCTAATTGAAGAGCTCATGGGTAAGGTTGTGGCTTTATTTTTAGCTGTGCTGGTGTACAATATATTTGTGTTTGTGGAGGCACAACCTGTAACTTTGGATAAAATTAATTCATTTATTTTAAATTTGGTAGTTTTCTGGGCACCCTCAGTGACTGAAACTTTAAAGTAAATTGAATATTATTGAAGTCATTATGTGTTGAAAAAAGGTAATTTGTCCCTACAGCAATAAATTTGCACCAATAATGCAATTTTTAAAAAAAATGAGCAGTGGTTTAAAGTAATTTACTTTTTATATATTTGTGTATTCTCATACTACAGACACACTGGATACTAAAACATTACATGGCACAAACACTGGAATAGTGCTACTGTTGTTCATGGGTGGCAGTGGGCATTTTTAGAAGTCAGAATGATTAACTCACATTTTAGATAGAGAGTTTTGGGGCAAATATTTTCTAGCCAGTATTGTATCAAGTGTTCCTGTCACGATAAAAAATAATCCTACAGGGGGGGCGGAGCTAGCCTGTGAAGATAACGGACGCAACTTAACAGAGCTCCAGCTTGTTTAACTTTGTATAAAGTTTAAAAGTGGTTTATTTGCTCATATTTCAGTGCTCAAAGACACTTTTGTGGAACAGAAGCTGGGCTGATCTAAAGTATACCAGATTGGGCATTTCCCTGCTGATTCTACCTAAAAGAAGTTACATCAGCTTGTGTGGCACAATATACTCCGCTTGCCTAATACTTCGCAGAGATAATCTCCGGAGGGTCGGGGCTCCGCTCCGGAGACACAGCAGAGAGCGGCTGTTCAAGCGGCACATGAGGGGACATCGATTACCCAGTCGCAGCTACTGCCAGATACTGCCTGAGATAAGGTGAAGCGCCCGGCCTGAGCGAAGTGAAATTCGGCGCGAAAAGCCGCCATATTGCCGCTCCATTATACGGCTCACCTACGCCCAGCTGCATCAAGGCCGCAGAGCTCCATCACTGCGGGAGCGCTCCTCAGAGGTTTTCTTACCTGCTCCCTTGGACCCGGAGAGAAGTGCCGCTACCGGAGCTGTCTACACTCTGCCACCGCTGAGACACATCATAACCCAGGGAGATCCTGCAGCAGCCCTCAGTAACACAACCGGCCACATCACATTTGCCCGCTACTTTCAAGGATACTTGCAGTGAACGCACAGCACTCCGGAGGGTCGGGGCTCCGCTCCGGAGTGCCATATATCATACCTGCCTCCTTCTGAAGTACTGAACGGATCGGACCCAAGTCTACCTCACTGCCCGCAAGATCTGCCGCCTCCAAGGCCCAAGAACAGCGCTGCTCACGCCTGAAGTACTTGGCTCATCTCCGGACTCCGGCTCCTGCGCTGATCTGGTGAGATACCGGGTGGGCTAGATAAGGGAACTGCCACTCTGAATTTTTTTCTTCTAGGCGCAAAAGGCCTCCACTATACCTGCAGCATTCTCAGTCAGCTGCGTCATACAGAAACTTACATGTATGGTTAGTTACGGAGGAGCTTGAAAAACTCTGCTAGCCCCCTACTGCCCTATAAAAGTTCCTGGCTCGCCTCTACTACCTAGGCACCTCAAATAAAAAGTCCTAAAAGCTCCAGGGCACTTTGCCTTTGCAAGCAGGGGTGCAAAGGTTCTGTTTAAGGAGATACGGCAGGCAATTAAAATAAAACATTCCCTTATAAGTTCAAGAGAGCTACACAGGTTTTAAAGAGACAGCAGTTCTGTGGGGTAGCCCTCAATCACGATAGAAACCCTGTGGTTACCTTAGACCTACCCTGATACTGCCTGGGGTCCTGCAAGCAATACTTGACTGTGGGGGTGGTGAGGAACTCCCCAATTTACCACCTACAAGTGGGGTGATCTATATATTCACTTTGCCCTACTGATAACTCTCAGGGATAATCTGTTACTGTGACTTGTCTCATTACACCCTGAGGTGCTGCCCTCTTTAAATGGATACATACCTGCAGCATAGCTCCAGTAAGACTGAGCAACTTGCACTGTCACAATAATCTATAATAATACTGTGTGAAGCTATAGCTGCTGCGTCAGCCTGTATGTCTTTGGGCTCTCAGCCCAAAGTGGAGTGTAATTTATTTATCATACCTGCCTAACTTTTATCTCTACCAACAGGTC
This sequence comes from Bombina bombina, assembly GCF_027579735.1. Classification (NCBI taxonomy): domain Eukaryota; kingdom Metazoa; phylum Chordata; class Amphibia; order Anura; family Bombinatoridae; genus Bombina; species Bombina bombina. Next base: position 675,671,377 of record NC_069499.1, read on the forward strand.
CTACCTAATGCAACTGTCTCTATAACGATAGTCTCCAGGTTGGACACCTAAAAGGCTGCATTTGACTGATCTTATGTACTAGGCTTAAAGTGCAGTAATATTCTTATATAAGCTGGACTCACTAATACTCATTTCTCTCCCTCCAGCATTGTGCCATAGGCTCCTTCCAATTTTGCATTTGTTGTGTAGATGAATACTGTTAGGTTGTCTGTGTAAACTAATCTTGGCCTTTCCTCTACAGGTATTTTTGTATAAGGGTCTGTATATGCTTAAACTACAAGCGCAACTACGCTACCCATTTTTCTAGAGATTTCATTAAGGCACACACTCCTAGATAAGCTGCCATCCAGCAGATACTACAAAAGGCCACACCGCTCAAGACTGGTACACTAGATCCAGTTTAAAGCATCTTGGTATCACTAAAGTATCATAAAGGTGAAATCCCCTGGATAAGCAGCTATTCAGCAGATACTATAGCATAGAGCCCAACTCCTTAGATACTCTCTGACACTCTCTCCATCCATTTCCTGCTGTACTAAGGGACAGCAGGTCATATCCTCAATTCCTTTTCCCGTCCTGGCCAGGTGAGGGCAATCTCCCTGGAGGGGGTGTCTACAGAGCTTTTCATTCCACCCACCTTTGAAAAGGGCTGACTTTGTTCTGAATATACCGTGGATTATCCAGCAGAACCTTACTATGGCTAGCAGAGCACTGCTAACTATGGCTACCTAAACTAAGATTGACGTCAGGGGGACTTAAGCATCACCCTATTCACCATTGTTTTACTTAAATATATCATATACTGCAGACCTAGTGTCTCAAGAACTGGCTTTGGCAGAAGACACAATCCTGGAACCATGTCCCAAAACTCCAAAAGGAAAACTAAACCGTCTCACACCTCTGGAAAAACTGTCGCAGATCACTTTAAAAACCATCACGCTGGGAAAACTCAAATGTACAGAGACTCCACTCCCGCTTTGGAAGGCAGTGAATCTGAAGGCAGTATAGACTCTCAACCTCCTATGTCAGATACTTTATCTGCAAACATTGTAGATGTCCTAACCAGACTAATGAATCTCCTTCAAGAGACACTGACAAAGGAAATTAAGGGATCCACAGCTGAGCTCCGGAGAGAGATTGGTGCTTTAGGAGAACGTACCGAAACTCTGGAGCGTAAACAAGAAGATCTTGCTGTAGACCATGCTCACTTACAAGCCTATTCCCAAAATCTTGCAATTCAAATATCGGACCTAGAATTGAAACTAGCTGATATGGAAGACCGCTCCCGCCGGAATAATCTGAGATTCCGCGGAATCCCTGAAGAGGTTGGCCCCCAAGAACTGGAGTCATATGTTTTGGAGTTTTGTAATATCTTCTTCACCACTCCAGAGAAGCCTGGCCTCCTACTGGACAGAGTCCACAGAGTAGCACGACCTAGAACTGTCTCTCAAGAAAAACCTAGAGATGTTCTAGCTAGGATCCATTTTTTTACCCACAAGGAGAAGATAATGAGAGAACTGGCCAATAAACCGCAACTCCCTGAGAAGTTCCAACAAATAGCGGTGTTCCCGGACATTTCCAGCTACACTTTACAAAAGAGAAGGTCCTTCAGGACCATCACCCAAATTCTGAGAACAGAAAATATTAGATACAGATGGGGATACCCGACAAGGCTTATAGTTAGTAAAGATGGTGAGACACACACAATTTTCACCCCTAAAGAAGGCTTTGACCTGCTCCAAGACTGGGGCCTAGCATCCACCAAACCCCGAAAGGACATTGGTTCTTTGCCCCCTAAAGATAGGTCAGCTATTATGGACATGGTCCAACCTTCATTAAGATCTACTGCAAAGGACACTCCTACTGTCACTGACATCCGGGCAGGTGCCCCAGACTTCACCCCTAGGTTACAAAAGCCCACCAAGTGATACAATAAAGAGCTCTAGTGTTAGGCTAGTGCACATGAATATATTGTTAGCTATATTTATCGTTAGATAGGAATAACTTGAAGGAAAAAGGATTGTTACATAGCTCACTGAATGGTAAATAACTAGTCCTGACCTTCAGCTGGTAACTATGTATATATTGTTCAATGTTGCTCCCAGGTATAGGTTGCCTAACACTTGAGGGACATGTGGAGACCCGTGACCTCCCGCAGGATAAAGGACGCTTGCCCGACAACACCTGCTCTACTATCTTACCCTATTTGCTCCGGCGGGACTTCGGGGGTCTCCCCATCTCCTCTCTCTCCAGCACCACAGGTGACTTAATCTCTCTCAGACACCTAAATGTTATTGATCGAGACTATATGGTGAGTTAATAGTGTCTACAACAGGTTTTACGTTACTAACTCTACATGGTGATGTACCTGCTAGTCTGCAGCTAGTACGTATATACATAATGATAGGTTATTCTATGCGTTAGTTATATTCTAAAAGGTAGACACTGGTGTATGTTTCATCAAAGGATAACTGAATAGATCTGGCCCATCATGGGCATATATGTAAATATTCTAAATGTAATTTCCGGGTATCAGCTGCCTAATGTACAAAGAACATGGGGAGACCTGTGACTTCCCATAAGCGAACGGGTGTTACCCAGCAGTTCCTGCGTTACTCATTTCTTGGCCATTTGGTCATGCTGGGACTCATAAGCTCTCCCCATGTAGTTTCTTTTCAGTTCTACAGGTTATTTAATCACTCTCAGACACCTATATGCTTCGGACCTAAGTTATATGACGATATTATAGTGTTTACAATGTTATTGGTATCACTAGTTTAACATGCTACTATGCTTGCAGTGCTGTGATGTTTTATTTAGTTTAATGAACAACCTTTGGTTTATTCCTTATATTCACAATCCCCCAATGACAGTCAATCTCTACATACAAGTTTAATACTTGTACTACCCCCCCCCATATACGCAAATTTTATTTGTGTTATCCCCTTATACGGGGACTGGAGAAGTCAGTTTGGTATTCAGCCACACTTCTCCTTTTGGTGATCCAGCGGTTCACCATATTGAATAATATTGTTAAAACCTCATACTACCAATTTAGATTCGCCTGGTCCAAAGCCCTGGACACTTACTATATTAATTGAATTAACTTGGTGTCCCTCATTGTCCACTGTTCGTTACATCTCTTTTTTTTATCACTCTCTAGGTGAAACTAAGCTCCCTAGGGGAAATAATCCTCGTGATAAAGGAAACGATAAACCAGTTTTGAGCCCGGCAAGGGCCACAATCAGGTGCGCAGGTCCAGGCGGGGTAAGTCTATCATCTAAACCCTCCCCTCTACCCTCCCTCTCCCTACCTACCACTCCCTCCCTCCCCCAAGTTCAAGATGGCGTCAACCCCTAATCATATATCCTTTGCAACATTAAATGCCAAAGGATTAAACTCACAAGATAAGAGAAGCATGCTTACCAATACCATGAAATCTCTGAAAGTACAAGTCATGTTTTTACAAGAGACACACTGGATAATGTCAAACCAGACTCCATACAGGACCCCAGAGTATCCTGTGGTGGTTCTAGCTTCTCACACTGAGAAATCTAGAGGAGTGGCGATAGCTATACACAAATCTATACATTTTGACCACATTCACGCAGAGAGAGATAGCCAGGGACGATTTCTACTGCTCAATTGTAAATTGAACGGTGTACTGTTCACTCTGGTCAACATCTACGCCCCGAATCAAATGCAAACTAAGTTCCTGAAAGATGCCTTGTCTAAAATCAAGAAACACAAAGCTGGGACTATTATACTAGGGGGGGACTTTAATATGATATGGGACCCCCTACTAGATAAGAAAGTTCAGAGCGGGAAAACAATAGACACGTACTCTGTGACTACTGCTAACAAATTTCGACAACACATTATCCAACATAATCTATATGATATCTGGAGGGCACTACACCACAATGATAGAGACTACACATACTTTTCTAGACCACATAATTCGTACTCGAGGCTCGACCATTTCTTCACTGACTCATGGACGCTTAATAGAGTCCTAACGTCACACATTAAGGTCTGCTCATGGTCAGATCATGATATTTTGTCATTTACGCTCTCTACTGACTTAGCCACAGAGACTAGACCTAGCTGGAAACTCCCAAAACAAATGCTTCAAGATAAAACGTTTAGAATGTCCCTCCAAGCCTCTATTGTTGAGTTTCTAAGAATAAATGAAACCCCGGATATGTCCTCCCAAACTATTTGGGCTGCTCTGAAAGCTTACATCAGAGGGATCTGCATTCGACGGCAGGCGATGCTACGACGTCAAGCAGGTCTGCCCGTCGGCCTCCTCATGGCTGAACTTCGCGCTGTAGAGCAGGAGAATAAAAACTCCCCAACTACAAGCCTAGCTGATAAAATTAAGGAATTGCAAACACAATTGGCAGATAGAGACTTGCAAAGAGTTAAAGAATCTTATGCTAGATTCAAGAAGCTGATGTATTGCCAAGGTAATAAGGCCTCAACCCTCCTTGCTCATAAATTAAGGTGCAGGACAGCGGCGGGTAGGATCTTATCACTCCAGAGAGGTGACAGCTCGGTCTACTCACCTAAGGACATTGGGGAGACGTTTGCGGAATATTACTCTAACCTGTATCACCTTAAGCCCTCGATGACTGCTAAAGAGTCCTCCTCGTGTGAAATGGTACATTTCTTACGGATACTGGGCCTCCCATCCCTCACAGATGAGGATGGAGAGGCACTTAAAGCCCCATTTTCCCTAAATGAGCTTAGTTTAGCCATTAAACACTCCCAAAATAACAAGGCTCCAGGTCCTGATGGGTACCCAACAGCCTTTTATAAACTGTTTAAACCGGAACTCCAGGGGATCCTCCTCAAGGTCTTTTCGGAGGCCCGAGAGGCAGGCTCATTCCATAAAGAATTCCTGCAAGCAGTAATTTTGCCCATACCGAAACCAAACAAAGACCCCTCACAATGTACGAGCTACAGACCAATATCCTTGATTAATGGTGATGTAAAGCTATATGCAAAGCTATGGGCTAACCGCCTCAATAGCCTGCTCCCAAAGGTGATTCATACAGACCAAGTTGGTTTCACGTTTGGCAGAGAAGGCCCAGACAATTCTCGGAAAACGCTGAACATACTCACAGAAGCCTCCCGACTGAGGACACCCATGCTGGCCCTGTCGCTAGACGTAGAAAAAGCGTTTGACAGGGTCAGATGGGAATACCTATGGCATACGCTTGCTCAATTTGGCATGCCAGAGATCGTAATTAAAGCAATTCGAGCCCTGTATTCTTGTCCCTCAGCAGTAGTTAAAGGTGTGGGGTTTGCCTCCCCGGAAATATGTATCACCAACGGCACCAGACAAGGATGCCCCCTGTCTCCTCTAATTTTTTCCATGGCCATTGAACCTTTAGCTCAGGCTATTAGACAATCACCTGCAGTAAGAGGGGTTCAGCTTGGAGGCACTACTGCGAAGATCACACTATACGCGGACGATGTCACGCTCTTCTTAACAAACCCAATAGGCTCCCTGCCAGTACTCTTTGATATTATCTCTGAGTTCGGAGCCCACAGCTACTACAAAGTTAACGTCACCAAAACAGAGGCGTTACCGGTAAGCATGCCAGCGTTTGAATTGGAAATATTACAAACATTGTACTCCTTCCAATGGTCACGAACCTCCATTCGGCACTTAGGGGTACAGCTAGGTCCGGACCCGAAATTGGTTATTTCTATCAACTACACAACCCTCATTAAAGAGGTCACTGAGCTCACATCTTCGTGGAGCCTTAAAGAAATTTCGTGGCTGGGCCGCATTGCATCCTTTAAAATGACGATCTTACCAAAAATTCTGTACTATTTCCGCTGTATCCCTCTTAATGTACCTACTGCTTTTATAGACAAGCTCCAATCTCTTGGGCAACACTATATCTGGAATAAGTCCAGGCCCCGGATAGCGGCAAGGATTCTCCAAAAGAGATATGAATATGGAGGAGTTGCAATGCTTAACGTACGTGGATATTACGAGGCAGCCAGGCTCTCTCATATCACGGCATGGGCAGATAAGGGGGAACAGCAGGGCTGGAAAAACATAGAAACTTCGAACCTTCCCCTAGGCCTAAGATTGGCAGACTTACCCTGGATCCCTAAGCATTGTGTTGACAGCTTAGGAATACAAAATATCATTATCAGAGACAATCTGAAAGTCTGGTATAGCCTCAGAAACCTTCGGGACATCGCCCCACACCCATCTCCCATTCATTCTATACCGGCCTTACTGGCGGCTCTTCCTGATACACACATACAGCAGTGGAGGGACTTAAACCTCAAAGTGGTCTCCTGTGTGTACCTCTCGGACACCTTAATCTCACCTCATAATATCAGTACCATAATCCCAGAGCCCCCCCCCGTGGGCCTCCTTTGAATATTCGAGGCTCTACGCCTTTATGACATCTTGGGGATTCCCCAAAGCCCTAAACAGACCCCTGACTAATTGGGAAAAGTTATGGCAACTCCCTATTAAGACTCCTAGGCTCATATCGTTTCACTACGACCTTCTACAGTCGTCCACTAACGAAGACAGACCATGGCAGATAAGGGCTTGGGAGGGAGATTTATCCAGACCAATTTCAGATAAAGATCTATCCATAGCCATGACGTTGACTAAAAAGACAGTGCACTGTGCAAATACACTAGAGGCTTACATGAAATTATTCCTAAAATGGTACTATACTCCCACAAGGCTGTCACAGATGTTCCCCACAGCGCCTCCTCTGTGTTGGAGGGAATGCATGCAAAGGGGCTCAGACATGCATACTTGGTGGGACTGCCCAAAGCTGGCACCTCTCTGGACTCAGGTAGAAACCCTCTGTGCTAACCTGGGGCTATCTATCCCACTCACTCCTGCAATCGCTCTTTTGCACATTTTCCCGAGGAGCGTTCCAACCCACGTCTCTAAATTGGTCATCTTCGTCCTAGCGGCCACGAAACTGGCGATAGCAAGAGCCTGGAAACAAACCCAGCCCCCAGACATAACGGTTGTTACATCTGTAATGCAGGTGTACGCCACAATGGAACAAAGCTTCTACTCCCATATGGACAAGGAAGAGCTTTACTGGCAGATTTGGGAGCCCTGGTTTATCCACCAGGGAACTCAAAGATAAATGACTGTATGGACCCAAGGTCCCAGTCATCCCCACCACCATACCCTTACCCCTCCCTCTCCCCCCCCCCCCTCATTTTCCCTCCTCCCTCATGCTCCACCTGGAATCCCCCGCCTGGAAATGCGCACTATAATTCCCAGTTGTAGTACACGGAGAGGCACTTCTAAGCTGACTTCACGAAATTCCTAGAAATTTGAGTTACTGTGTAGGACTGAGGTACTACCTGGTCCTTATAACCTAAGTTTGTTCATTCTGTTTGTAAATGATGTTTTCATAATGGATTTATTTCTGAGTTCACATTAATCGAAAATGAGGTTTATATGACAGATATCCTATTTCATTCTAGACATACTTGACCTATATACGCAGTAATGTCATTAATTGCTACGCTTGCTGTGTCATACCAACGGCATAATGTTTATGTATATGTTCACCGATTGGTCACCTGCGTTGTGACATCTGCTGTAATGTTTAATCCTCAATAAAAAACTTTTGGGAAAAAAAATAATAATAATCCTACAGAAAACAGTTTTTTTCACAAGTGAGTATTTGCAAAACCAAAAAACGTAATAATTTCTTGTAGTTAATGTGGAAAGCACAACAATACAATATAGGTTAAATACAGGAAAATCTCAATACATCATGGCCTAGATTACAAGTATACAAGTGGCACCCTAATGTTAGCACAGGCGCGATATTGCAATATCACCACACTAATTTGTGTGCATATTACAAGTTGCAAGTAAACTTGCACTACTGATGTAAATTAACACTCATCAGGTTAGCGCAACTGAAGATCTTGCGTAAAGGGTTAGGATTAAAAATAAATGTGTACCAAACACAACATAAATACATTAAAATAAAATTGCATATGTCTATATTCAAAATTGTATGTGTGTATGTATGTATGTATATGTTTATATATGTGTATTTATATATAAATATATGTACACAATATACACATATGTGTATGTGTGTGTATATATATATATATATATTTATATATATATATATTTACAGTATATATATATATATATATATATATATATATATATATATATATATATATATATATATATATATATATATATATATATATATATATACACACACACACACACACACTTCGGAGCCCTTTCCACTCAAAGACTATAAAACATAAAAATATTTTTATTTAATTTTAAAATGTGTTTTAGTGTGTATTTTCTGTAAAGGTAAATATACATCCCAATGTTCTTCACATAGTCGAAAATGTTGTATTTTAATTCATATAGATTTATATGTGTGTATATATATATATATATATATATATATGTATATATATATATATACATATATATATATATTGTTTAAAAATGAAATTTTTATATATATATATATATATATATATATACACTGTATATATATATATATATATATATATATATATATATATATATATATATATATATATATATATATATATATATATATAAAAACATATTTAAAAATAAAAATACATTTTGTTCGATGTGAACAACATTCAAATGTAAATTATGCAAAACTACCTTTGGGTTGAGCACGCTTAGCCTAACGTGGTGTTGGGTTAGCGTGCAAGCAATGTGTTACATTTTTTAGGGGTGAAGAAGTTTACACGTGGCAATATCTGAAGTTCTGAAGTTAGTGCATGTCAGGCTTTGATTGCACGCAAACCATTTACTTTCAACTTATAATATGTGTGCTAACCTATCTTTGTTTAAAGTTTACTTCTGTTGGTATTTGCGCACAAGAGAAAATGCTAAATAGTGCTCCATTTGTAATCTTGCCCAATATATACACATACATACATTTCGCCATAAAAAACCTTTGAAATTCAATACAAAAATTATTGACACTACCAGAGTTTAAGTTTGTTCAAGAGTCCAACCCCTCCTCTGTCTGTGGGGGAAACTTAGGAGAAACATGAACAGCATGAAGGTGTTCTATAACAGTGACAGCCTACAAAGCAAGTATTTACAAGCCATGGAAATGCAAATATTTGCTAGCTAGTATTGTAAAACACTGTTTTTGCAATAAAACTTATGAAATTAAGTTGCAAAAATCTTTTGTTACTGACAGAATATTTTTTACCAATCCAACGTTAAAAAGCCTGGATATTTTAAAGTTAAACTACCTCACTACACAGAATTTAATAATGTAATATAAAATAACAGAATATAACAATACATAACATAATAACATATAGAATGTAGCATTCACTTTTATATTCAAGTATTGATAGCTCTAGGTTTACATTGAAATAAATGAGAATAAAGTTTTGAAGATTAACCCTTTGAGTGCTAATGACGGCTCTGAGCCTTCACAGAGTTTCTCACTCTGGTGCTAATGACGGCTCAGAGCCGTCATGAGCACTCTCCCACTTTGAGGGAGATCTCGGGCTCCTAACTGCTCCTACCCCGGCGATCATGCCTGTGGAGTGACAGGCATCACAGGGGCTTCACGTGATACGCGGTGACGTCACACGCAATAACGTGATGACGTCACTGCGCAACTTTATTTATACTTGGGGGGGAGATACAGGCTGCTGTTGGAAAGGGAATCGCCTAACCTTTCCAACAGTGTAAGTCTTGGGGTCAGTAAAAAAAAAAAAAAAAAAAAAAAAATTTTAATTTTTAAAAAATTCTTAGAAAATATTAGCACCCAGGTGAGAAAGTGCTTAGCACTCAAAGGGTTAATATATGAACATTTGGAAATTGCTTTCAATTTACAGTATAACTAAATATTAAATAATATACAATACCTTGCCAAATTATTAGACCCATTGGTGAAAAAGTTTAATTCTGATATTAATTTTATATTTATTATTATTGATTGATTGTTTTAGTTGTTTTACAATTTCTTACTCCATGCGGTATTGGCAATATCTGCAATATATATGTATGTGTAATTTTGATGCAATATTACTAAAATATTTGGTAAATTTACAAATGTATATGTTTTTACAGATGGGTAAACAATGTGGCTTGTCATTAATGAAAGTTGGTCAATTCTCATCTTCTTGAAGGCAAAAAACATGTCGTAGTAGAAGATTGCTGAAATTGTTGGTGTATCCTATAGTTCTGTAAGAATATTAAGAAGGAACTGGATTATGGGGATGATTTGAACCAAAAACAGAAGGGCGCTTGTGGCCGACAATGTTTTACTACACTAAGAACTGACAGAATTATTTGTGATATCTGCACTCAACATTGGAAACTGCTTGTCAGAGTCTTGTTAAAACACAATCAGGAGGCAGGTATCAAAGTATCCTGGGAGAACTGTTCAGCAAGGATTATCTGAAGAGGGCCTGTTAGCTAGAAGCCCTGCTCAGAAACCATCCCCAGAATCCATTTCTTTCTTAATATTCTTTACAGAACTATGTGATATGCCTACAATTTCATCAATCATTAACTGCAACGTGTTTTTTGCCTTCAACAGGCCGACAGTTTGATTGAATTTCTATAACGACAAGTCACTTTGTTTACCCATCTATAAAAACATATACATTTGTAAATTTACCAAATATTTTACTAATATTACATTAAATTACATGTAAACATGTATTGCAGATGTTGCCAATATAACATGGAATAAGAAATGGGTGCAAAACTAAAAAAATCCATTAACTTTATTAAGAATAAATATAAAATGAATGTCAAATTACTATCTTTGACCAATGGGTCTTATCCTTTGGCAAAGTACTGTAATACTTATTTGCAAAAAAAATAACAAATTTAATGCTGAATTTTAATTTTTTCAAATTTGTTAAGAACATACCTGTATATAATGAACCTTTAGAACAATAGATCTGCAGCCCCCATGTGTATAGACGTTGTCCATAACTGCTATAAACCAGGCTGCACCATTTGGAAGGGTCTGTATTATATAGATGGGTTTTTTTTGCCAGTCCTCTAACAGGCCAAATATTTTAGGATATCTACAGCCCCGGTTTATTATTTTTAATAATTTAACTCTAATCAGTTAATCTGCGCTCTTACATAAATATCTTGACAGCTGTTAGTGCTATGAGGTTTATTAATGCAGTAATTAATACAAATAAAATATTAATAAATGCACATTAAAATGTAACCCTTTAAAACAAATTCCTAAATTCTTTTATATAGGTGGTGCTATGAACACAGAGAAACAATTGTGCAAACAAAAGGCCTCAATTATAATAAAAGATACAATTTAATAAACATTAAAGCGATGGTAAATATTAGTGTTTCAAAAACGCTAGGATTTACCATCACTAAAAATAAAGGCCACCTTCATTCATCAGTTTAAAAAAAAAAAACATGTCACTGCTAATTTTTTCATTGAGGTGAAGTTCCCACCTCTTAGCGAATAGCTACGCAGGTCAATTGGCATTGTGCTGTAGCGACATCACCTCATTGACAAAAATTAGCAGTGTTGTGGACCGCCAGAAGCTGCAGTGAAATAAAGTGAAGCTGCAGAGAAATAAAGGCATTTTTTCATCAGTTTTCTTTTAAACTGAAGAATGAAGGTGGCCTTTATTTTTAGTGATGGCAAATCCTAGCATTTTTGAAACGCTAGGATCTACTAACACTATGTACCCCTAATCTGCTACCCCTAACACCGCCGACCCCTATATTATATTTATTAACCCCTAATCTGCCGCCCCCAACGTCGCCGCCACCTACCTACACTTATTAACCCCTAATCTGCCGACCGGACCTCACCGCTACTATAATAAAGTTATTAACCCCTAATCCGCCTCACTAACCCTATAATAAATAGTATTAACCTCTAATCTGCCCTCCCTAACGTCACCGACACCTAACTTCAAGTATTAACCCCTAATCTGCCGACCGGACCTCACCGCTACTCTATTAAATGTATTAACCCCTAAAGCTAAGTCTAACCCTAACACTAACACCCCCCTAAGTTAAATATAATTTTTATCTAACGAAATAAATCTTATTAAATAAATTATTCATATTTAAAGGTAAATACTTACCTGTAAAATAAACCCTAATATAGCTACAATATAAATTATAATTATATTGTAGCTATTTTAGGATTAATATTTATTTTACAGGCACCTTTGTATTTATTTTAACCAGGTACAATAGCTATTAAATAGCTAATAACTATTTAATAGCTACCTAGTTAAAATAATTACAAAATTACCTGTAAAATAAATCCTAACCTAAGTTACAATTAAACCTAACACTACAGTATCAATAAATTAATGATATAAAATACCTACAATTATCTACAATTAAACCTAACATTACACTATCAATAAATTAATTACATAAAATACCTACAAATAAATACAAATAAATAAACTAACTAAAGTACAAAAAATAAAAAAAGAACTGTTACAAAAAATAAAAAAATAATTTACAAACATTAGAAAAAGATTACAACAATTTTAAGATAATTACACCTACTCTAAGCCCCCTAATAAAATAACAAAGCCCCCAAAAATAAAAAAATGCCCTACTCTATTCTAAAATACAAATAGAAAAGCTCTTTTACCTTACCAGCCCTTAAAAGGGCCTTTTGCGGGGCATGCCCCAAAGAATTCAGCTCTTTTGCTTGTAAAAAAAAAACATACAGTACTCCCCCAACATTATAACCCACCACCCACATACCCCTAATCTAACCCAAACCCCCCTTAAATAAACCTAACACTAAGCCCCTGAAGATCTCCCTACCTTATCTTCACCATGCCGGGTATCACCGATCCGTCCAGAGGAGCCTCCGAAGTGTTCATCCAAGCCCAAGCGGGGGCTGAAGAAGTCCATCATCGGGCTGAAGTCTTGATCCAAGCGGGCGCTGAAGAAGTCCATCATCGGGCTGAAGTCTTGATCCAAGCGGGCGCTGAAGAGGTCCATCATCGGGCTGAAGTCTTCTATCAAGCGGCATCTTCAATCTTCTTTCTTCCGGATCCATCATCATCCCGCCGACGCGGAACATCCATCCTGGCCGATGACTTCCCGACGAATGACGGTTCCATCAGCCAATCAGAATTTTCCTACCTTAATTCCGATTGGCTGATAGTATCCTATCAGCCAATCGGAATTCAAGGGACGCCATCTTGGATGATGTCCCTTAAAGGAACCGTCATTTGTCGGGAAGTCGTCGGCCAGGATGGATGTTCCGCATCGGCGGGATGAAGATGGATCCGGAAGAAAGAAGATTGAAGATGCCGCTTGATAGAAGACTTCAGCCCGATGATGGACCTCTTCAGCGCCCGCTTGGATCAAGACTTCAACCCGATGATGGACTTCTTCAGCCCCCGCTTGGGCTTGGAAGAAGACTTTGGAGGCTCCTCTGGATGGATCGGTGATACCCGGCATGGTGAAGATAAGGTAGGGAGATCTTCAGGGGCTTAGTGTTAGGTTTATTTAAGGGGGGTTTGGGTTAGATTAGGGGTATGTGGGTGGTGGGTTGTAATGTTGGGGGGGTATTGTATGTTTTTTTTTTACAGGCAAAAGAGCTGAATTCTTTGGGGCATGCCCCGCAAAAGGCCCTTTTAAGGGCTGGAAAGGTAAAAGAGCTTTTCTATTTGTATTTTAGAATAGGGTAGGGCATTTTTTTATTTTGGGGGGCTTTGTTATTTTATTAGGGGGCTTAGAGTAGGTGTAATTAGCTTAAAATTGTTGCAATCTTTTTCTAATGTTTGTAAATTATTTTTTTATTTTTTGTAACAGTTCTTTTTTTATTTTTTGTACTTTAGTTAGTTTATTTATTTGTATTTATTTGTAGGTATTTTATGTAATTAATTTATTGATAGTGTAGTGTTAGGTTTAATTGTAACTTAGGTTAGGATTTATTTTACAGGTAATTTTGTAATTATTTTAACTAGGTAGCTATTAAATAGTTATTAACTATTTAATAGCTATTGTACCTGGTTAAAATAAATACAAAGTTGCCTGTAAAATAAATATTAATCCTAAAATAGCTACAATATAATTATAATTTATATTGTAGCTATATTAGGGTTTATTTTACAGGTAAGTATTTAGCTTTAAATAGGAATAATTTATTTAATAAGATTTAATTTATTTCGTTAGATAAAAATTATATTTAACTTAGGGGGGTGTTAGTGTTAGAGTTAGACTTAGCTTTAGGGGTTAATAAATTTAATAGAGTAGCGGTGAGGTCCGGTCGGCAGATTAGGGGTTAATACTTGAAGTTAGGTGTCGGTGATGTTAGGGAGGGCAGATTAGGGGTTAATACTATTTATTATAGGGTTAGTGAGGCGGATTAGGGGTTAATAACTTTATTATAGTAGCGGTGAGGTCCGGTCGGCAGATTAAGGGTTAAAAAGTGTAGGTAGCGACGTTGGGGGCGGCAGATTAGGGGTTAATAAATATAATATAGGGGTCGGCGGTGTTAGGGGCAGCAGATTAGGGGTACATAGGGATAACGTAGGTGGTGGCGGTGTACGGAACTGCAGATTAGGGGTTAAAAAATATGCAGGGGTCAGCGATAGCGGGGTCGGCAGATTAGGGGTTAATAAGTGTAAGGCTAGGGGTTTTTAGACTCGGGGTACATGTTAGGGTGTTAGGTGCAGACTTAGGAAGTGTTTCCCCATAGGAAACAATGGGGCTGCGTTAGGAGCTGAACGCTGCTTTTTTGCAGGTGTTAGGTTTTTTTTCAGCTCAAACTGCCCCATTGTTTCCTATAGGGAAATCGTGCACGAGCACGTTTTTGAAGCTGGCCGCGTCCATAGGTACCGCTGGTATTGAGATTTGCAGTGGCAGTAAATTATGCTCTACACTCCCTTTTTGGAGCCTAACGCAGCCCTTCTGTGAACTCTAAATACCAGCGGTATTTAAAAGGTGCAGGAGAAAAAAAGCAAGCGTAGCTAACGCACCCCTTTGGCCGCAGAACTCTAAATCTAGCGGATAGTTTTCCCATAAATGTTGCAACACAGCGTATTAATAGAAGGTCTAAAATTTTAGTGCTCTGTATAAGGAAATCAGAGTTTATTACTTTGCAAAATAAAAAAAAATAGCAGAGTACTTTATTCTCCTGTATAAAAAATAAAGGCCTAGATTACAAGTTGAGCGCTATCATTTGCTTGTGAGCAATATCGGGTTCTCGACGGACGTTTTCGAGGCAAGTTAAATTCCATCCGTATTACAAAATGAAAGTAAAAACAAACACGTGAGTGCAATCGTGATTTACGCTAGAATGATTGTCAAGACTTTCAGGTCTATTGAAGCTTAGGGTGGATTGTGTTTTTTCTTTTGCACTTCTCAAAATCTATTTTAACTGCGTCCTTGCGAATGCAAAATATAACAAATATTTTACTATATACTGTATATATATATATATATATATATATATATATATATATATATATATATATACAGTATATATATATATACATATACATACATATAAAAAAAAATTAATTCACTGGCATACTATGCAACATCAGAGGAACTATAATATATTTACAACCTAACCTCTGACACCACTATGGTGCAATAAACAATATACAGGGTAGTTGCATAGCACATGCATTTACTTATTTTGCTCTCTTACGATTTTAACCTTGGCATTCAAATCATATCTTGCAATTTCAGCAAGAGAACAGTTAACCGTATACAGCACGTGGCTGTTTTTTCCTGCTGCCCAGGTCGAAGGAATACTGAGCAGTAATGTTCTGTCATTACATATTCATTATAAATTAGCTGCCAAAATGAAGAAAAATGCCTGTTGTTTAATGATGTGAAGTATTGCAGTCATGGAGCTTTTCTGACCTTTTCAGTATTCTTTAACTTCATGACAATTCTTGTGTCATCAGAGACCTGGTTGGTTTTTCAAAGAAAGACAAAGAACAATAGAAGATTGCACCAGCTCATACAATACAAAGCAATGGGCTATAATCTAATTCTCAGAATAATAATTATAAAGCTTGGAGACACTGTCATCTTATAGGCAACACTAAACTCCTGAAGCCTTAGTTAAAATAAATAATGTATTTTAACTGCTAAAAATGTAACTCCATTATTTAAATCCTGTTTATTGGAAACATTCATAAGTTAATAAAAATTCACTTTATTTATAAAATATTTTATGGGTTTTTCCAGAAAGCCTCCCTTGTCCCATGTCTCTTGTTACTTTCAATAAAGCTGGGCAAAAGTGAGCAAGCACTATGAATGCCATTTTTCTCCCCCATACATAATAAGCCAGTAATGTTCACCTACTGTAACAGATTCAGTTGAGGATTGCTTGAAAGAATGTAATAGGTTATTGCCAGATAATATACCTATTTTCTTTCATGTAATTAGCAAGAGTCCATGAGCTAGTGACGTATGGGATATACATTCCTACCAGGAGGGGCAAAGTTTCCCAAACCTCAAAATGCCTATAAATACACCCCTCACCACACCCACAATTCAGTTTTAGAAACTTTGCCTCCGATGGAGGTGGTGAAGTAAGTTTGTGCTAGATTCTACGTTGATATGCGCTCCGCAGCAAGTTGGAGCCCGGTTTTCCTCTCAGCGTGCAGTGAATGTCAGAGGGATGTGAGGAGAGTATTGCCTATTTGAATGCAGTGATCTCCTTCTACGGGGTCTATTTCATAGGTTCTCTGTTATCGGTCGTAGAGATTCATCTCTTACCTCCCTTTTCAGATCGACGATATACTCTTATATATACCATTACCTCTGCTGATTCTCGTTTCAGTACTGGTTTGGCTTTCTACAAACATGTAGATGAGTGTCCTGGGGTAAGTAAATCTTATTTTCTGTGACACTCTAAGCTATGGTTGGGCGCTTTGTTTATAAAGTTCTAAATATATGTATTCAAACATTTATTTGCCTTGACTCAGAATGTTCAACTTTCCTTATTTTCAGACAGTCAGTTTCATATTTGGGATAATGCATTTGATTTAATCATTTTTTCTTACCTTCAAAAATTTGACTCTTCCCTGTGGGCTGTTAGGCTCGCGGGGGCTGAAAATGCTTCATTTTATTGCGTCATTCTTGGCGCGGACTTTTTTGGCGCAAAAAATTCGTTTCCGTTTCCGGCGTCATACGTGTCGCCGGAAGTTGCGTCATTTTTTGACGTTATTTTGCGCCAAAAAATGTCGGCGTTCCGGATGTGGCGTCATTTTGGCGCCAAAAAGCATTTAGGCGCCAAATAATGTGGGCGTCTTATTGGCGCGAAAAATATGGGCGTCGCTTTTGTCTCCACATTATTTAAGTCTCATTTTTCATTGCTTCTGGTTGCTAGAAGCTTGTTATTTGGCATTCTTTCCCATTCCTGAAACTGTCATTTAAGGAATTTGATCAACTTTGCTTTATATATATGTTGTTTTTTCTCTTACATATTGCAAGATGTCTCACGTTGCATCTGAGTCAGAAGATACTACAGGAAAATCGCTGTCTAGTGCTGGATCTACCAAAGCTAAGTGTATCTGCTGTAAACTTTTGGTAGCTATTTCTCCAGCTGTTGTTTGTATTGATTGTCATGACAAACTTGTTAAAGCAGATAATATTTCCTTTAGTAAAGTACCATTGCCTGTTGCAGTTCCCTCAACATCTAAGGTGCAGAATGTTCCTGATAATATAAGAGATTTTGTTTCTGAATCCATAAAGAAGGCTATGTCTGTTATTTCTCCTTCTAGTAAACGTAAAAAATCTTTTAAAACTTCTCTCCCTACAGATGAATTTTTAAATGAACATCATCATTCTGATTCTGATGACTCTTCTGGTTCATAGGATTCTGTCTCAGAGGTTGATGCTGATAAATCTTCATATTTATTTAAAATGGAATTTATTCGTTCTTTACTTAAAGAAGTACTAATTGCTTTAGAAATAGAGGATTCTGGTCCTCTTGATACTAATTCTAAACGTTTGGATAAGGTATTTAAAGCTCCTGTGGTTATTCCAGAAGTTTTTCCTGTTCCTAATGCTATTTCTGCAGTAATTTCCAAAGAATGGGATAAATTGGGTAATTCATTTACTCCTTCTAAACGTTTTAAGCAATTATATCCTGTACCGTCTGACAGATTAGAATTTTGGGACAAAATCCCTAAAGTTGATGGGGCTATTTCTACCCTTGCTAAACGTACTACTATTCCTACGTCAGATGGTACTTCGTTTAAGGATCCTTTAGATAGGAAAATTGAATCCTTTCTAAGAAAAGCTTATCTGTGTTCAGGTAATCTTCTTAGACCTGCTATATCTTTGGCTGATGTTGCTGCAGCTTCAACTTTCTGGTTGGAAACCTTAGCGCAACAAGTAACACATCATGATTCTCATGATATTATTATTCTTCTACAGCATGCTAATAATTTTATCTGTGATGCCATTTTTGATATTATCAGAGTTGATGTCAGGTTTATGTCTCTAGCTATTTTAGCTAGAAGAGCTTTATGGCTTAAAACTTGGAATGCTGATATGGCTTCTTAATCAACTTTACTTTCCATTTCTTTCCAGGGTAACAAATTATTTGGTTCTCAGTTGGATTCCATTATTTCAACTGTTACTGGTGGGAAAGGAACTTTTTTACCACAGGATAAAAAATCTAAAGGTAAAAGCAGGGCTAATAATCGTTTTCGTTCCTTTCGTTTCAACAAAGAACAAAAGCCTGATCCTTCATCCTCAGGAGCAGTTTCAGTTTGGAAACCATCTCCAGTCTGGAATAAATCCAAGCCAGCTAGAAGGGCAAAGCCTGCTTCTAAGTCCACATGAAGGTGCGGCCCTCATTCCAGCTCAGCTGGTAGGGGGCAGGTTACGTTTTTTCAAGGAAATTTGGATCAATTCTGTTCACAATCTTTGGATTCAGAGCATTGTTTCAGAAGGGTACAGAATTGGTTTCAAGATGAGACCTCCTGCAAAGAGATTTTTTCTTTCCCGTGTCCCAGTAAATCCAGTAAAAGCTCAAGCATTTCTGAAATGTGTTTCAGATCTAGAGTTGACTGGAGTAATTATGCCAGTTCCAGTTCCGGAACAGGGGATGGGGTTTTATTCAAATCTCTTCATTGTACCAAAGAAGGAGAATTCCTTCAGACCAGTTCTGGATCTAAAAATATTGAATCGTTATGTAAGAATACCAACGTTCAAGATGGTAACTGTAAGGACTATCTTGCCTTTTGTTCAGCAAGGGAATTATATGTCCACAATAGATTTACAGGATGCATATCTGCATATTCCGATTCATCCAGATCATTATCAGTTCCTGAGATTCTCTTTTCTGGACAAGCATTACCAGTTTGTGGCTCTGCCGTTTGGCCTAGCTACAGCTCCAAGAATTTTTACAAAGGTTCTCGGTGCCCTTCTGTCTGTAATCAGAGAACAGGGTATTGTGGTATTTCCTTATTTGGACGATATCTTGGTACTTGCTCAGTCTTTACATTTAGCAGAATCTCATACGAATCGACTTGTGTTGTTTCTTCAAGATCATGGTTGGAGGATCAATTTACCAAAAAGTTCTTTGATTCCTCAGACAAGGGTAACCTTTCTGGGTTTCCAGATGGATTCTGTGTCCATGACTCTGTCTTTAACAGACAAGAGACGTCTAAAATTGATTGCAGCTTGTCGAAACCTTCAGTCACAATCATTCCCTTCGGTAGCCTTATGCATGGAAATTCTAGGTCTTATGACTGCTGCATCGGACGCGATCCCCTTTGCTCGTTTTCACATGCGACCTCTTCAGCTCTGTATGCTGAAGCAATGGTGCAAGGATTACACGAAGATATCTCAATTAATATCTTTAAAACCGATTGTTCGACACTCTCTAACATGGTGGACAGATCACCATCGTTTAATTCAGGGGGCTTCTTTTGTGCTTCCGACCTGGACTGTAATTTCAACAGATGCAAGTCTCACAGGTTGGGGAGCTGTGTGGGGATCTCTGACGGCACAAGGAGTTTGGGAATCTCAGGAGGTGAGATTACCGATCAATATTTTGGAACTCCGTGTAATTTTTAGAGCTCTTCAGTTTTGGCCTCTTCTGAAGAGAGAATCGTTCATTTGTTTTCAGACAGACAATGTCACAACTGTGGCATACATCAATCATCAAGGAGGGACTCACAGTCCTCTGGCTATGAAAGAAGTATCTCGAATTTTGGTTTGGGCGGAATCCAGCTCCTGTCTAATCTCTGCGGTTCATATCCCAGGTATAGACAATTGGGAAGCGGATTATCTCAGTCGCCAAACGTTGCATCCGGGCGAATGGTCTCTTCACCCAGAGGTATTTCTTCAGATTGTTCAAATGTGGGAACTTCCAGAAATAGATCTGATGGCGTCCCATCTAAAGAAGAAACTTCCCAGGTATCTGTCCAGATCCCGGGATCCTCAGGCTGAGGCAGTGGATGCATTATCACTTCCTTGGAAGTATCATCCTGCCTATATCTTTCCGCCTCTAGTTCTTCTTCCAAGAGTAATCTCCAAGATTCTGAAGGAATGTTCGTTTGTTCTGCTGGTAGCTCCGGCATGGCCTCACAGGTTTTGGTATGCGGATCTTGTCCGGATGGCCTCTTGCCAACCGTGGACTCTTCCGTTAAGACCAGACCTTCTGTCACAAGGTCCTTTTTTCCATCAGGATCTGAAATCCTTAAATTTAAAGGTATGGAGATTGAACGCTTGATTCTTGGTCAAAGAGGTTTCTCTGACTCTGTGATTAATACTATGTTACAGGCTCGTAAATCTGTATCTCGAGAGATATATTATAGAGTCTGGAAGACTTATATTTCTTGGTGTCTTTCTCATCATTTTTCTTGGCATTCTTTTAGAATACCGAGAATTTTACAGTTTCTTCAGGATGGTTTAGATAAGGGTTTGTCCGCAAGTTCTTTGAAAGGACAAATCTCTGCTCTTTCTGTTCTTTTTCACAGAAAGATTGCTATTCTTCCTGATATTCATTGTTTTGTACAAGCTTTGGTTCATATAAAACCTGTTATTAAGTCAATTTCTCCTCCTTGGAGTTTGAATTTGGTTCTGGGAGCTCTTCAAGCTCCTCCGTTTGAACCTATGCATTCATTGGACATTAAATTACTTTCTTGGAAAGTTTTGTTCCTTTTGGCCATCTCTTCTGCCAGAAGAGTTTCTGAATTATCTGCTCTTTCTTGTGAGCCTCCTTTTCTGATTTTTCATCAGGATAAGGCGGTGTTGCAAACTTCTTTTGAATTTTTACCTAAAGTTGTGAATTCCAACAACATTAGTAGAGAAATTGTGGTTCCTTCATTATGTCCTAATCCTAAGAATTCTAAGGAGAAATCGTTGCATTCTTTGGATGTTGTTAGAGCTTTGAAATATTATGTTGAAGCTACGAAATCTTTCCGTAAGACTTCTAGTTTATTTGTTATCTTTTCCGGTTCTAGAAAAGGCCAGAAAGCTTCTGCCATTTCTTTGGCATCTTGGTTGAAATCTTTAAT
Organism: Bombina bombina; assembly: GCF_027579735.1. Taxonomy (NCBI): domain Eukaryota; kingdom Metazoa; phylum Chordata; class Amphibia; order Anura; family Bombinatoridae; genus Bombina; species Bombina bombina. The sequence goes on from NC_069499.1 coordinate 675,692,917, forward strand.
TCATCTTGCCTATGTTGAGTCGGGTAAAACTCCGCCTCAGAGAATTACATCTCATTCTACTAGGTCAGTTTCTACTTCCTGGGCGTTTAGGAATGAAGCTTCGGTTGACCAGATTTGCAAAGCAGCAACTTGGTCCTCTTTGCATACTTTTACTAAATTCTACCATTTTTATGTTTTTTCTTCTTCTGAAGCAGTTTTTGGTAGAAAAGTACTTCAGGCAGCGGTTTCAGTTTGAATCTTCTGCTTATGTTTTTCGTTAAACTTTATTTTTGGGTGTGGATTATTTTCAGCAGGAATTGGCTGTCTTTATTTTATCCCTCCCTCTCTAGTGACTCTTGTGTGGAAAGATCCACATCTTGGGTAGTCATTATCCCATACGTCACTAGCTCATGGACTCTTGCTAATTACATGAAAGAAAACATAATTTATGTAAGAACTTACCTGATAAATTCATTTCTTTCATATTAGCAAGAGTCCATGAGGCCCGCCCTTTTTTGTGGTGGTTATGATTTTGTATAAAGCACAATTATTCCAATTCCTTATTTTATATGCTTTCGCACTTTTTTATCACCCCACTTCTTGGCTATTCGTTAAACTGAATTGTGGGTGTGGTGAGGGGTGTATTTATAGGAATTTTGAGGTTTGGGAAACTTTGCCCCTCCTGGTAGGAATGTATATCCCATACGTCACTAGCTCATGGACTCTTGCTAATATGAAAGAAATGAATTTATCAGGTAAGTTCTTACATAAATTATGTTATTTGTAAAAGTATATAAATGGCAAATAATTCCCATTAAAACTGATAGTAAAGAAGAACCTATTGCTTTAAACATAACATTATAATGTTATAAAACATGTACAGAAACATTATACCTCATTAAGATACAATCATCTCTCCTTGCAAATGTGGCTTTTGCAACATTTTAGGAGTATATAATATGTAATATTCATGTGTAATATATTTTCTCGCAGCTGCTGAATTGCTATCAACTTTATACAACACACTTTTTTAATATGTAGAAAAAAAATCTTGATTCTATTTACTTCATTCTAATTGTCCTTTGCCTATACAGTGAATTCTCTTGAGAACTGGAATACAGTCAGATACAATTTTTTATGAAGATTTATTTACACAACAAAATCTGCCTATAAATTGTTAAAAAAATGTTTATTCTAGAGCCTTGTCCTACAGAATCTGTGATGTAAATGTTCTATTTAAGGTGCAATAAACACGGTTGCTGTTTGGACAAATTACCAAGGAAAAATACTGCCAATAACATTGGTTGGAAAATGGCTAGTTACGGTTATTATAAGTAATGTTTTTAATCTATTTGGCAGCATACTCTGTTTTACTGTGCAGCAGGACAAACTATGCTTGGCTGTTAAGAACTTTTACACTAACAGAAGAAGGTTTATAGCAAAAGTCTGATTTGCCTTCATTGCCGATTCTAAGATTAATCCACTCCCAGAATTTAAAGTACTCGTGCTAGGAACTATGAATTGATCTCAGAAATGTGAGCAACATTTTTTAATATACAAATTATATAAAAAAATAGCAGTGTAAAGTTCTTCAAACAGCATTGTTTATCTCAGGGTTTTCAAATGACTTTGGATGAATAAATTCCTCCAATACCTTTGCTTAAGGTAATTCCTATCTGTCAGAGAACCCTTTTTTCAAGCAAATTTTTGCCCCCTTTCAAATTGTATATATTGCTTTTTCACTCATTTTTAATAGTAAAAGCTTGACAGCAGCTATTCATGTTTTATTTTATTCCATGATGATGTTTTCACATATGTTAAGAAATACAGTATATGAATTTGTTTGTGTGTGTTTTTTTTCTTGTTCTTTGGATGATATGTTTGTGCTAAAGTAAATGTTAAACACAATTCATATTTGATAAGTAAATTATAAAACAGGTGCTTTTATAGGTACCTCAAACTGTTTCACTCTATCAGTGAGTAAATTGTTTGTGATTTTTCCATGGTTACAATTAATGTTAATGAGTTATTTAGTATCCATTTATCCAAACCTTAATGTTCTGATAACTCATATATAATATATCCTTTAAAAGTCTTTACACATTTGAGGTAGCCGGTTCTCTGACAGATATATGTTGTCATCCACGTGTGAGCATGTGTGCCATTTCTGGGTTCTTTTAGGGGTTTTCCAAACTGAAAACAAAAATGACAGTATAGCATATGCAGAGTTGGTATTACCAATCTGTGCATTAATGCAGCATCAATTTTGCCTCATGCAAGATGCTAGACCTTTAACAGCACCAACGCCCCCCCCCCCCCCCCACACACACACACACAAATAGCCCATATTTATTTTGACAAATAACAGTACATGGCTATTATTAACTATAATATGACCTACTATATTATGACCTACCTATATTCTAATCTAACTTCTGGCATCCAGCTGTTAAAATTAAAAAAAAAGTTTATTTATATTTCAAACCAAGGTATTTACAAAGTATAAACTTTGCCAGCAGTTATACTCTTGATTTCCTAACACTGGCATCTTTTAGCCTGTACTGTAGTTCTTCTATAGTAATGCTTTGAGAACTGGATTTAAATATCCTGTGCACACCCAAGCATGATTTAGCCATTAGCCTATGCAGATTTTACTGCTCGCTTTAACCTGTGGCTGAAATCAAAACATGGCATTACCTTTCCTCTTATCCAGTACAATCTGACACACCTTGGTACGGTCAGAGCATTTTTTTTTCTTTCTTTGCAAAATCCACCATCACATTAAATTTTCATTTTGCTCAGCTAAATAGTATCCTGAAAAGGAAAATAAGAGATGAAGGGGTCAATTTATGAATGTGCGAGCGGACATGATACTGTCAGCATTTATCATTGAACCAGCAGTTCTTGTGAACTGCTGGTGCAATGCCGCCCCCTGCAGATTAGAAGCCAATCGGCCGCTAGCAGGGGGTGTCAATAAATCCGATCAATTTCTGTCCGCCGCTTTAGAGCAGACGGACAGGTTATGGAGCAGCGGTCCGTACGGAGCTTGATAAATTTACCCCATACACTCATTGTTTATTCAATGCAACACAGGTTAGAACAAAATGTGAAACAAAATATGTATTTTTAGAGTGCCCTGGCCTTTTACAAACATGTATACATGCTAACTAACTTTTTCACTTGATCACTATCTGCATTCAAAGTAAAAACATATTATGGCTAGGTAAACACACATATTACAAGCTAAAAAGTAAGAGAGCAAAAGTCTGATGCTCACTAACTTCATGACTTCAGATACCGCAGCTGCGCCAACTCCTCACAATCTTCTCACAATAGACTTCTATGGGGTGCGATGTACAAAAAAACCCAACATAACAGTTATCACTTAAGTGCTAACCCGACCCACTGTGCTATACCCGAAGTGAGTTACAAATACTTGACATTCCACTGTTCTTCACATAGAAGAAAATGTTCTTTTTATTTTTAAATATATATTTCTATATTTATCTGATTTTGTTTATAAAATATATAGCTATACCTATTAATTTAGACACTTCTACCTAAACTTTTAAATTGGTAAAATAAAAGCTTTGTTTTAACAGCGCTGAGGATCCTAGTCGGTTTGTTCTTTGATTACGTATACCTATAAATCTATATGAATATTTACAGATATAGATATAGATATATTAAACAAACAAAATATCAACCTCTATAACTCAAAAAAAAATATTAAAATATCAAAAAATGTGTTAGTGCTAAAAAGTATATGTGCATAAAAGGGGGATAATCAGTCCCAAAACACTATATTATACAGGATTGAAGAGGATGGTCTCCGAAGATATCCAAGTGTTGAACCTTAAAGGAATAGTTAAAAGTGCTGCAAATAGTGAAGTCCTGTTGAAAACTTCAAATAGGAGACAAGTTTTAAGCAATATACTCACATATTCCAGAGCTTCACATCAAGCTCTACACACACAGGAGACTCCAAGCAGGAATACATAGGAGACCCAAGCAGATATATATGGAGTGAATTCAGGCAGATTCTGATGAATACTTTATAAAAACGTAATAGTAAAAACAAGTGTGAAAATACAAGGCATACAGAGAGCTAAACCACATTTTTCTCCATTATTTTTTTTTTTGTAAAATATATATCTACACCTATATATCTTTATGAATATTTACATATATAGATATATATTATATATATATATATATATATATAAAACATTATTTATTTTAAAATAAATCCCAACCCTTCTTCTTAGAGCCCCAGACCGCGCTCATCAGAAGCTTAGTGCAGCAGATCCCAAGATCTGCATTAAAAAGAGAGAGAGTCCTTTAGCGTGGGATCCATCACACTAATCCTCCTGTTAGCTCATCCCGGGGCTCTAAGAAGAAGGATCGTGATTAGTGCTGCTCTCACGTATGCTATAGATAAAGTATAACGCTACAGGTGAACTTTTTCCCCTGTAGCAAACAAACTTTTACATTGTATATAGCGACTGCAAAGCTAGGAAGTGGAATCTCCTAATTGGGATGCCTTCTGTAGCCAGAGAGCCAGTGTGTTGAACCGCTGCTAATTGTTTCAGCCTGCTTCTGCCAGTGTTCTTGTGCTCTTGTTAGTTTAAGATCTGCTGTAGCATCACCTTCTGTTCCTTATACTGTTCACACAATGTGGCGCCTCCTTTTTGTTCCCTTATAGGATTCTTTTGCTAGATAGATATATAGATAGATAGATATTTAGATAGACAGATGAAAAACGAAGGCAAAGCCATCTAAACATGAGCACAGGGGTTTGAAGTGAGGACCTTGAACTTTAAAGGGACACTGAAGTCAAAAGTGAACTGTGTGTGTGTCTGTGATTGACTGATAGCTTTCACATGATACAGGGGACAGGAAATAAAATCAGATTTTCAAATTTGTTAGAAAAAAAATCTACTGCTCATTTAAATTAAGTACTATTCCAATGTCATGATAAAATGAATTTGTTGATAATGCAATTCTACTGTATTGAATGGTCCTTTAAATTGTAAACTTTATTATAAAAAGGTCCATTTTAAAGTAAGGATATACTGGTCAAAATTTTAGTCTTGCTGACTATCACCTAGATTACAATTTTTGCGTTCGGGTTTTAACGCTGAAAAAATGGTAATTTCAGCATTAAAACAGCACTGCAGCCATTACAAGTCTTGTCAGTATAGCTGTACCGCGAGCCTTTTAGCCTGTAACGCAACGTCAGTACCGCACTCATAAAAATTATGTTTTTTCATGGGACTTCCATAGCGCAGCCATTACGAGTTTTGCGGTGAAGCTAAAAAGCTTGAGTTCCAGCCTATACCGACAAGATCCTTTTCGCAATCTAAGAGCAGTAGTTATGAGTTTTACGCAAAAACTGTTACAAAACTGTTACTTAAAACTCATAACTAAAGTGTTACAAAGTACACTAACACCCATGAACTACCTGTTAACCCCTAAACAGAGGCCCTCCCGCATAGCAAACACTGCATTAAACCTATTAACCCCTAATCTGCCGCTCCCAACATCGCAGCCAATAATAAAATGTATTAACCCCTATTCTGCCGCTCCCCGACATCACCACCACTATACTAAAGTTAGTAACCCCTATTACCCTGCACCTCAACATCACCCACACTATAATAAATATATTAATCCCTATTCCGCCGCTCCCGACACTGAAGCCCCCCACAACAATAAACTAATTTAAACTAGTAACCCTTAAACCTAACGCCCCCTAACTTTATATTAAAATTACAATTTCCCTATCTTAAATTAAATTAAAACTTACCAGTCAAATTAAAAAAACTAAGTTTAAACTAACAGTTAAACTAATATAACTATTAAACTAAAATTAAACTAACTACCAGTTAAAGAAAACTAAAATACACATTAAAAAAATCCTAATAATACTATAAAAATGATAAAGGGGCATATTTATCAAGCTCCGTATGGCGCTTGAAGCTCGGTGTTTCTACAAAAAATAACAAACACTAAATTATGAAAAATAACAAATGAAATTATTAAAAATAAAAAATAATTACAATTAATCTAATAGCACTATAATAATAGAAAAAAAACACCCAAAATAAAAAAAACCTAGCCTACAATAATCTACCAATAGCCCTAAAGAGGGCCTTTTGTTTGGCATTGCCCTAAGTTAAACAGCTCTTTTACCTGTAAAAAAAACAAAGAGCCCCCAACTGTAAAACCCACCACCCAACCAACCCAAAAGGCATTTATCTCTTTTGCATTGCCCTGAAAACGGCATTTAGCTCTTTTAAGAGAAGCCCAAACCGTAAGCTAAAAAAAAATCCTAAAACTAACCCCCGAAGATCCTCATCCAGGCGGCGAGAGGTTTTGATCCAAGCAGCTCCATCTTCATCCATCGCGGAGGCAGAGCATTTGATGCATGGAGACGGAGGTCCAGGTGAATGTCCAAGGTGGAGGTCCAGGCGGAGGTTCAAGGCGGAGGTCCAGGCGAAGATCCAAGGCAGAGATCCATGGCAGAGGTCCAGGCGGAGGTCCATGGCAGAGGTCCAGGCGGAGATCCATCGATCCAATTCAAATTAGCCAATAGAATGAGAGCTGCTTAAATCCTATTGCCTGATTTGAACAGCCAATAGGATTTTAACAGCCCTAATTCCTATTGGCTGATTTAAAATTTTCAGCCAATAGGAATGCAATGGTACACCCAGTATAAAAGGTGTACCTTGCATTTTAATCCTCAGTGTGCGGCAGACAATCGCATGAAGAGGACTTCCACGTCTGATCGATGGACCTCCACCTTGGACCTCCACCTGGACCACTGCCTTGGACCTTCGTCTGGACCTCCGCCTTGGACCTTTAACTCTTAAACCGCAAAACCCCTACATCGCAATAAACCTATTTACCCTATTAACCCCTAAACCGCAAAACCTAGACATCGCAATAAACATAATTAACCTATTAACCCCTTAAACTGCCAAAACCCACAATGCAAATAACTAATAAAAATACTAAGCACCCTAACCTAACACTCCCTTAGGTAACACCTCCTAAATTAAAACAAATTAACTAAACTAAAAATTACTAAAGAGACAAAAAGAAAAACGAGCGCAGCCACGACTCAAGGTAAAAGTTTTAATGCCTCCAAATTGCGCATACATACATATTGCACTTACAAGAGCTTAGATAAAAACAGGCGCCTCAATGTGGCAGATCATATAGGATTATTCAGTCCCGGTTCAGCTGTGATTTTTACGTCTTCTTTATAATTGAGCTGTCTCCGGTATACACCGTAAGTTATTGATCATCCAGCAGACGGACTTTGTTCTTTTAGTGACTGCTGCCTTGTGCCTTTTTCTTCTACGCGTTTCGTCCGACCTCTGCGAACTTTCTCAAGACTTGCAAACAAGGTATACCTTGTTTGCAAGTCTTGAGAAAGTTCGCAGGATGGCAAATTAACCACTCTGAAATTGTTATGTGCCAAACAAGAGTTGTGGTACAGACACAAGTCAGTTTAAACTCAAATGGCAGAGAGTAAGTATTTTTTCATAGGAACGTATAAGTATCAAACACAAATGTCAATAGGATGGCTCAGCAATAAACATACATCATAACTGCTTTAGCTCTAGATACAACCTGACTGCTTCTTCCAAACAGAGAGATGCCGATTCCAGCAGCCGTTAGGCTGATAGCAGTATGTGTGCGTGTCCGAGTGCTGTGAGAAGCAACTGAGCTTGCCTGTGTGCTGAAAGCGGTGCCGGTGCTGCCTGAGAGCTGTAAGTGGCTGCAGATGATGACGTAGGCGTAGGAGACGCAGACAGTGTCTTACTCGATGCAGGCAGCTGAGCGGCTGAGATTGAATGAGAGCAGTTCAGGAAAACAACGGAGGCGAGCTTGGAGCGGATTGGCTCAGTGAACACACTAACAGAGGTGTGTACTGCAATTATCCAGCAATGAGGAGTGGTAGATTGGCAGGTAAAATAGGGTAGAGGGGATGGAAGGGGCCAATAGGAGAAGAGGATCTGACATATACCCCCCCCCAAGGATACCCACAGCGAGGGTTCATGGACCAGGTCGATCCAGATTCCGGTGATGAAAGAGTGAAACACACCGAGGTGCAGAAACAGAGGAAGCAGGCTCCCAAGAATCCTCAGCATGATCATACCCTTTCCAATGTATCAGATATTCAAGGTCACCCCTACGACGTCTAGAATCCAGAATAGCCTGAACTTCATATTCCACATCCTGGGAAACATCATGTGAAACCACATTAGATGGTAAATGACCAGACTGACAAGGTTTGACCAGGGATACATGGAACGTGGGATGAATCCTATATGAATCAGGAAGGCGAAGGGTGACCGTAGCTGGATTTTTTATCGCCACAATCGGAAATGGACCGATGAAGAGTTTACTTAACTTTCGTGATGGGGTATGCAAGCGAAGATTTTTGGTAGATAACCAGACTAGTTGACCAACCTGGTATGGAGGTTGAGGTTTGTGTCGCAAATCGTAATACTTTTTATGGGAGGCCTGAGCAAGTTTGATGTTGTTCTGAGCAACAGTAAAAGTCTCCGAAATATCATTCAAAGTATCATTAACTTTTGGATTTGGTGAGGGTGTGTAAGGCAGGTAGCTAATTCTGGGGTGGATTCCATGATTGATAAAAAACGGACTGAACCCAGTAGATGAATTAGTGGCATTATTGTAGGCAAATTCTGCCAATGCAAGATGGTTGACCCAAGATTCCTGTTGATTGGAACAGAAACAGCGGAGGTACTGTTCCAACCACTGGTTTGTGCGCTCAGCTTGCCCATTTGTTTGGGGGTGGTAAGAGGTAGTGAGTTTTTGTGAAATGTGTAACGTCTGACAAAGAAGTCTCCAAAAGCGTGAAGTGAATTGAGATCCCCTATCTGTCAGTATTACCAAGGGCAAGCCATGTAACCGAACGATCTCTTTAATGAACATGTCACAAGTTTGCTGTGCGGTAGGTGTCCCAACTGCTGGTAAGAAATGAGCCATTTTTGACAGCAGATCAACAACCACAAGTATAGAGGTGTAGGAGGAAGATTTTGGAAGATCGACAATGAAATCCATTGCAATGTGAGACCAAGGAGCGTCAGGTACTGGATAAGGCTGTAGAAGTCCCACAGGAAATTGATGAGATGGTTTGGAGGTAACACAAGTGATACAGTGGGTGATATATTCATGTACCGATGTGGACATGGATGGCCACCAATAGCTGCGTTTGAGCATGTTCAGGGTTTTTCGTTCTCCAAGATGTCCTGTAAGAGGGGAGTCATGATGAGTTTGTAGAAGGGTGGTTCTGTAGGTTGGTGGAATGTAAAGCTGATTCCCATGGTAGTATAGGCCATTTTGTTTCTTAAGAAGCAGATGGAGAGGTTTTGTGGCATCCTCGAGCTGACATTTCTGGAACTGAGGATCAGAGATCACAATCATGCCTAAGAACTTTGATCTAGGGATTATAGTGGTTGGGGCATCTACTGTAGGTGGCCTGGTATCTTTTCTAGATAGAGCGTCAGCCTTGCCATTACGGATACCAGGACGGTACGTGATGATCAAATCAAAACGAGAAAAATACAAATTCCATCGAAGTTGTCTGACGGACAGCGTTCTGTTTTGTTGCAAGTATTGCAAATTCTTATGGTCTGTTATAATGATAATGGGAAATTCTGCTCCTTCCAAGAGGTGTCTCCACTGATCAAATGCTGATTTTATTGCAAGCAGTTCTTTTTCCCCTACGGGATAATTACGTTCAGCTGCAACCATGAGCCTAGATAAATAAGCGACAGGATGCATCGTGTCAGTAAGTGATTGTTTCTGTGACAGCACTGCGCCCAGAGCGTAATCCGAAGCGTCGACCTCTATGATATACTGTAATTTTGGATCTGGGAATTTAAGGATAGGTGCGGTGGTGAAGTCTGTTTTCAATTTTTGGAAAACCCTTTGACAGTCTGTTGTCCAGTTGAATGTTTGTGTATGTTTTGTTAAGTCAGTAAGGGGTGTGGCTGTGTGTGCGAAGTTTCTAATGAATTTACGATAAAAATTGGCAAAGCCAAGGAATCTTTGCACGTCTTTTCTGGTTTTAGGCGTAGGCCATTGAGTGATAGCTTGAATTTTAGTGTCATCCATCTTAATGCCTCTGTCAGAAATGATATAACCAAGAAATGTGACTTGAGAGCTGTTAAACTGACATTTTTCTAATTTTGCATACAACCTATGTTCACGAAGCCGTGCTAATATAGTTCTCACGTGTGTGACATGATCTTGTTGGTTGTCAGAAAATATGAGTATGTCATCAAGATAAACAACGATGTAATTGTCTAGAATGTCTCTAAATATGTCATTTATGAAGCACTGAAATGTGGCTGGATGTTACATAACCCGAAAGGCATGACTGTATACTCATACAGGCCGTAACGAGTTCTAAAAGCTGTTAACCATTCATCTCCAGCCCTCATTCGTATGAGATTGTAAGCGCCCCTAAGGTCCAACTTTGTGAAGACCTTCGCAGTGCGTAATCTCTCTATTAGCTCCGGGATGAGCGGTAGAGAGTAACGATTTTTCTTAGTTCTTTTGTTAAGCTCCCTATAGTCGATAATAGGCCTAAGTGACTGGTCTTTGTTTCTTACAAAAAAGATACCAGCCCCAGCTGGAGAAGTGGAAGGTCTTATAAAACCTTTTGAAAGATTTTCCTGTAGATAAAGTTTTAGGTGATCTAATTCGGGTTTTGAAAGTGGGTATATATGTCCTACATGTATGGTTGCACCTGGCAATAGGTCGATAGGACAGTCATATGGCCTATGTGGAGGGAGTGTTTGTGCATCAATCTTGTTAAACACATCTTGGAAGTCAGAATATTCTACTGGTAATATGTTAGTGGTTGAGAGTAAAACGTTGTCAAGGGGGTAACATGTCTGAGAACAATAAGATGAAGTCAAAGTAATAGTCATATGGTGCCAATCAAAGTCTGGTTTATGTACTTGTAACCAGGAAAGACCAAGTATAATAGGATAAAGAGGACTTGGTATGACGTCAAAACTAATTGACTCTCTGTGTCCAGTATTAGTATACATAAGTAAAGGTATTGTTTCTAGGGTAATTGGTCCAGTTGAAAGTGTAGAACCATAAACCAAATTAATAGAGAAGTTTTGCTTGTGAGGGTATTTTATTTCTATTTACAAAATCAGAATCAAAATAATTCCCTGAAACCCCGGTGTCAATAATGGCGTCAATCTTTATGCTGTGAAGATCCCACTGTAAGATAAGAAGTACAGATATATGAGGTTGTGTATGTTTTGTTAGTGATAAACTAAGAGAATTTGTTATGTTCTTACCTATTTTTGTCTTTTTTAACAGGGGACAGGCATTCACATCATGCTCTGGGGCAGCGCAGTACATGCACAATCTAAGTGCTTTTCATCTGCCTTTTTCCTCTGTAGAGAGGGGTCCTCTGATGAAACTGATATCCATGGGAGATTCTGACTCCTTAGGAAGGCTTGAGGATGGATTATAGCGCCTGTAGGTGCCTGGAGGGTTATTTGCCCTTTCTTGCTTGCGTTCGCGCAACCTTCTGTCAATAGTGGTGCAGTGGATAAATAGATCCTCCAATCTCTCTGGAACACCGGTGCGTGAAAGTTCGTCCTTGATGTCCTCAGAGAGCCCAGTTCTAAACTGGTGTTTAAGTGATGGTTCATTCCACTTAGACTCAATTGCGTATATTTTAAACTGTGAGATGTAATTCTCAACTGGTTGTCTGCCTTGTCTCAGAGCCCTTAGAGAGGTTTCCGCAGACTCCTGTTTAAAGGGATCGTCATATAGCGAAGAAAATGCGGTTAGGAATTCCTGTATGGAATTAAGTATGGGGTTTTGTGTTTCAAATAAGCTGTCTGCCGAAGCACGGGGCTCACCCCTCAAATAGGAAATTGTAGTCAAAACTTTTATTCTGTCATTATTATAAGTTCTTGGTTTAAGTTCAAATAGTAATAGACATGCATTCCTGAATTCCTTAAATGTTGCTCTATTACCAGTGAATTTATCTGGCAAAGAAACCTGAGGCTCAGGGAGTACATCTGTGTGTGCAGGTTTAGCTGTATAGAACTCTCTAAAGCAGTCTTTAAGCACTTGGTTTTCAGTTTGTACCTCCCTGAGTGTTTGTGTGATAGTATCCATACGTTGTGTTAGAGTAGTGACTGGATTTGCTAATTCATTCACATCCATAGTTACTTATAACCTCTAACTTAGGCTGGATAATTATATCAGTGCTTAACAATATTCACACCTATTTGTAATAGGCTTTTCCAAATGGAGGTTAGTTCAGAGGATTTCCTATATGTCACTAGGATGTTCCTGGCAAGTAATTATAATAGTATAAATTGTAGTTTGTGTCAGAGGTGCTAACTCACATCAACTGATGGCAAATTAACCACTCTGAAATTGTTATGTGACAAACAAGAGTTGTGGTACAGACACAAGTCAGTTTAAACTCAAATGGCAGAGAGTAAGTATTTGTTCATAGGAACGTATAAGTATCAAACACAAATGTCAATAGGATGGCTCAGCAATAAACATACATCATAACTGCTTTAGCTCTAGATACAACCTGACTGCTTCTTCCAAACAGAGAGATGCCGATTCCAGCAGCCGTTAGGCTGATAGCAGTATGTGTGCGTGTCCGAGTGCTGTGAGAAACAACTGAGCTTGCCTGTGTGCTGAAAGCGGTGCCGGTGCTGCCTGAGAGCTGTAAGCGGCTGCAGATGATGACGTAGGCGTAGGAGACGCAGACAGTGTCTTACTCGATGCAGGCAGCTGAGCGGCTGAGATGGAATGAGAGCAGTTCATGAAAACAACGGAGGCGAGCTTGGAGCCGGATTGGCTCAGTGAACACACTAACAGAGGTGTGTACTGCAATTATCCAGCAATGAGGAGTGGTAGATTGGCAGGTAAAATAGGGTAGAGGGGATGGAAGGGGCCAATAGGAGAAGAGGATCTGACAACACCAGCCAATAGGATGAGAGCAAGTGAAATCCTATTGGCTGTTCACAAACCAATAAGATTTCACTTCCTCTCATCCTATTGGCTGATGTGAAAATGTCAGCTAATAGGAATGCAAGGTACCCCAATAATTATGGGGTACCTTGCATTTAATCTTCAATGTGTGGCGGACAATCGCATGAAGAGGAACCTCCACACCGCTGCTGAGCACAGCCCCCGGGAACCGCCACCAAGGACAATCACCACCTCCGAGGATCCCCATATCTGGATACACCACTCTGCATTTCCGCTCCACGCCACCTTCATTGTGGATGAAGATGATATACCCGTATGGAAGAAGATCTTCTCCGCCGGACTTCAGGACCTGTGAGTATCTATTTGGGGCTTTAGTGTTATTTTTTTTTTACTTTTTATGTTTTTATTTTTATTTTTTAACTTAGGTTTTTTTTGGGCAATTGTAAAACATCTAAATGCCTTTTTAAGGGCAATGCCCATCCAAATGCCCTTTTCAGGGCAATGGGTAGTTTAGTTTTTTTTAGTGTTAGGTTTTTTACTTTGGGGGATTTGGTGGGTGGGGGATTTGGTGTATTTTGGATGTAAAAGAGCTGATTATCTTAGGGCAATGCCCTGCAAAAAGCCATTTTAAGTGCTACTGGTAGTTTATTATTAGATTAGGGAGTGTTTTTTATTTTGGTGGGCTTTTTATTTTCATAGGGATTAGGATAATTTTTTTTAAATTTGGTAATTTGATTTTTTATTTTCTGTAATGTTAGTCTTTTTTATTTTTTTGTAAACTTTGCTTGTTTTTTTGTAACTTTAGAATTTATCAGTTTAGGTAATTTTGGTTAATTTAAGGGGGTGTTAGGTTAGGGAGCGTTAGGTTAGGGTACTTAGTTATTTAAATAGTTATTTGCATTGTGGATTTTGGCGGTTTTAGGGGTTAATAAATTAATTAGATTTATTGTGATGTGGGGTTTTTGCGGTTTAGGGGTTAATAGGGTAATTAGGTTTATTACGATGTGGGGGGTTGATGGTTAAGGGGTTGTTAATTTTATTTTTACTTGCGATTTTTTGTGGATGGCGGAAATATAGGTAAAGAAGTGTTAGGTTTATTATTGGGAGGCGGCTCAGTCTACACATTATTTATACAGTCACAATGTATGGTGACTGTATAAAAAATGTAGACACTGACACTTCTATAATAAGCATTTGTAATATATATATATAATGTACATACTGACACTTTAAATAATAAAGAATTTAAACATATGTATTGAAAGGAGGTGTATGTATAAGTGTCAGTTTGTACATGATTTTTATTAATGCTTATTTTTTCAGTGTCAGTGCCTACATTATTGATACAGTAACTATGCATTGTTAAAGTATAAATTATGTGTGGGCGGAGTTAAGGAAATTGCTGATCGCAACTTCCAAAAATATTTTATGGGCATAGGAATTAACATATACCTCAGTGTCAATCAAACACTGCACGTTTGTGGAAACCCATGCCTCTCGCTCGCAGCAAATCGCGTGTGTTTTACTTGCGGCTTAAGGTTTAATATTATCTGACGCAGTTAGGAAAAAGCAGTCTGTGAGGAGACTTGATGTAGAGAGAGATCAGCTACTTTAATAGCGGAAGATCGTATTTAGTTTAACTTTTTAGCATTATTAGTTATTCCAACCAAAAAGCTTTTTTAAAAGCTATAGATAAGACTGTTGTTTTTTTATTTTTAACAGCTTTTTTCAAAGCTTTAGTGGTGACAAAAAAAACATAGGAGATTTAACATCATAAGCTTTAAAGAAAGCTAAAGAAAAGGACGATAATGTTATAAAGCTTTTTTAAAACCTCAAGTAGTTAAAAAGTAAAAAAATGAATAAAATGTTTTTGCTACATAAGTAGCACAGTAACATATAAGATATATTAAGATATATAGAAGAACATAAAGTATACTCTTTATTAATAAGGTATACTATTTTTTTATTAAAAAAATAAAATAATAAATTAGTTTTATTTCTTTGAAAAATATTTGTAAATGTAACTATAGTTAAGAAATATATAGCAAATAGGGGTTGCTACATATGTAGATTTTATATATTAAGGACTATAGTCTGTCCAAATAAGTCCATTCATTTTAACTTTAGATTAAATATATATTTTTATAAATATATTTAGGAAATTAGATCCTCAAAAAAGGCGTTACAACACCAGTAGATGAATTTATATACTGTATATAGATAGATGAAAGCAGCATTGCTAATTAAAGTGTTGCTATATCAATATCATTATAACAAACATAAATATTATTTCTACATCAGTAGCCTTATTATTTATACTATATTTGGCATATATTTAGGACAACAGTCCATCCAGATAAGGTTGTCACTATACCTGTTGGTTATTTAAATATACAATTTCAATAAGTTTGGCAAATAGGGTTTGGCTAAACTGGTATATTTATTATATATATAGGACAGTTGAACATAACAAAAGCTGTCACTACACCTGTAGAAATATTTATATATAGATTAAAGCAGTTTTCACAATACATTTTTGCTACTTTGGTAGCTTTATTATATATTCTGTTGTTTTATTAGAAATGTCATATTTTTAGTATAATTAAGACAGTAGTCCATTCAAATAAGGGTGTTGTTACACCTGTAAGTTATATATATATGTATATATATATATATATATATATATATATATATATATATATATATAATTCACCTGTAGATGAATTTATATATATATAGATGAAAGCAGCATAGCTAATAAAAGTGTTGCTATAACAATATCATTGTAACAAAAATAAATGTTATTGCTATATCTGTAGCCTTATTATCTATACTATATTTGGAATATATTTAGGACAACAGTCCATCCAGATAAGGTTGTCACTATACTTGTTGGTTATATAAAATAAATATACATTTTCAATAAGTTTGGAAAATAGGGTTTGGCTAAACTGGTATATTTATTATATATATATATATATAGGCTGAATATAAAAAAAGGCTGTCACTACATCTGTAGAAATATTTATATATAGATTAAAGCAATTTTCACTATAAAATGTTTGCTACTCTGTTAGCTTAATTATATATCCTGTAGCTTTTTTAGAAGTTACATATTTTCAATATATTTAGGACAGCAGTCCATTCAAATAAGGGTGTCGTTACACCTGTAGGTTATATACATATATGTATAATATACCTGTAGATTAATTTTTATATATAGATAAAAGCAGCTTTGCTAAACAAAGTGTTGCTATGTCTGTAACATTATAACAAAAATAAATATTGTTGCTACATCTGTAGCCTTATTATCTATACTATATTTGGCATATGTTTAGGACAGCAGTCCATCCAGATAAGGTTGTCAGTATTTGCAGAAACAATTGGGATAGACTCCCTGGAAAGAAATCCTATGTAGCACTCTCTGCCCAGACTGGGGTAGAGACAACTAGTATAATTTAAAATGTAACTTTTATTGATTAACTTAAAAAGATGGGTAGACATAGACAATTAAAATCACTCTATCTCTAGTTGCTACTAGCAACTGTCTCTAGTTGCTATTTGGCGATTCTTGAGACCGGTTAGTTCATATATTTGGCCTTGATTATATGTTTAAATTATTCGGTACTCACTCGTTTTGATCACCTTTAAATAAATAGGGATAGTAGGTGTCCTATAATTTGTGTCTGTAGGTGCGTTATTTTTTCATTGTTGGTTGAGGCTCTTTAAATTCCAAAAATTGAGTGTGAATTTATTTAAATTATTGGCCTGGGTTAGCGAGAAATATTTAAGGCTTTATTCACATGGATACACAGACCCTTTATTATGTTGTTTTTAGTGCTTTGGAGCTCACTCCACTAGGTTAAATTCCATGTTTGTGCATGAATTTATTCAAACAATATCAATTGTACCTTGCACTGATATTATCTATGATCATACAGTTGCCATTTCTCTATTTGATGTCATATTCCCCTTATGGGTTTTGCAATGTGGTGAGTTTAAACAAACGTTTTCTTGGTCACTGTCAAATACAGTGACTGTGTGAATTTAAGCCTATACTTCCTTTAATCACTGTCAAATAAAGTTATTTAATATATCTTGCATTGCACTATTCTCTAGAGTGACAATCTTGCAACCTAGAGTGACAATCTTGCAACCTAGAGTGACAATCTTGCAACCTAGAGTGACAATCTTTCAGTCTTGGGTAACAATTGAAGCTTGGGTCACTAGCTAGTGCAGTAAAGCCATGCTGTATTTTGTTATTTTCTAGCCCCACACTTGTATAATTCTGTGGTCACGTTATTATAACCGTAATAGATTACTGTGACGGTTAGTGCTTGTTTTCTATCTCCGTCGTGTGGTTATTATTGGTAGTTTCTATCGGCTCTTAAATTATTATTGTGCTAGGAGTTGTATATAGTTCTCCAATTGCTGTGATCTATATTTAAGTATTGATGCTTTATGCGTGATTAAATGGTTCACATTGTGGTGTAATGCATTGTTTAGTGATTCACTTTGTATTGTGTTACCATACAGCCTAATAGTCACTTGATAGTAACGCCTTTATGTATGGGTTTGTTATGCTAGTAATGTTTCTGCATATTCCACCATTCACGCTGTTAACTCTATTGCGTTTGATATGCTAGTAATGTTTCTGCATATTCCACCATTCACGCTGTTAACTCTATTGCGTTTGATATGCTAGTAATGTTTCTGCATATTCCACCATTCAAGCTGTTAACTTTATTGGTGCAATTTCATCTATTATTGAGCAGTTCGCTATATCAAACGTGTCTCGCAGCACACATTATTTGTAACTTTTAACTGATACTTTAAATACACATTCATACAGCACCAGTAATCGGACGCTGATTCTGGAGACCTTAGAACTTGTTATGAGTATATTGGCATCATCTGTGTTCAAATTCACACTGCAGTTAGTGATACTTATATATTTATCTCCATTCACACTGTGTTTAGCTACACATACATGCGTTGTTAGATAAATTAGTATATACCGTAATGTGTGCCCCAAAACACCTTAACAATAAGGGGCTATGCTCTTATGAGTTGTGGTTATATTAACAGCATTCACTCCCAAGCTGTCAGTTCCGAGCTAAACTCGTTACAATGGGCTTTATATTGACCTTGTCACTGATATTAGATATTTATCAGTTGCGACTATATTAGCAACCTATACTGCTATGTTGCCGTATACAATCAACAAACCCTCGTCGCACTCATTAGAATGCGCTACTGTTATCCTTAGACTAATAATAACTCTTGGTCTCGCTTTCCCATATTAACTGTTATCACACTCATGCTGTTTAACCGTTAGGTTGTCATGCTCTCACACTCTTATATCATATATTAGTTAGCACCTCAAAACCCTTTGACTATTTGGTTTTGCAACTGAGATAGATTGTATTAAAAAACATATAGCTTTCTAGTGGGACCCCATCGTCCCACGCAACCCCCCTGACGTGTTTCGCCAACTAAGGCTTTATAAAAGGCGTGGTTCGAAGTATTTATTTATTTTTGCTTGCGGAAGTTCCACCTCTACCATGATTTCATTCATTCATGTCGGCTGTCATTCATGTGTGTACAGCCAATTGGGATCAATGTGGATTACTGAGTTAAGATGTTAAGGTGGACATATTTTTTGTTCCAGTACGGATCCTTAATTTATATCTTTCGATATAGGGATTCACAATTGTATCTATTTTATCGTATTGATTTCGTCCTAATGGATTCTAGACAGAAGGTTAGTTATGATTCTTTGTTATTGAACCCACTTGTTTATTATTAATGTCATTGTTAACATTAGTGGTGTGGTTCTCCGCTAAAAGGAATAGTTTAATTATTTATTAAACAAAGTTTGTTATCCAAATTTACGTTCACATCTTTTGGTAACCATATTATTTATGTTAAATAGTATGGCGTATTGAAGAGTATCAAGGAGAAAACAGTCATTTCCTTCTTTTGAGTTGTTGTTATTGTTTCTCCCACCTAAAAATGTATCTATGTGTTTACCATTTTTTGTGACTAATGTATTTCAATAATTAATTCTGAGTCACATAGTTCTCCTTGTATTTATGCTATCTAAAATACTGGGTGAGAGAGAGATATTTTTTTCTTTTCTTTTTATCAGCTTCATTTTTATTGGAAATGAATATTCTTTATGTATATCCCCTTGATGTCCTTGGGTTATGTATCTCCTGATTATTATTGTTATACTGGATTGTTAAATTCTTGAGTGCTTTAAGATATGAATTTGTTGTTTTCGTGTGTGGTAAGTGATTGTTCGTGGGTTTCCTTTTTATTATTATAATATGATCGGTTGTTGTCTTTGTTTTGTTTAAATATAATGCTATTCAGTGTTCCTTCATTATGCATTTTATATGATTTGAATTGGCTTGTTACTTTCACGGTTGTATTACCTGTTTATGTGTATATTTTGGATTTTTAATGTCCTATATAGGGAGTGCAGAATTATTAGGCAAATGAGTATTTTGACCACATCATCCTCTTTATGCATGTTGTCTTACTCCAAGCTGTATAGGCTCGAAAGCTTACTACCAATTAAGCATATTAGGTGATGTGCATCTCTGTAATGAGAAGGGGTGTGGTCTAATGACATCAACACCCTATATCAGGGGTGCATAATTATTAGGCAACTTCCTTTCCTTTGGAAAAATGGGTCAAAAGAAGGACTTGACAGGCTCAGAAAAGTCAAAAATAGTGAGATATCTTGCAGAGGGATGCAGCACTCTTAAAATTGCAAAGCTTCTGAAGCGTGATCATCGAACAATCAAGCGTTTCATTCAAAATAGTCAACAGGGTCGCAAGAAGCGTGTGGAAAAACCAAGGCGCAAAATAACTGCCCATGAACTGAGAAAAGTCAAGCGTGCAGCTGCCAAGATGCCACTTGCCACCAGTTTGGCCATATTTCAGAGCTGCAACATCACTGGCGTGCCCAAAAGCACAAGGTGTGCAATACTCAGAGACATGGCCAAGGTAAGAAAGGCTGAAAGACGACCACCACTGAACAAGACACTCAAGCTGAAACGTCAAGACTGGGCCAAGAAATATCTCAAGACTGATTTTTCTAAGGTTTTATGGACTGATGAAATGAGAGTGAGTCTTGATGGGCCAGATGGATGGGCCCGTGGCTGGATTGGTAAAGGGCAGAGAGCAGCTCCAGTCCGACTCAGACGCCAGCAAGGTGGAGGTGGAGTACTGGTTTGGGCTGGTATCATCAAAGATGAGCTTGTGGGGCCTTTTCGGGTTGAGGATGGAGTCAAGCTCAACTCCCAGTCCTACTGCCAGTTTCTGGAAGACACCTTCTTCAAGCAGTGGTACAGGAAGAAGTCTGCATCCTTCAAGAAAAACATGATTTTCATGCAGGACAATGCTCCATCACACGCGTCCAAGTACTCCACAGCGTGGCTGGCAAGAAAGGGTATACAAGAAGAAAATCTAATGACATGGCCTCCTTGTTCACCTGATCTGAACCCCATTGAGAACCTGTGGTCCATCATCAAATGTGAGATTTACAAGGAGGGAAAACAGTACACCTCTCTGAACAGTGTCTGGGAGGCTGTGGTTGCTGCTGCACGCAATGTTGATGGTGAACAGATCAAAACACTGACAGAATCCATGGATGGCAGGCTTTTGAGTGTCCTTGCAAAGAAAGGTGGCTATATTGGTCACTGATTTGTTTTTGTTTTGTTTTTGAATGTCAGAAATGTATATTTGTGAATGTTGAGATGTTATATTGGTTTCACTGGTAAAAATAAATAATTGAAATGGGTATATATTTGTTTTTTGTTAAGTTGCCTAATAATTATGCACAGTAATAGTTACCTGCACACACAGATATCCCCCTAAAATAGCTATAACTAAAAACAAACTAAAAACTACTTCCAAAACTATTCAGCTTTGATATTAATGAGTTTTTTGGGTTCATTGAGAACATGGTTGTTGTTCAATAATAAAATGAATCCTCAAAAATACAACTTGCCTAATAATTCTGCACTCCCTGTATGTCCCACCGGTTTTTGGTGTTATTGTACTTCGTACTGTACTAAATAATTTTACTTTGTGTGTGCCCTTGCTATTTTGGTGCATATGATTAGTTGTTGCGTGATTGTGATGTAACAGTGTTGGTGCGATGCTTTGCATTGTGTTGAAATTACTGTTGAAGCATATAAATTACCCTTGTGCTCATGTTTCAAAAAGGCTTGTGTTATTAATTAGTGCCATAGTGTGTACCTTGATTATTATTGGCAATTGGCCTGTGTCATGTGGGATGCTTTTCCAAATTATTGTTATGTTTCCATTTTTTCCTTTTTTGTGCTCTTGATTCTCTTTGTGCTCAGGGGTGCTCCCTCTTGTGGTAAGTAATTATGTGAAAAAACAAAATGTGATTTGTAATAGGCATTATCAAATTGCCTAATTTCAAAAAAAGGGGGGAATGTGAAAACTAAGTATTTTATTATTGAAAAATATTTGTGACAAACTAAAACCTAAAAAATAAAAAATTAAAATTAAAAAATGTTTTCTGATTTGTGATTTGTCATTACTGGTGAAATAATTATATAACTTTTTCTGAGATTATCAACTCTTTGTATGTTTGTAATTGTTTTTTTCTTTTTATACTTGAAAGAGTTATTTTTCTTTGCCATTGTTCACCTTCTGTTGAATATTTGGCAGATCTTATCCTCTTTCTTCTATAGGAATACAAAAAAGTTGTTATTTTCATTTATTCCATTAGGATGTACTGAATTTAATAAGTATATCCACTTGCTTTCAGCTTTAAGCAGAGCTGTTTCTAAGTCTCCTCCTCTTACACGTAGTTTGATGTGTTCTACTCCCCAGCATTGTAGACCTTTGGGGCTAGAATTGTGTTTTGATAGGACGTGTGATGCCACACTAGTTATAGCTTTGCCATCGGCTATGTCTTTTCTTGCATTTTTGATGTTTTTTAGATGTTCCATCAAACGTACTCTTATCTTGCGAGTCGTCATGCCTACATAATATAGTTGGCACGTGCATTGTAATACATATATTACCCCCTGGGTGTTGCAACTGATGTATTTGTTAATTTTATGAGTGTATCCAAACCTATCAGTGGTGGTATCTGTTCTTTTAATATATTGACATGTGGAACATGTTCCACATTTGAAGGAGCCTGGAGTGAAAGCAGTTGTTGTCCTCTTTCTGCTGTAATGACTTTGTGTTAGAATGTCTTTCATATTCCTCGAACGTCTAAATCCAATCTCAGATTTTTCTCCCAGTTGCATTCTTAATACTGGATCTGATGTTAAGACATGCCAGTGTTTGTGGATGATTTCTTTTATTTGATTGGTTTGTGAAGTGTAGGTCAAGATCAATCTAGTTTTATTATCTTTTTGTTTATTCTTCTTTCTTAATAGTCCTCTCCTATTGATGTTAATCACTTTATTTTTTGCTTTTTTAATACTTGTCTTACTATACCCTCTTATAGTTAGCCTTTCTTCAAGTTCTTTGGCTCTAATCTTGAAGGTACTTAGATCCGTGCAGTTGCGTCAAGGTTGTCAGTATACCTGTTGGTTATATATATATATATTAAATAAGTCTGGGTTTTGCTACTGCTGTAGCTTCAATATATATATCAAATTTTTATTTTTTTTTAAAAATAAGAAAACATTCCCTCTAAACTATGACATGTAACCCAAAATGGTCAGAAATTGTTTTAAATCTAAAAGAAGGTCAAGCAGTTGAATTTCAACCTGATTTAGTTGCAAGAGTTTTTCATTTAAAACTTCAAGAACTTCTTGATGATATCACAAAGAAACATGTTTTGGGTAAACCAGCTGCCAAAGTTCATGTAATTGAATTTCAAAAACGTGGGTTACCTCATGCACATATTTTGCTTATATTATGTGCACAAGATAAGCCTAAAAATGCACCAAGTTATTGATAGCTTTATTTGTGCTGAAATACCTAACATTGAAGTAAATCCATGGTTACATACAATTGTTACCAAACACATGATACATGGGCCCTGTGGGGAGCATAATCTAAGATCTCCATGTATGGTTGATGGGGTTTGCTCTAAGCAATTTCCAAAATCTTTCCAAGAAGAAACTTTAATCAATGTAGATGGTTATCCACATTACAAGAGAAGCAAAAAAAGTCTTTCAATTGAAATAAATGGTAAAAAAAATAGATAACTCTTGGGTTATACCATATAACCCATACTTGACATTAAAATACAACTGCCATATTAATATTAAAAGATGTGCTTCTATAAAAAGTGTAAAGTACATATTTAAATATATTTATAAAGGTCATGACTGTGCAAATATTGTAATTAAAGAACATGAAACACTTCTTCATGATGAGATAACTTCATTTATGGATTCAAGATATGTTAGTGCTCCAGAAGCAGCATGGGGGCTTTTTGGCTTTCATATGCACCAATAATCGCATACGTTTGTGCAATTACAAGTTCACCTTCCTGGAGAATAGTCAGTATATTTTACAGAAGACAATATTGAAACTGCAATAGAAAGAACACATTATAGAGACACAACTTTGACTGCTTGGTTTAAATTAAACAAAGAAGATTTGTCAGCTCATGCATATCTTTACACTGATATACCTCAGCATTTTGTTTTCCATCAAAAGACAACAACATGGAAAAAAAAGAGTACAAGATCGAGCAAAAAACACTATTGGTCGTATGTACTCTGTAAGTTTATTTTCAGATGTTGAGAGATTTTGTTTACGCTTGCTTTTACTTTATGTTAAAGGAGCAACTTCTTTTGAAGATATTCGTACAGTTGATGGTGTTCAATTTCACACATTTAAAGAAGCAGCTCAAAAACATTGTCTTTTTGAAGATGATCAATCTTGGGATTTAACTCTTCATGAAGCTGCAAGTGATATGATGCCTCGACTGCTTAGAGAGCTTTTTGCTCATATTTGTGCTTTAGCATCTCCACCAAATGCTAAAGAGCTTTTTGAAAAGTTCAAAGAAAATGTTTTTGAAGACTTTTGAAGACATCCAGGTCCCACACCAGAGTGTCAAAATTGTTTAAATTATGCAGTTAGAGATATTCAGGATATATTAATTGTTCATGGAAAAAATTGTCAAGATTTTGGTTTACCAAATCCTCCAATTTACCTGAAAATCTCAGAGATCTCTATGATGCTTCTTTTGAAAGTTATACTGGAGTTCAAATGAAGGCATCTTTTAATGACCATCAAAGAGAAAGTTTTGAAGAAATCATTGCTGCATCGGAAAATGACAGTTTACCACAAAGGTGTTATTTCCTTGATGGTCCAGGTGGTAGTGGAAAAACCTACCTATACAAGACTCTGGTGAGGACAATTAGAGGGAATAATGAGGTAGCATTAACAGTTGCTTCAACAGGTATTGCGGCAAATTTGCTGGAATGTGGATGAAAATACCACTCACAGTTTAAATTGCCAGTTCCTTTGGTGGATACTTCAACCTCTTCCATGAGGCAAACCTTTAATGATGCGCAATTGATCTGTAGTGCAAAGAAATTTATTTGGGATGAATCAACCATGTCTTCCAGTGATGCACTTAGATGTGTCGACAAACTCCTTCAAGAGTTGATGAACAACAACAAACCTTTTGGAAGCAAAACTATTCTGCTTGGAGGTAATTTTAGACAAACTCTTCCTGCTGTTGCACACGGAAGTAGAGCAGCTATCCACTCTGGCATAAGTTTAAACTTTTGAAGCTGACTAATAATGTCAGACCTGTTGATCCAGTGTTTAGCTCTTGGCTTTTATAGCTTGGAGATGGACTACTGACAAATGAGCATGGTTTACATGAATACATCTTTGAAATTCCATCCCAAATGATTTGCAAAGACTCCATTGTAAAGGAGATTTTTGGTGAAGAGTTAAAAGATTCTGATGCTTTTAAGTTTTCAAGAATGGCCATTTTATGTCCACAAAATAGTGATGTTGATCAAATCAATGAGGAAGTACTGAGTTTGTTAGAAGGGGAAACCTCTACTTACTTAAGTACAGATTCCACTGATGATGAATCACAGGAAGATAGGGATAATTACCCAGTTGAGTTTTTAAATGAATTGGCTCATTCTGGAATGCCAGTTCATTAACTCAATCTTAAAATAGGTAGTATTATTATGCTTTTGCGTAATCTTAACACCAAAAGAGGTCTTTGTAATGGCACCAGATTAGTTGTGAAAGCATTGCACGAAAATTTAATTATTTCACAAGTATTAACAGGTACAGCTGAAGGGCAAAATGTTTTCATTTCCCGAATAGACTTAGCCCCAAGTAATACTGAACTTCCTTTTGTATTAAGAAGAAGACAATTTCCAGTTAAATTAGCATTCACTATGACCATTAACAAAGCTCAGGGACAAACTTTAGAAAGAGTTGGCATCTATTTGCCAGAGCTAGTTTTTAGCCATGGACAGTTATATATAGCTTTTTCAAAGGTAAAAAGCTCTGCAGATGTAAATGTTAAGGTCATAGATGGACAAGAACAAGGGAAATTAATAACTGGAAGTGATGCCTGTTTTACTAAAAATATTGAATATAAATAAATATACTTAAAGTAGACATAATTTAAAGAGAAGATATTTTCTATATATTTAGGACAGTAGTTTATCCAAATAGAGTGTGGCTATATCTGTAGTTTAATATACAGAAAATATTTTTTATATATTTAAGACAGTAGTCCATTAAAATTATAGTATTGCTACCCCTGTAGCTTAAATATTTAGATAAAAGAAGAGTTACAAAATAGATTTTCTCTATATCTGTAGCTTAAAAAATAATTAGACTGCCCTTTGGGCAGGCTTATCGACTAGTAGTTATACATAAAATATAGATACTTATGTGTCAACCAACACAGCTGTATAAAGTAGTCAGTATATTATTTAAGATTATTATCCTGAAGGAGTATAAGAAATAAAATTATACAGTGATTAGTATTTAAATTAGAGTTGCTGCCAGAAGCAATGAAAACCAGATTTACTTTTCTAGAGATAATTTAAATAGTAAAATATATGCACAAATATTGTCACATTTTACAAATCACACTACCATCAAATATATCAGAGCACGATCATAGCTACATTTCCTAAGAGTGATGATTGATGCCAGAAAAGCATCTAGTTTCTTTAATGGGTCATGTAATAAGATTGAGTTTTTTCTGGTTATGTACTTACCATGTTGGACAAATCTTCAGTTTTACCTCTTTCACTGCCACTCAGACGTTCTGTGGACTTAGGTGCTTGAGATTCTATTTGTGATCTTATTTAAATTTATGCCAGAGAAAGTGATCTGCAAAAAATGCCCTGATTTTCTAATTTGCCAAGTACTTTTCCAGTTGTTGTATCTTCTGTGTTAACCTTGGAAGTGAGGTCACTCTGTTCATCTAAACACAGAATAAAAGCTCTCTCTACATATCGAATCTGATTTTTTTTGCATCACCACCACATGTTTTTTGGCTTATTTATTTTGAAAGCTAATTTTTATTCAGCCCCTTTACAGTCCTAGTGGTGGGCAGACATGCTTCTTCTAGCATGGAAACGAAAATAGTTTTATTCAGAGCAGGAACATCTGCTTTTAACACTAAAAAAATACATTGTAAAATATACTTGTTTTGACACAAGTACATTGTGTGGTTTTGTTCAAGACTAGATCCCATACAGTAAACACCTTGAGATTTGTATATTAAATGTTCAGTTAAGCACAATTAAACAACTTTGCAATATATTTTCATTATTTATTTTGCTTCCTTTTCATGTGTTAATTCTGAAAATTGAAATGCAAACTACTGACATCTCAGAAACAACTCTAATGCCTGTCCCTAATTGGCTTTATCAGATAACAACTGCAAAACAATTCATTATATACTAACTTTATGGCAGTGGCTTGTTTTCTGTGGCCTAAGGCCCAGATTGGCTCCTCCAAATAAGGAAAATGGGTGGCGTTTGGCTATGGAAAAATAATTGCAGTCAAATCTATGTTCATTTTTTTTAAACCATAAAGATTTGGCTGATATGTTATTCTATAGCAACACAACATAAATGTCTTTTAATTACAAAGTGTTCACTGTCCCTTTAAGATTTTTCTAACAGCACACACTTTTGATTCAGGGGTGACAAACCCTTAGAATATTTTATAATGCACACATCAAAATAAAATCTGAGTCTTCTATGTTGACTTTGGTGCAGCTGTTACCCTTTTGTTTCCTCATCACTGTCTCTGGTGTCACAGGTTTTATTAGTTTGAGACTAAGTTCTATCAGCTACCAACCATCATCTCCCTCCTATCTGGTCTCCCTCACTCACTTGATAATGTCAAATTATTAATTATTTTTTTAACTAATAAAAATATATATGTTGTGTTTGTGTGAGTACTGTTGTATGTGGGTATGCAAGTTAGTGCATGAATGACATGATTTTATATTTAGAAAAGCCCCTTTTGTTTTTGCCACTTGTACTTAGGGATGGGCGAATGTGTAAATTTTCGAATTTTGAATGTAGAACGAATGTTATTACCGAAATTCGAATTCTAAATCCGAATGTCGATAAGAACGAATATTCTTAAAAATTCAAAAATCGAATGTTATTTACAGTTTTCGAATGTCACTTTCGAATTTGAATGTTTAGAATTATATCGAATGTCCACATTCGAAATTTCGAATTTAACATTCTATTTAACAAATACTATTCAGAAGTTCAATAGTTCATGTGGTAGGGCGGGAATCTAGTAAATTGATACATAATAGATACAAATATATCATTTCGAATGTTTCCATATAGAATATTGCATAATTCGAATATTACATTTAAAGAAAGCATTAGAAATACTATTACGAACATATAAATTAAAATAAATATAAATTCGAATTTTTCGAATTCGAATATAAATTCGAATTTTTCGAATTCGAATATAAATTCGAATTTTTCGAATTCGAATATTGCATAATTCAAATATATCATTTAAAGAAAAAGCATTAGAAATACTATTACAATCTAAATTCAAATTTTTAGAAAAGAATATTTTCAAATGTAATCGTAAAATTCGAAACCGAACATTCGAAAATCGAATGTTAGAATATTATGTAAACATTCGAAATTCGATTCGAATGAACGAATGTGTTAAAATTCGTGCCGTTTTTCAAATGTTGCGAAACATTCGCCCATCCCTACGTTGTACTGCTCTCTCTCTCCCCAACAATGCAGTTGAAGATGATAATAACTGGTTGCTTTTATGCACAATGTGCAACAATGAAGCACATTTTTGTGATGTTCCACTTTTGCAATAGGCTGATGCAGCATTGCATATTATTTAATTGTGTAAAAATCACATCTGTTAAACATGAGATATGTTATGTAGGTGTAAACATAGGTGTGTGGCCAGGGAAGCACTAGCCCCTGTTCATAGAGCCTATGTGCTTCAGCCATGATCATCATTAAAGGGACACTGAACCCAAATTTTTTCTTTTGTGATTCAGATAGAGCATGAAATTTTAAGCAACTTTCTAATTTACTCCTATTATCAAATTTTCTTCATTTTCTTGGTATCTTTATTTGAAATGCAATAATGTAAGTTTAGATGCCGGCCCATTTTTGGTGAACAACCTGGGTTGTCCTTGCTGACAGTGCTGTCCAGAGTTCTAAACCAAAAAAAAGCTTAGATGCCTTCTTTTTCAAATAAAGATAGAAAGAGAACGAAGAAAAATTGATAATAGGAGTAAATTAAAAAGTTGCATGCTCTATCTTAATCACGAAAGAAAAAAATTGGGTTTAGTGTCCCTTTAATGTACACATATAAGTGAATGCTTTAATTGTTCATTAGTAGATTTTTAGGCCTGGCGAGTATTTATATCCCTATATTTCTAACTGTGTGCTCCCCTACATATGATTTTAATGTAATGTTAAAAAAAAAATCTATGTTATGGGTCACCAAATATATATGATTACTAAACAAATACGCATGTTTTTAATTCAACAAAGATGATTAAACTTTTATAAATAAACAAATGCCTTTGTTTTGTTATGACTTGTGGATAAAGGCAGGCACTGAAGATGTTGTCAATGTCTCTTTAATTGCATATTGACTGTCTGAGCTTGTATTTTATAGATACAGCTTTATGTTACTCAACCTTCAAAATTTCCAAGGCTGGAAATCAATAGGTATGAACAGAATCATTGAGCTGAAATCTTTCAAGCACCGCACATTTCTTTTTGTTCAGTAGACCAACTTGACTCCAACACAAAGACATCTTTTTACATTTTGCTTTATAATATAAAGTTTTACTTATCTCCTTCTTCACAGATAAAGAAATCTTAAGCATTGTTGCATAAGCTAAATGTCTATGCATATGTACAAGTGAGTACAAAGGAAATATGTTTAAGCTGATATGTAGGGCTGGGGGGTAAAATATTGCAGCCATATTCTCATCTTAATTAACTTAATATTACCCTCATCATTAAAAAAATATATTGATATTATATTGTTTATGTAAAGCTTTAGCAGCTAATTTGTCCTTATCAACAAAGCTGTATCATCCTTTGTTTATTTGCTTCCAACTCATAAGACTACAACAGCATTTGCTGATTATAAATTATTAATGATTCACAGGAAAGACAAATAAATCAATAGAAATGATCTGGATAAAAATGTTTCTCTGCAAAACATTTTGTAAATTAAAATTGGTTTGCTTAATCTGCTCAAATGTATTCTCTATAACTTGGAGTTATACCATATTAGGGCTAATATTTTATTTTTTAATAGTTATTTATTTTTCTTTCAGTAGTATCTTCCAAGAGATGCTCTATAATGCCAAATATAGTTCTTGGAAAATAGCTATTTAATAAGAGTAGATGCCCTTTTGATTATAAGTCACATTTATATATGAATGGTAGCTTTGGTTCATGGCATAACTATAACAGCATTTGAGACAGAGCCCTATTTGCTGTTCCTCCAATATTTTTACCCAATTTTCTGTATGTATATAGTCACCTACCACTGGTGGTATTTAATTCAGTATATTGCTGAATGCCTTTTATGTACCTTCAAGAGCTTTGCATTTGGTAGCAACAACTTAGCATAGTAGTTATATGGATACATTGCCTTTGAATATGGGCATGGTGGGTATAATGGGCATAATTGAACACATTTTTTAAAAACTTTTTATATTTTAAAGTATTTTTACTTTTTAATTAATTTTGAATTCATTAAGAAAATTAAATTACATGTAACTTACAGTTCTGAAAATGTGATTATGAAATAAAAAGAAATATTTTATAAGCATGATGGTGATTTCCATTTTCTCAAATTTCCAGCAGATCTTGTTAGCTGTATATGTCTATTAAATGTCTATTAAATACATTTCTATATGTAAATGTCTGTATCACCCACTATACTATTGCACATGAATAAGATAGTATCATTATTCTAAATCATATTGAAATACAGGTAAACATGTTGAGTAGGACAGTTTTGCATTTTATTAACCTCTTTTGTGTATTGAATTCAACATTTTTGTTGCCAAATAAAATGAAAAACCTGTGGCCAGGTGGTTGTGATCACCAAAACCATTGCTGTCCGTGTATTGTATGGGTGATTATCAGGCTATCTACTTGGATCTGAGCCAAACTTTTCCCAGTACTGTAATTATGCTATCACTTGAGATGTGATCACTTAGAACTTCAAAAACATGGATCATGAGCCGCAAAAATGACAATAAATAGGTTTAGAAAGATTGGAACTGACCAATTTTAGGAGTTAAAAACACTGTTTTCTTCAAGAAGATATGCAATAATAAAATTATTTAACCTATAGGAGCACAGTAGTTATGATCTTCTATGTCCATTTAAATTAACAACAAGAGGAATATATTTAAAAGCTTATATGATGTAATAAAAACCAAAACACTTATCCTCCTTTGAATTTAAATCCTAAAACTTATATATTAGATAAGTGTCTGCTGTATTAAGTGGGTAGCTGCATTGGCGAATTTAAAATGTTTAACTGTGACACAATAAAGCAAAATAAGGTTTTGAAATAAATAAATAAATAAATACTAGATAAATTGTCCTATGACTATAATCACAGATATGAGACCATATTCCTGTACCTTATTAAGGAATGACTTCATATAATATATATATATATATATATATATATATACATATATATATATATATATATATATATATATATATATATATATATATATATATATATATTATATAGTCAATAATAATGAAGTTATATATATATGTACTGTATATATCTATGGTGATATTGGTCCCAAAAAGTCATATTGCAGGTATGTGTGTAATATAGAGAGATGCTCAAAAATGCAATGTAATACATAGATATGGAATGATATGATTCTATCAAAATAAAATAATATTATAACTAATTATCAACTGATATACAAGTAAAGTCAAATATACATATATCTATATTGAATTATAACTACTGGTCCACTCATAGAAATATGACTTTTAAATACATCTTTTAAAATATTATAAGTAGGAAATATATATCATATGTATATATATATATATATATATATATATAAATGCGCTAAGTGTACCCATGTTTAGTCTCAAAAATATGTGCTCAGTTATATTAGATGGGACATATACTGAACAGATAGTTTATTAATACTAAGAAATAATAAATATATTAAATATACATTTAATAAAATATATTTTTCTGTAGTAGTATTTGCTAATGAAACTACACTCCGTTGCCTATTGTCCCCCCGGTGTTCAACACGAGAATTGCAACCAAAGGGTATTTTCAATTGTCAGGGGATTTAAAATTACACTATGCATTTCCAAGGGCCAATGAGAGATAAGCTCGGACTAAAATGGCGTACCCAGAGAATTTCCATTGGGTGATTTAGAAATGAAGGTGGAATTTGTCAGGGACAAAAAGACTATGCAAAGAAGGGGAAAAAAAACAAAAACACACTTTGGTTTGGGGCCTGGTTTGGATTAACTCTGTGTTTGTGATACCCTGTTTGCAAAAATACCTTCACGTATGACTTTGGAAAACTCTGATTGAAAAAGCTGAACTCTCATAATTGGTTACTGGTAATGTATTAAGCATTTTGATGTTTTTTTATTTTTTATGCTTTAAAGTAAATATATTCTTTATTGCTGTAGATTAATTAAGGCTTGCATTTAAAAAGGTACTTTATAGTTGCAAGCTAGTATTAAATAGACCAATGTTTCATATATTAAATATACTTGCGCTAAGTCAATTATTATTGAGAAAAGAGTTAAGCATTAATATTTAAAAATTCGATTGAGTTGCTGTGATATATTTTAAAAATTGCATTTATTATTGTGGTTAAATCTCTGGTTAATTATTGAAGTGATATAAGGCTATTTTGGGGTTAGTTGTTGAATAATAGTCTAGAGCAAATTCCATTAGACTTATTGAATTTGAGCTAAGATTCTTATTATAACATTGGGATATATTTCGTTAATCAAGTGTTATTAAATCATTAATCCATATTTTGGCATTGGGTTAATGTTAAAATTAATCACTTATTAAATATCACACATGAATTATACTAGAACAATTTATGCGTTAAGGTTAATTTATAGAAATATTGTGTGATACATGGTATAATAGACAATATCTATTGAATATTAATTAATATAGATTATTTTTATAGCCTGCTTGATATAGGATATTGTAACAACAAGACATATATATTTGGTCATGATCAATACACTATTTTCTGCATAAATATAATCAATGTTTTTATAGACATTAACTGGTCAGAACTCAGGATTAATTTAATTTTTAGATTAATTATTATTTATAATAATTTTATTGTCATAATTTATAGATACCTCAATAGCATTTTGGAATACACTACAGAGATTATATAATATTTTGGGGTGTATTGATAAGATTATATTATATTAATTGGAGGTATTGCTGACAATAATTTTATACTGCTATTAATTATTAATATTCATAATTCCATTAATCAAAAATATTGTTACTTAAATATATAGCACATTGGTGGCAACTGTTGCTGATAAATACATCAACATTACTGGAGGCACTCGCTAGAGACCATTACATATTTATCACATTTGATATATAATGTATTGTGTAGTAAATTATAGATATTATTTTTACAATAATTTAGATTATATGATCCTGGTTATTAATAATACCCTTAAAATTGCATTAGCATTTTAAATTGAATCATACGATAGGGTGCGCAAAATTATGAAACAAAAATAGTGTGTGTTATAAATGCTTGTGTATATGTATAATAAATATAAGTAGTAGATCTGCTAGTGATCATATAATATTCATTATGATCTAAATAGTCGTGTTATGACCGAAAATAAACCAATGTGATAACACTGTTGTGTATAATGTGATATAGACTTGCGGAATGCTTTTTTTTAAAAGAAATCTATAAAAAACCTACAATGTGCAAATCAATAAATAGAAAACTCTAAAAAAATAGTGCACTCACAAAAAAACTCCAGTTGGTGTGCAAAAATGGAAAGTGTGAAGTAAAAAAGTGAAAAAATATCAATAATAATCATATATTAAAAATCCGCAATGTGATATATATTCAATGTAAAAATACAAATGCAATTATATTCACTGTAAAGTCCAGCATATAAAAGCAACCAGTGGAATAAACGCTGTCAGAATCGGCAGATGTATAAGGCTGCTCCACTCCAAACCGGTGGTGAGTCAGATAATCTGTAGAATTGAGAGCAAAAGAAGAGAGAGCGCCTAAGGTGTAATATCGTCAGGGACCAAATGGATACAATCATAAAAAGTATCAGCCAAATGAATACTCACAAAAGGATTGGCACTCACAAGTAGTGCATACAGGCAGGCTGACCTTTATACAGTAGTCAGTACGCTGAGTGTATGGGATTCGTATCGGAGATCTGTTATGGTAGAAAAAAAAAAAATACAAAAACCCAATGGTGCAATATCGTCTGAACCCAGGTAGACACAGACAGAAACACAGTATCAGCAAGATGGATACTCACAAGGGAGTTGGCACTCACAAGTAGTGCATTCAGGTAGGCTGACCTTAATACAGCAGTCAGTACGCTGGTTGTTTGTAGCCGTTATCGGCTCAGGCTTGTCCTCCGCACACAGCGTGTGCACTGAATCAGCAGCTGTGGCTCAGCTGTTCTCTGGTGAGAGGAAATCCTCTAGATGTGACGTGGGGGATCCAAAACGTGCACCTGGAGCTGAGTGATAGCTCAGAGTGTACACAGTGCATAGAAGTTGTTAATCCAATATGGTAGTGACAAGATAAAAATGTGTAACTACATTGATGATTTGATTTTTTTATGGAGAGGTGATTTTTCCTCAGCAACAGTTTTTGCTGCTTCTCTCAATGAAAATTATTTTGGCTTTTCTTGCACTGCCGATATTAACAAGCAAACAATAGACTTTCTAGATCTCACACTAAGTTGGGATCAGTCAGGAAATCTTTGTTCTAAAACATTTTTTAAGAAAGTCGACAGTAACAGTTATCTAAATTTTAATAGCAATCATCATATTAGTTGGCTATCTAACATCCCTTTTAGTCAATTTGAGAGAATCAGACGCAATTGTTCATCATTAGAATCTTTTGACTCACAGAGCAAAATTATCTATCAAAGATTCCTTGACAAAGGATACCCCAATGATCTTCTGATTTCATGTAGAGATAAGGCCAGACTTTTAGATAGAGACACTTTACTCAATAAGAACAAAACCATCAAAGAAAAAGAAAAAGATAACTTTTCTGCAAGTCCATTGTTTATCACCCAATATAATAATAATTATAAACAGATTAGACAGATTTTAAACAAACATTGGCCTATAATACTCAAAGATCCTATCTTAAAAAATCTAGTAGATAGCTATCCCAGAATTGTATACACCAGGGCTCCAACTCTGAGGAGCAAGCTAGCTCCCAGTAAAAAAGTCAAACATACATTTTCCAATAAAAAGCCTACCAGTAATACAAATTTTCTAAGTCACATAGGAGTCTACAAATGTGGAAAAAGAGGCTGTAATACGTGTAAATATATACCATCTGGCATGAAGACTTTTTCCTCTAAGATTACTGGGGAAAGTTTTCCTATAAAAAAAATTCTAAATTGTAATTCTGTCTTCATAATCTATGTTCTTGAATGTGTCTGTGGGGTCCAATATGTGGGTCGCACCTCAAGAAAAGCTAGAACACGGTGGGGAGAACATCTACGTAATTGTAAAAATTGTAAAAAGAAAAAGGTTAAACATAGTATACCAGAACATTGCCTTAATAAGCATCAAGGCAACCCTGACATTTACAAATTTTATCCTATAGATTATGTACCTCCTTCAACAGATTACAATAGAATTATTAAATTAAGACAACATGAAACCTTCTGGATTCACAAGCTAAATACTCTATGGCCATCAGGCTTGAATTCAAATTTAGATTTGACAGCGTTTAACTAAGGAATACAATATTAAGAGTAGTCCACCAATATTGTCATGTACACAACATAGTTTTTGGTTCTACTATAAGTCATATATTTTAGTTATACAAATCTCATCAAATTACACCAAATCCATATATATATTCAGAGAAATACCGTTTATATACGTTTGGTTTTTCATTGTTACACCAAGCTATTTTATATATATAAACCACATACTTTTTCTATTTCTTTTCCAAATATATTGTGATCCAATACAGTCCAATATATCGCAATATATATCCTTAATCAAATCAATGAGTTTTAACATATCCAGTTTATAATCAGTTCATCTCCAAGTATATCGGTACTCATAATATAGTCACAACATCTGCTGAGTACATTACACACTTCAGATCTAATTAATAAACCCGCTGAGCACATTGCACACTTTGGTGAATGTAACATTAGGAGTGGTTCACTGGTATTGTCATGTCGATATTAGGAGGGGTATGCTAGTGTTGTCATGTTAACATTAAAATGTACACAATACATTTTTGGTTCTATCATAAGTCATACATTGTAGTTATATAAACCCCATTAAATTACACCAAATTCATATATACCCTTAACTCAATTAATGAGTTTTAACACATACTGTTTATACTTAGTTCACCCCTAAGTGCATTGGCTCTCATAATATAGTTGCAACATCCGCTGAGTACATCAGACACTTCAGATCTAATAAATGAATCCGCCGATTACACTGTACACTTCAGATTGATCTAATTCATTTTTACAAACAAGTTTATATAGCTCGTTTTAAGTCTTATTAGCCCCCCCCCCCTTTTTATGTTATTATTTTAACAGCCGCTGAGTATTTTGTACACTTTACTTTAAAAGTATTTTTCGGAGTTTTTTAATATTGTTTCCATTGACACATAGTACAATATTTTCTAATTTGCAAATAACATATTGGTCTTTGTATTGCATGTAACAAATGTACTTTATTAGGTTGTCAGCGTAATATTGTTTCTAAAATGTAACAAAATGCCTGGTTTTTTATTGGTGGATGTCCCAACCAATCATGACCTTTCTATGTATTTTTAAATGTTTTTTCCCGCTATACCTTTATTCTTACCTGAGGAAACGGCCAGTGAGCATTATCGGCCGAGAAACGCGTTGTATTAAGCTCCAAATAAATTCCTTTTTAATTATTTCTTCCTAGCATTTTGTCTTCCTTTTTCAAGAACTTTGGTTTTAAATATTTTTTAGTTACACATTTTTATCTTGTCACTACCATATTGGATTAACAACTTCTATGCACTGTGTACACTCTGAGCTATCACTCAGCTCCAGGTGCACGTTTTGGATCCCCCACGTCACATCTAGAGGATTTCCTCTCACCAGAGAACAGCTGAGCCACAGCCGCTGATTCAGTGCACACGCTGTGTGCGGAGGACAAGCCTGAGCCGATAACGGCTACAAACAACCAGCGTACTGACTGCTGTATTAAGGTCAGCCTGCCTGAATGCACTACTTGTGAGTGCCAACTCCCTTGTGTGTATCCATCTTGCTGATACTGTGTTTCTGTCTGTGTCTACCTGAGTTCAGACGATATTGCACCATTGGGTTTTTGTATTTTTTTTTTTTCTACCATAACAGATCTCCGATACGAATCCCATACACTCAGCGTACTGACTGCTGTATAAAGGTCAGCCTGCCTGTATGCACTACTTGTGAGTGCCAATCCTTTTGTGAGTATTCATTTGGCTGATACTTTTTATGATTGTATCCATTTGGTCCCTGACGATATTACACCATTAGGCGCTCTCTCTTCTTTAGCATTTTAAATTAACTAAATACTAAACCAAAATCATAATCTCTGTTACAAGAAGCAAATCAATTGAATCTGTACCCTATATTGAAATATGTTCCCCAAAATCACCCATTAGTCAGGCAGAAACACTTAAAACTGAAGCTATAACTCACTTTAAAAATAGATTAAATATTAGGGGGGAATTAGACCCTTATATTAAGATGCTTCAGACTAAAGCCAAAAATATTTCAAATAATATGTGGTGTGGCGAAAGTGAAATATTTCAAGGGTTATAAGTTAAAAACTTGGGGTCTGCTCCTCTATGTGAACGATGAAATGTCCTGTCAGATTGAAGGACAGAACTCACAATTGGAGCAACTTAGGGATGAAAATTATTCTTTAAGACTAGGTGAAGAAGTCCAGTATAAAATTGATGCACTTGCCCAGAACATGGCCACCTTACAAAAGCATAACCAAAAATTAGTAGCCAGAATAGAAAGTTTGAATGAACAACTCGCAGAGAGCCAGGAAGAAAAAAATATGAAAGGAGAAAAATATCAGGCTGAAACCCAGCACCAGAGAGAGCTAAATTAACTAAAAAGGCAGTATAGCAATAATAAGTCCCCCTCCGTTAGTGATGAAAATAACACAGAGATTATTAAATCCTTAAAAGTATTTGTAAGAAGTGAGATACAAGGTATAACGGAAGAAATTAAGCAAAGGACCCCAGATGTCTCAGAGATAAACTTACCACATAGACAGTCACTTAAGGGTTTAAATGCAGGGAATGTCTACACTTCAGAGGGAGAGGACAGTTAATATAGTGAGTCAGAGGGCGGAGTGAGCAACCCAGATAGCCCATATAATAATACACATAAGGGATCTCCCCGTAGTAAAAATAGGACAGAGAGGGAGCGCTCCAGCCCTAATACTAAGGTCCCTAGGAGAACCTAAGATGTACCTGATAAGGTGTATGACACCCATAAGATAATTAAATTCTTAAACTGTGCAGTACCTGTATTCTCCAAAAGGGAGACCACTTCTATAATCAATCACTTAGAGGCCTATGAAAATGCTTTGTCTATAATTGTTAATAGTGAGCAGTCTAAAATTGAATTTCTGCCATGGGTATTTGAAGGTAATTATTGTAAGTTTTTTATTTCACTGAAATATATAAATATTCATACTTGGAGTGAAATAAAATAACAGTGCAAAAGGGAGCTTGGGCAGTATCGTACCGCCACAGCTGCTAGAGCAGCTGTAGACGGTTTGAAATGTGGTGCAAATCAAAGTCCAATAGAATTCCTATCTACAATAAAAAGTGCTTGAAGTATGGCCAAAAACAATCCCAAATTTAAAAGTTTAGAATTTGTAAAAAATGTTTTGAAGCATTACCCTCACACATCAAAGTAAATCTGGCTAGAGACTTTGATGATAACTGTTCATTGGATTGGCTGATCAGAGAGAGTACAACATTATACTCCATTCAGTAGTCCAGTGAACAGGAGGTTAAAAGAGAAACAAGGCCCAACCCTAAAATTGTGGCAGAAACTAAGAAAACTTATGCAGAAGTAGCCAGAGAAAACAGGCCATCCCCACAAAGTTTTGAGTCTGCCCCTCCCCCGCCAAGGGCAGAGGCCCAGAATCTGCAGGCTGATAGAAGGGAATATACTCAAAATGGGGGGCATACCCAGATAAATAGGTATTCCCCAAAGAGACGAATACCGACAAGGTAAACGGTATCCACATAGAAATAGATACCATAAGTGCCGCAGATACTCTCAGGATAACCGGACACCCCCAATTAAATAGTGCTCCCCAGGAAATTAACGCTGGACAAGTTACACCAAAGACAACCGCATAAAGATAGACACAATAACTATGATTCTGGGGGATACCAAGGATCCAGGAATCAATACCCTGGGGCGTCAAAAAATCGGTCCATGGTTAGAAATAGTTTGTATAATCAAGTCGGTCAACTAGGTACCCAGCTGGCTAAATCATCTGAACAATTTGGCTCAGCAACCTAATAATCCTTTTTTTGGGGTACTGCCAGTGACTAACAGTGTGCCACAGGCACAAGCATAAATACTCAGATATTATCTGGGGGGAGACAAGTACCAGATGGGATAATGAATGTTAATAATGATACTAATCAAATTATCTCCCTACATCCCAGCAACAGAAGGCCTGACTGTGATGACAGGTGTCCTCAGACTGGAAATATTAATGAATCTCCTCTTTTGCATTTCTCCCTAAGTCTTATTCCCACAGGTGGATGTGCTGAGCAATCCTCACCTGGAGAAGAAAGCCCTGACTGTGATGCGGTACGCAGGGGACCCCTTATCCCTATTGCAGAGGACACGGTGGGTAAGAATTATGCCGTATCAGGTAATGTGGCTGATCCAGGTAACTCGTGGCAAAGCCCACAAATGTGTGAACATGCTAATTTTATGTGTGAAATGGTAGAAACTGAAGGGAGATATTATGTATTAGCTGAGCTCCAGGATTCAGTTACCAACCCTATCATGGGTCAATTGATACTGGATCACAGCCAACTATTTTATCCAACAGGTACTACGCACAGCTAAATGAACTAACGCCCCCACAAGCCTAAACTCAGGGAATTTGATAGTTTATTAAAAGGTGTTGGTTGTGACTCTATCATATTCTGGGGCACTGCATCGTTAAAGCTAAAACTGGGAAACAGGGTAATAAGACACACTGTCATTATAGTGGATCTGCCAAATGATCATTTAATAATTGGTATTGATCTTCTTAAGCATTTAAGTACCGTAATTGATTACATAAATAATATTATTTGGTCACAAGTCTAAAGACCTATTAATTATGAATGGTCCAGCACACCTCACACCAGACATTATTGTCATGTGGTGGAATAGAAGCCAAATGCTTTTGAAATATATTTAAGGAATAGCTCTGTACCTGAAATAACGGACCAACAAATAGATGATCAAACTCCCCTAAGTGACTCTGATAGTCATACCATTAAAATTTCACCCAGGAAAATAGCCCATATTTCCCTAGATAGCAATGTATTGAAAAAACCAAGTATGCCAAATTAAACTTAAAACAGGAAGCTAGCTATATAAGCGAAGGCTTATTGGTGCAGATAGCTGAACCTAAAGTAATTAAATACCTTTCTCCCCAAGATCACTGGGTCCATGATCTAAATGATAACTCTGAAAGCTATAGCATTATAGCTAAGTGTTTATTACCTATTTGCATAGGTAATAAATCAGTGAAACACCTGTTTTTAGTTTTAAATAATCCCCATAATCAAATATAAATTGGCAACGATCTCTTGCATAGATATGCCATACAAATAGATTTGATTAACCTTTACCTCTGGAGTATTTCAGGATGGAAATGCAGCCCTGAAATGAAACCAGCAAATGCCATATGCTTTGAATATGCAGGTGTCTAATGATATTGTAATCCCTGCTGGGGCTGATAAATTTCTCTTACCCTTACAAGTAAAAAAGGGTCAGACGTTAAAAACTTCTGAAACACTAATTGGTATCTCCCAGAGAATGCAAAATATGGGTATAACAATGACCCATACTCTCTAAATATTGGAAATATCCCAATACATGTTATTGTGCATAACATGACCCCACAGGATATCACCTTATCCCTTATACATTATTATTATCCTTATTACGTAGCTGTACTGTTTAAATGTTCAGTCTATGAAATATTGCATGTCCCACTCTAGATTCATGCCCATAGGTGACTTTGTTTTTAATTTATAGATCCAGAAAAGTTATTTTTTATCAAGAATTTTGGCTTTATGTTCCCCTCTTTGTGGGGTTCTGGCCAGATCTATGATCTTTATTTTAAATTGGGGTACATTTGTAAAGTGTGTAAGATTGAAATGTTTAGCCACTGCAGAGTCCATATTAAAGTTTTTAACATCTCTCAGATGTTCCCTGGCACATGACCCGAGGGCCCTAGTGGATTGACCTACATATTGGGCTCCACATTATTGTCAATCCAACAGATACACTATGTACTCAGTGAGACAAGTTGCCTAAAAATAAATCTGAAAAGATTCTCCCGTAATATTACATTTGAAATTGTTTCACGTTAGACAATTAGTAAGATGTGATCTAAAATTTCCCTTGCCATGTAGCCATGTAGTTTTCTGGGCTGGGGTAGAAGAGACCAAACTGGGTGAAAGTTTGGATGCCAAAGGGGGTGGTGTTCTTGCCACAAATTTACAATTTCTTAGAATAGGTTATAAAATATATTCTCCTTTTAAAAACATCCAAGTGTTTCTTAATGATCTTACAAATATTGTTATAATGTAATACACTCTGTAGTGAAAACAATAGTATCAACATCAAGAAACATCTTGTCTGCTATAGTTTTTTGTCCAGACTCTGAGTAATTTATACTTGTGATACTTTGTGAGCTGGTTGTGCTTTTAAAAATAGCATGACCATTAGCTCTTTTAGTAAGGTCCCAAATTTTGATTACTTCAAAAGTCTTATTAAGCAATCTATCATTGTACCCTCTGGCACTCAGTCTACATATTAATGCCTGGCCTTCCTGTATATAATTCTGTAGAGTTCTGGCATTGGCTTCTAGGAATAGAGTTGACTAGGTGCCTCGGGTGATAAGAAGTTGCATGCAAAATGGTATTACCTGCTGTCTCTTTTCTATAGGTTTTTGACATAATTCTTTTAGTAGTAGAGTCTCCAAGTAAGTGTAAAACAATGAAGTTCACTCCATCCATTCTCATTTCACCTGTGAATCTGAGATTGACCGCATTGACATTAATATAAGTAAAAAAAAATCAAAAGGAAATGATTCCCTGAGTATAAAAATAAGGTTCTCAAGATACCTCATGTAAAATAGGATGTCTGACTTAAGGGGTCCCATCATACCATATATGTGCTGGAGTTCCCACAAACAAATTGGCATGAACTTTGCATCCATCGCCATGCCTTGACGTTGTAAATAGTACTCAGAATAAAAAATAAAGTAATTGTGGATAAGTAGGATCTCCACAACATCCAAAATACACTGTTTTACTTCATTAATATAAGACGTCTCAGTATTCAAAATGAACTCCACAGCCCAACATTCATATACATGAGGGATAGAAGAATATAAAGAGACAGCGTCAACCACAATCTGTATCCCACCTGCCAAACAAGATCTCTTAGTGTGTCTAAGAGATTACTTGAGTCCCTGAGGTAAGTATATAAATGTTGTACTATAGGTTGCAAAATGTTATCGATCCATTCGGACACAGGTTCCAAGAGGGAACCTATGCCCGAAGTGATCAGTCTCCCAGGGGGACAAATAATACTTTTATGGGTTTTGGGGAGGTAATGGAAAATATGGGTGATAATATTCATAGGGATCAGCTGCCTATATTGTTCTTTGGTCATAATACCTAAGGTTACGGCTTCATCTAGGATTTTTGTGATTTTGTGTGTAAAAACATGTGTGGGGTCATACTGAAGTTTACAATAGGTGGTCACATCAGATAATTGTCAGTTAGCCTTAGTGATATAGTCCTTTTTGTTGTTGAGAACAACACAATTGCCACCTTTGTCTGAATTTCTTATGACAATGTTGTTGTTCCCAGACAAATCCTTAAGGTCCTGTTAGGTTGTCCTTAAATCTATCTTTGCTGGTTGTTTCATCTCATTTTAGATTATCCTCCGTGACACATTTGTGAAAGGAGTTGATGAAATTACCCCTAAAATGTATGGGATAAAAATCTTAATTTTTTCAGTTATGGGTATTTTACTTTCTACACCTTCCAGGGTATCATTCATAGTTTTTAATGTCTTAACCATGCATAAATCTGCAAAATCAAACATTTTATTCCAATCTTTAACCTTATCAATATCGTGTATATTTGAATCAAAAACATCATATGTGACATGCTCAGTAGAGGGAAACTTTTTAAAGTTGATTTTCTAAAAAACTTGTTCACTTTAATTTAAGTCCTTAAAGGGCCACTAAACCCAAAAT
The DNA here is from genome assembly GCF_027579735.1 of Bombina bombina. Classification (NCBI taxonomy): domain Eukaryota; kingdom Metazoa; phylum Chordata; class Amphibia; order Anura; family Bombinatoridae; genus Bombina; species Bombina bombina. Next base: position 675,736,249 of record NC_069499.1, read on the forward strand.
ATTTCTTTCAAGATTCAGATAGAACATACAAATTTAAACAACATCACAATGTACTTCTATTATTTATTTTGTTTCATTTTTTAGATATCCTTATTTGAAGAAAAAGCAATACACATGGATGAGCCAATCACATGAGGCTTCTATGTGCAGCAACCAATCAGCAGCTACTGAGCAAATCTAGATATGCTTTTCAGCAAAGAATATCAAGAGAATAAAACAAATTAGATAATAGAAGTAAATTAGAAAGATGTTTAAAATTGCATTCTCTTTCTAAATCATGAAAGAAAAAATGTGGGTTTCATGTCCCTTTAAGGCTGAGAACTTGGTAGATGGGGGAAACCCCAAACCGTTCTGAAGGATATTTTGATGCATAGATGTGAATTTTTAAGGTCAGACAGATTGATTACATTCAAAGTAATTTTTTTCTTATTATGTTTCTGCTGTTTGGTCAATCCCATTTTTTTTCTTTTTCCTTGATCTCCTTGTTCTTCTCCTAAAGAGACAGATGACTTGTTAAGTGTTTTTGGGCGGAAAGCCATCTGTGATTCTTCCTTCTCTTTTGCTGCGGAAACCTGTGAAGATAAAGAGACAGAAGGAGGAGTGGAAGACACTGGAACTGAAGGGTCATCACTGGATCCCATAGAGTCTGAGTCATGGTCAGTGGATTCCGGTTCTGTGGAAGAGAAGTCCACTCTGCGTTCCTTGTCAGCTGTCGCTTTCTTTAAAATGGGCTTAGGTAGCTTGTTATCTTCTGTCCCATTGGTGCAACTTTTTTGAGGCCTTCTTTGTCATCTGCAGAACCTTGACCAATCATACACCCTTGTGATCCAGAGTTTAATGTTTAATTATATCTATATAAAAATAAGTTTTTACTATTTAGCTCAATGCAGCAATTGAAGCAATTTGTAATATATCGCAATATATTGTCTTTTGTTAATTTATAATATCTATATTTAACATTGTTACAAGATAGGTGTGTGTCCTTCTTTCTACATTTGTTTCCTCCTAACAATATAAACTGTTAGCAATAGTAACTAATTTCATCATGTTTGTCATATTTGCCACTGTCTACAGGTAAAGATTTAATGTTTTTAATCACCGTTACATTTTGAAAGGTAACTCCCACAACATGGACTTACGGTTACATGATGGACAGTGCTGACATGAAACGTGTAAGACAGTTGAGCCCTCTCCTCTTTGTTTTGTGTCTTTTTTAAATTTTGGAATAAAGACTTTTTCACTGTTTGCTCGGTAGCGGCTTCTTCTTTGATTTTGGATTTGTGCGGTCAGTCCACAGCTTTTTCCGTCTCCACGCAGCCCCTGTCTAGCTTTAACCCGTACTTTCATACACACAACGTTATTCTGTAGTGGTATTTATTTTTCTTTCTCAGTACCAGACTATTTCCTATACCAGCTTGACACTGCTTGTTGTTTTGAGTCTCTCTGCATTTGGGTGAGTCTTCACAAGAGACCAGAAGAAACAGCTTAATCGGATTAACCAGGTACACAATTTATTTGTAAATGAACTACAAGAGTATTATATGATACACTAGCAACTTTGAACTGAATTTGAAAAGAAGACTTTTTTATATATGGACTGTATTCTGCTATTCCTTCTAAACAAAACGTTGCAAAGAAACTGGTATCTACTATACTTCTATTTAACTCGGAAGATATGTGCAATACATGTGTTCATAACACCTGGTCTTGAAATGCTAAATTCTAACCTATTTAAGATGTGCTCTTGATTTAATTTTGACTGATTTCTAACGGGTCAGCCTTTTGTATTTTACATACACAACCTGAGGCAATATAATGTGTGAGTAGCAACAGTTTACTTATTTTTTCTATTTTCTTTAATACTGACACATACAATATGGAGGGTGACGGTAGCAACTTTGCTACATTTTTTGATATACAAAGGAGGAAACAATATTTTGAAAAAATATTTTCTACTACTTCGCATGCACATGAGGTTGATTTAAAACAGCAATTCAACATACTTGAAAATGTATTATTATTATAGATCTTCACTTTATGTGGGATGTAGTTACATTTTCACATTATATTGATGCCAAGCGTTTACCGAGAGGATTGAGACTAAAAAAGTATCCCAACTATGATCTAGAGGATGTAGATTTTTTTGGATGAGTAGAATACAGCTTTGAATGATTGTTCAATTACTCTGTTGAAAATTCTTGTAAAGTGCAAAGAAAGAAAACGTGATGGATTAAAAGAAAAAATTGCAACCACTAAAGCTGATTTTAAAATAAAAAAAGGGATGAACAGTATACTGTATTAAAGACACTGATGAAAGATAAAATTTAAAAAGTCGATGATGAACTGGCAGAGAGAAAAAAAAATGTATACAGGATCGTAAGGAATATGAAAATAATCGGGTGTATGATTGGTGAAGGTTCCGCAGACGACAGAAAATACCTCAAAAAAGTTGCAGCAATGGGACAGAAGATAACAAACTACCTAAGCCCATTTTGAAGAAAGTGACAACTGACAAGGAATGCAGAGTGGTCTTCTCTTCCACGGAACCAGAATCCATTGACCATGACTCAGACACTATGGGATCCAACGATGACCCTACAGTTCCAGTGTCTTCCCCTCCCCCTTCTGTCTCTTTATCTTCACAGGTTTCCACAGCAAAAGAGAAGGAAGAATTGCAGATGGCTGTCCGCCCAAAAACATGTAACCAGTCGTCTGTCTCTTTAGGAGAAGAACAAGGAAAAAGAAAAGAAATGGGATCAACCAAACAGCAGAAACATCACAAGAAAAAAATACTTTGAATGTGATCAATCTGTCTGACTTTAAAAATTCATTTAAAAAGTCCTTCAGAAAGGTTTGGGGTTTGCCTCATCTACCAAGTTCTCAGTTTTCAGGACTTTAATAAATGTGAACAAGTTTGTCAGAAAATTAAAATTAAAAAGGTTTTCTCACACATGATGTTTTTGATTCAAATATACACAATATTGATAAGGTTAAATATTGGAATACAATGTTTGATTTTGCATATTTATGCATGGTTAAGAAATTAAAAAGTATGAATGATACCCCGGAAGGTGTTGAAAGTAAAATACCCATACCTGAAAAAATTGGGTTCAGATTTTTATCCCATACATTTTAGGGGTAATTTCATCAACTCCTTTCACAAACGTGTCGATTAGGATAATCTAAAATTAGATGAAACAACCAGCAAATATTGATTTAAGGACAACCTAAAAGCACGGCGATGGGTGCGAAGATTGCCCCATCGTATGCCAATTTGTTTGTGGGTATGTGGGAACTCCAGCACATATATGGTATGATGGGACCCCTTAAGTCAGACATCCTATTTTATATGAGGTATATTGATGACCTTATTTTTATAGTCAGGAAATCATTTCCTTTTGATCATTTTTTGACTTATATTAATGACACCGAGGTCAATCTCAGATTCACAGGTGAAATGAGAATGGATGGAGTCAACTTCCTTGATTTACACTTATATGAAGATTATACTACTAAGAGAATTATGTCCAAAAGCTATCGAAAATAGATAGCAGACAATACCATTTTGCATGCAACTTCTTGTCACCCGAGGTGCCTAGTCAACTCTATTCCTAGAAGCCAATTTATGAGGCTTAGGCTCAATGCCAGCACTATCACCTAGATCACAAGTTTTGCGTTGCAGCTCGTAACGCTAAAAATATGGCATTTTCAGCGTTAAAACAGCCTGTAACGCAACGTCAGTCCCGCACACGGAAAAATTATGTTTTTTCATGGGATTCCCATAGCGCCAGTATTAAAAGTTTTGCGGTACGGCTAAAAAGTGAGCATTACAGCCTAAAACGACAAGATCTGTATCGCCATCTAAAGTCAGTAGTTATGAGTGTTACACTACAAAGCTGTATCATAAAACTGTGTTAACTTACAAAGTATACTAAACACCCATAAACTACCTATTAACCCCTAAACCGATGCCCTCCCGCATTGCCAACACTATAATACATTTATTAACCCATAATCTGCTGCTCCCAACATCGCCACCACTAATAAAACGCATTAACCCCTATTCCGCTGCTCCCTGACATTGTCGCCACTATAATAAACTTATTAACCCCTAAACCACCACCCTCCCGCATCACAAACACTATTTAAATATTATTAACCCCTAATCTGCTGTCCGCCCACACCGCCCCTATAATAAACCTTTTAACCCCTAAACCGCAAGTCCTCCACAATGAAATATACTAAAATAAACTATTAACCCCTAAACCGAAAGCCCTCCCACAATGAAATAAACTAATTTAAACTAGTAACCCCTAAACCTAATGACCCCCTAACTTTATATTAAAATTACAATTTCCCTATCTTAAATTAAATTAAAACTACCTGTCAAATTAAAAAAAAATATTTTAAACTAACAAGTAAACTATTATAATTATTAAACTAAAATTAAACTAACTACCAATTAAATAAAACTAAACTACACATTAAAAAAATCCTAACACGTGTTCCACTAATTAGACTAAGTGACCCGGCATAGGCCCGGGATGCTGTTACTTGGCTACGGCCACTTTCAGGATATGGACAGCAAGGCTCTTGTCATCCGCATATGAATCCCCGAAGGGGGTGCTGTGGACTGGACTGTGCAGCCTGCTACACAGTTACTATTCCGTGATATCCTGGACGTGATTGGTCAAGTTCATCCAGATGCAACAACTACAGCATTTGAGTGATTGAGGATCTAACACAGTCCTGCATCGGACGAGATAAGCAGCTAGCTGAGAGATTGAGTAAGTCGGAGGTGAATAGCAGTCAGCTGCGCCGACGAACAGACAACCTACTAAGGCCGCTGGTCACGCTAAGTATAAGTGACGACATCTGTCCAGGTGACCACAACGACAACTGCAATGCGGTCTAGAGAGCACAGATCCCGGCCGACGAACTTCTGACCTACCGTAAAAACATAGCCTCAGCCGGCATCAACCTTTTAACAGGCCTAGCCCTACGCATACTCGGAACACCTTGATGCCACAACTGTGAATGCGGCCCTGACACAGCAGAAAAAGCCCATCATAGAGCATTGGACCCATCATACTGCATCTGATAAGCTGTCCCTAGGAGCAGTTTGAAGCTCTGAGTAAGCAGCGGTCCCACTCTTAGGTTTTAAAACAGGCCACGTGGAGACTAGTGTGCTAGTACTGTGTGTGCTAGGTAATATGTGTGCTAGGTGCTGCATTGTGCTAGGTACTGTCTGTGCTAGGTACTGTCTGTGCTAAGTGCTGTGTGTGCTAGGTGCTGTTTGTGCTAGGTGCTGTTTGTGCTAGGTACTGCTTGTGCAAGGTGCTGTTTGTGCTAGGTACTGTTTGTGCTAGGTACTGTCTGTGCTAGGTACTGTATGTGCTAGGTACTGTGTATGCTAATACTGTGTGTGCTAGGTAATATGTGTGCTAGGTACTGTTTGTGCTAGGTGCTGTGTGTGCTTGGTGCTGTTTTTGCTAGGTGCTGTCTGTGCTAGGTACTGTCTGTGCTAGGTGCTGTTTGTGCTAGGTGCTGTTTGTGCTAGGTGCTGTTTTTGCAAGGTACTATGTGTGCTAGGTAATGTGTGTGCTAGTTACTGTGTGCGCTAGGTACTGTGTGTGCTAGGTACTGTGTGTGCTAGGTGCTGCTTGTGCTAGGTGCTGTCTGTGCTAGGTGCGCTGTCTGTGCTAGGTACTGCCTGTGCTAGGTACTGTCTGTGCTAGGTGCGGTGTGTGCTAGGTGCTGTGTGTGCTAGGTGCTGTTTGTGCTAGGTGCTATTTGTGCTAGGTGCTGTTTGTGCTAGGTACTGTTTGTGCTAGGTGCTGTTTGTGCTAGGTGCTGTTTGTGCTAGGTACTGTCTGTGCTAGGTACTGACTGTGCTAGGTACTGTGTGTGCTAGTACTGTGTGTGCTAGGTAATTTGTGTGCTAGGTGCTGTATTGTGCTAGGTACTGTTTGTGTGTGCTAGGTACTGTCTGTGCTAGGTACTGTCTGTGCTAGGTACTGTCTGTGCTAGGTGCTGTCTGTGCTAGGTACTGTCTGTGCTGGGTACTGTGTGCGCTAGGTGCTGTTTTGTGCTAGGTGCTGTATCGTGTCAAGGAGGATAATCTAAAATTAGATGAAACAACCAGCAAATATTGATTTAAGGACAACCTAACAGCACGGCGATGGGTGCGAAGATTGCCCCATCGTATGCCAATTTGTTTGTGGGTATGTGGGAACTCCAGCACATATATGGTATGATGGGACCCCTTAAGTCAGACATCCTATTTTACATGAGGTATATTGATGACCTTATTTTTATACAACTAGTTAAACTAATTGTAATAGAGGATACAATCCAGTTTAAAAAAGGAAACCAGTGCTGCAATGGTATAATACTAATTAGCTCTGCTGGAGCAAAGGTGTATACAAGTTAAAAGTGTTCCATTTCATTCATACTATTAAACTTTATTAAATCAACAAGGAACTCACACACATACAGTGACAGGGCTAGAAAATTAAAAACACTTAAACTCAGTTGACTGCGCTGTCGCAATTAAGTATAGAGAAAAATATTCAAAGTATTCACCAGTCCTCAGTCTTAAATATAATAAAAATAGACTAAGCCCTTACAATCCGAGGGCTAATTATTATTACAATTACACTATTAAAGACCAGAGGCTGGGAAGGATAAGGTTAAGTTAACGTGGCATATTTTTGTCAACAAGAGTAAGCTGGTTAAAAAACGAGCAGGAGAGACTGAGCTGCCCCTGTCGGACCCCTGACGCGCGTTTCACAAACGCTTCCTCAGAGGGGGTGCGGGCCGCTGTTACTTGCCGTGATTTGTACCAACTTTAGACCCACCTACTAAGCACTATTGGTCTCAGTAGTGGGCGTTGTCCACCTGTGATAGGATGCATATACTGTCAATCATTGCATCTATCGTTTACGCATAGTGGGTGTGTTGCGTCTGAATTAGACAAGATCATCCTTCTGTATGTCATTGGTTTTGATGAGAGAAGGTATCAGCCTGTTATTGGATCAATCGGTTGTCAGTTAGAGATTAATGGCCAACGTATCTCATAGTGTTCGTCAATAAGTGGGTGTATACCCATTGCTGACTCATTGTATTAGAGACCAATCCGTGGCTATAAAATGGTTGGAGCAACTGGGTGTGTGATATCCTGGATAACTCATTGGCTGATCACAAAAATGTGTAAACAGACTAGCGATGACCGATTTCAAACTTATTTATCTATATACACTGCTTGTGATTATTTAATAAATATGTTACATGAGTCATCTATAATATATATGTATATAGTAAGTCACGATCAATGTTATAAGGATTTTTAACCACTTATTATACTGTGTCATTATTACGTATATTGAAAAGACTGTGTGTGAATACATGTTCTCCTAAAATGATTAATACTGTGCTGTAAATTTGTGTAACACATAGATAATGTATTCTTTAATCTATATGTAGAATTATTATATTTCTGTGTGATAGTGACCTATCTGGAATGAGTGATTATACAAAGAATATTAGAATATGTGAAAAAGTATAGACATGAATTAATTCTAATTCACATTGTGTGCCACAACAAAAGTGGACTTGTGAAAAATTAAATGGAGAAGTACTCCATGTGTTGTAGTGATGATACTAGATAAGCAATATCATCATTTCAAAATGTTTTCTTAGGAGTATGTGTAAATACTTTATTTATCTTTAGATAATACTAAGACCAGTTTAATCAAACCAAATTGTGTAAAGTGCTCTAAAATGTGAAATTCTGTAAAGCATAATTCCAATGTGAATGAGTGAAACGTTAAATTCAAAACATTTTTTGAATTTTCATAAGAATGGTGCAATGAGGAATGAACTGATTCTTTATTTTTATACAGTTTTATCCACAAATATATTGCAGTATCAAAATTGTTGTACTGTATATCATTGCTCATAGATGTTCAGAGCTATTTATTTATTTTTAAATAAATATTATAATACATATCTTTATACAACTGCATATTATTATAATACTGAAATATGGAACGATTCACCTATAAATATACAAAATAATTATTAAAATCATTCATTCCATTTGGTTTAACTGCATTTAGTGAATAAATCCACTTGCATTCCATTTTCAGCAATATCTTTTCAATATTGCCACCTCTTATGCCAAGGGATGGTTTTTGGATTACTGTATATTTTAAATCCTTTGTCAGACTTTTATGATGTGATAAAAAATGTTTGGCCACTGAAGTTATTTTTTGCCATTATTTAGATCTCTTTGTGCATTTTTGATATTATACGCATGTTCTAGAATGCGTATTTTGACCTCTCTCGTTGTCATGCCAACGTAAAACATTTGGCAGGAGCAGGACAATGCATATACTACTCCTATTGATGTGCATGAGAAGTATGATGGTAATTTATATACTCTGCCACTTCTTTCTGTAATGCTTTTTGTTTTCCACACAAACTTACATGCTGAACAGGTGCCACAAGGATACATACCCAAATTTTTGTCTTGTTTCTTTTTAGATCTAATATAATGACTAGATACTAGCTTGTCTCTTAGATTGTGTGGTCTTTTAAATCCCATAGATACTTTGTCTCCAATGATGGTTTTTAGAGTTTCGTCATTTTGTAGGATATTCCAATGGTCATTTATGATTTTGGTTATATGTGGAATCTGAGGATTGTATGTGGTTATGAATCTCGGGCAAGATTCTGTTGGTGTTTTGTCTTTTGGTACTAATAAGCCCTCTCTGCAGACTCTCAATGCTTTGTATTTAGCTCTTTTGACTGACTTTGATGCCGCAACTGTGAATGCGGCCCTGACACAGCAGAAAAAGCCCATCATAGAGCATTGGACCCATCATACTGCATCTGATAAGCTGTCCCTAGGAGAAGTTTGAAGCTCTGAGTAAGCAGCGGTCCAACTCTGAGGCTTTAAAACAGTCCACGTGGAGACAGTGTACAGCACAATCCATCTCGCTACGTGACAAGATGTGTCAACTGGGTGGAGGCGACGATCCTGCCATGAAAGAGACGTGGACTCCCTGAACATACCTTAAACATGGCCAAGTCTTATGGATGGAAAGATGAACAAACACTTGAACTTACTTCAGGCGGTAGAATGGCATTCACACACTATGTGGACTGCCTGAGCATTTATTGTGGCGTTTATGTAAACATATTTGGGAGCGGTTCAGTGTTTTATAGTCTCTACTCTCCCTACAGAATTAAACAACATGTATGACATAAGTGGCAGGCAGATATCTAGCTTAAACTAGCCATGATACACTGGCAGCAGAGGTGATCTCTGTGGAGATTTTGAGGTCCACTTTAAGTAAGGAATATAGAGGGGGAAATTGGTAGCCCTTTTGCCGCTATGAGATAGGACACATAAGGATGGATTAAGGAGTTATCATATCTGATCTCTATTTCTGATTATACCCTGTTTCTCCTTTACGTATACTATACTATGACCTATACTAGTGATATACCTCTGACACATATCAGCCTATACACATGAGAATATTCTTATAGGGACATACTTACAATACTTAATGAGTGTCTGATATATGATATGTGATTTTTCCTAAGGGTCCCTTCTGTATTGTGCTTTTGTTGATCCCTCCATAAATTCCAGGGATTATATAGACGGGACTCTGGCCTTGGGTCTGTGTTATTATCAGACTGATCTATGTCCTAACATATTGCTCTCATATAGTTATCATAATAACCCTATTTTAGTAATGTGTCTAGAGATATGATAAATGCCTCTAATTCCTACCTATTGCTACCTACATATCTCCTTGGGTCCTAATACCACTAAATCTTTGGTTAACTCTCATAAAGTTGGTTCTTTGTATAGTGATAGTAATTTCTTCTCTTCATGGTCAATTTTTCCCATTGCCCTAATAATTCACAGATGACTCCAAACTTGGCTTTACAGATTATTACACTCAGCAACAGCTGTATTTAAACTTGGATAATGTCTCTGAACAGGAGAGCTCTAACTATACCAATTTCTTTCTAGGTGTTCTGTTTGCCATGTTGACATGTGGGTAGAATTCTATGTACTGACAAACTTGTATGCTTTGTGGTTGGGGTCATGGTCCTTTTCAGAGTTGACTCTCATTGGGCGTTAGCTGTGGGTCTGTTTTTGTCTTATTTAAAAAAACAAAAAAAGTACTATGTGTGCTAGGTAATATGTGTGCTAGGTGCTGCCTGTGCTAGGTACTGTTTGTGCTAGGTACTGTGTGTGCTAGGTACTGTGTGTGCTAGGTAGACATGTGCGATTCGTTTCGGATTAATTCGGAAATTCGGAAAATTCTGTAAATTCGGAGATTCGGATCGATTCGAATTTCCGAATTAAAATACTTCCGAATCTACCAAATTAATCCGAATTAGCTGCCGTATCTACCGAATAAATCCGAATTAGCTCGGTAAATTCGGCATTCCCCCATAGGAAACAATGGGGCAGTTTCGGCTGAAAAAAAAACTAACACCTGCAAAAAAGCAGCTTTCAGCTCTTAACACAGCCCCTTTGTTTCCTATGGGGAAACACTAAGTCTGCACCTAACACTCTAACATGAACCCCGAATCTAAACAACCCTAATCTAACACTTATTAACCCCTAATCTGCCGCCCCCGCTATCGCTGACACCTGCATTATCTTATTAACCCCTAATCTGCCGCTCCGGACACCGCCGCCACCTACATTATAGCTATGTACCCCTAATCTGCTGCCCCTAACATCGCCGACACCTACATAATATTTATTAACCCCTAATCTGCCCCCCCGACGTCGCCGCAACCTAACTACAAGTATTAACCCCTAATCTGCCGACCGGACCTCGCCGCTACTATAATAAATGTATTAACCCCTAAACCGCCTCACTCCCACCTCGCAAACCCTATAATAAATAGTATTAACCCCTAATCTGTCCCCCCAACGTCGCCGCAACCTAACTACAAGCATTAACCCCTAATCTGTCGACCGGACACCGCCGCCACCTACATTATAGCTATGAACCCCTAATCTGCTGTCCCTAACATCACCGGCCCCTATATTATATTTATTAGTCCCTAATCTGCCCCCCCCAACGTCACCGCAACCTAACTACAAGTATTAACCCCTAATCTGCCGACCGGACATCGCCACCACTGTAATAAATGTATTAACCCCTAAACCGCCGCACTCCCGCCTCGCAAACACTATAATACATTTTATTAACCACTAATCTGCCCTCCCTAACATCGCCGCCACCTACCTACAATTATTAACCCCTAATCTCCCGCCCCCAATGTCGCCGCTACTATAATAAAGTTATTAACCCCTAAACCTAAGTCTAACCCTAACACCCCCCTAACTTAAATATAATTTAAATAAAACGAAATAAATTTACTATAATTAAATAAATTAATCCTATTTAAAACTAAATACTTACTTGTAAAATAAACCCTAATATAGCTACAATATAACTAATAGTTACATTGTAGCTATTTTAGGATTTATATTTATTTTACAGGCAACTTTGTATTTATTTTAACTAGGTACAATAGCTATTAAATAGTTAATAACTATTTAATAACTACCTAGCTAAAATAAATACAAATTTACCTGTAAAATAAATCCTAACCTAAGTTACAATTACACCTAACACTACACTATCATTAAATTAATTAAATAAATTAATCCTATTTAAAACTAAATACTTACCTGTAAAATAAACCCTAATATAGCTACAATATAACCAATAGTTACATTGTAGCTATTTTAGGATTTATATTTATTTTACAGGCAACTTTGTATTTATTTTAACTATGTACAATAGCTATTAAATAGTTATTAACTATTTAATAGCTACCTAGTTAAAATAATTACAAAATTACCTGTAAAATAAATCCTAACCTTACAATTAAACCTAACACTACACTATCATTAAATAAATTAAATAAATTAACTACAAGTACTTACAATTAAATAAACTAAACTACAAAAAATACAAAAAAACAAACACTAAATTACAAAAAATAAAAAAATATTACAAGAATTTTAAACTAATTACACCTAATCTAAGCCCCCTAATAAAATAACAAAGCCCCCCAAAATAAAAAAATGCCCTACCCTATTCTAAAATAAAAATTGTAAAGCTCTTTTACCTTACCAGCCCTTAAAAGGGCCTTTTGCGGGGCATGCCCCAAAGAAAACAGCTCTTTTGCCTGTAAAAAAAACCCACAATATCACCCCCAACATTACAACCCACCACCCACATACCCCTATTCTAACCCAAACCCCCCTTAAATAAACCTAACACTAAGCCCCTGAAGATCTCCCTACCTTGAGTCGTGTTCACCCAGCCGGGCCGAAGTCTTCATCCGATGGGGCAGAAGAGGACATCCAGACCGGCAGAAGTCTTCATCCAAGTGGGGCAAGAAGAGGTCTTCCATCCATCAGAAGTCTTCATCCAGGCGGCATCTTCTATCTTCATCCATCCGGAGCGGAGCAGCAGCATCCTGAAGACATCCGACGCGGAGCATCCTCTTCTTTATTGATCCAACAACTAAATGACGGTACCTTTAAGTGACATCATCCAAGATGGCATCCCTTGAATTCCGATTGGCTGATAGGATTCTATCAGCCAATCGGAATTAAGGTAGGAAAAATCTGATTGGCTGATTCAATCAGCCAATCAGATTGAAGTTCAATCCGATTGGCTGATCCAATCAGCCAATTAGATTGACCTCGCATTCTATTGGCTGCTCCGATCAGCCAATAGAATGCGAGGTCAATCTGATTGGCTGATTGGATCAGACAATCGGATTGAACTTCAATCTGATTGGCTGATTGAATCAGCCAATCAGATTTTTCCTACCTTAATTCCTATTAATTACAAAACTAATTACAAAAAATAAAAACTAAATTACATTAAAAAAAACACTAAATTACAAAAAATAACAAACAAATTATAAAAAATGAAAAAGAATTACACCTAATCTAATAGCCCTATCAAAATTAAAAAAAAAAAAAAAAAAACCTAGACTACAATAAACTACCAATGGGCCTTAAAAGGGCCTTTTGTGGTGCATTGCCCAAAAGATATCAGCTCTTTTACCTGTAACCCTAACACCCCCCAAAAGTAAAACCTAACCATTGCCCTGAAAAGGCCATGTGTATGGGCATTGCCCTTAAAAGGGCATTTAGCTCTTTTACATTGCCCAAACCCCCTAAGCAGCTCTCATTCTATTGGCTAATTTGAATTAGCCAATAGAATGATAGCTGCTTAAATCCTACTGGCTTATTTGAACAGCCAATAGGATTTTAGCAGCCCTAATTCCTATTGGCTGATTCAAAATTTTCAGCCAATAGGAATGCAAGGGATGCCATCTTGAATCGCATCCCTTGCGTTGAAGATTCAGTGTATGGTGGCGACCGTATGAAGAGGATGCTCTGTGCAAGATGTCTTCAGGACGGAAACGCTCTGTGCCTCCAGGATCGAGATGGAAGATGCCACCTGGATGAAGATTGAAGAGGCAGTCTGGATGAACACTTCTCACCGCTTGGATCAGGATGTCGCCGCTGGGATGAAGATTGAAGAGTCCGTCTGTTCAAGTGGGACTTCGAAAACTAAGTGGATCGTCAGGGGGTTAGTGTTAGGCTTTTTTAAGGGTTTATTGGTTGGGTTTTATTTTTTAGTTTAGGGTCTGGCCAGTAAAAAAGCTAAATGCCCTTTTAAGGGCAATGCCCATACAAATGCCCTTTTCAGGGCAATGGGTATCTTAGGTTTTTTAGATAGTTTTTTTATTTTCTATTTTGTGGGTTTGGGGGGGTGGGGGTTTGTAATGTTAGTGTGCCTTTGTAATTTTTTTTTTTTTTTTTTCAAAAAAAGAGCTACAAAAGGCCCTTTTAAGAGCCATTGGTATTTTATTCTAGATTAGGTTTTTTATTTTGGGGTGGGTTTATTTTTATGGGTATTAGAATAGGAATCATTTTTTTTATTTTTGATAATTTGCTTGTTATTTTGTGTAATGTATATTTTTAGGGCGTGTTTGTATTTTTTTGGAGAAAAAGAGCTGTTTATCTCAGGGCAATGCCCTACAAAAGGCCCTTTTAAGGGCCCTTGGTAGTTTATTCTAGAGTAGGGTTTTTTATTTTGGGGTATTTTTTTTAAGCGTATTAGAATAAGATTCATCTTCATTTTTTTCGATAATTTTGTTTGTTTTTTTTGTAATGGTAGTTTTTTTATTTTTGTAATGTTAGGTTTTAGTGTAAGGCAGGTTAGGTTTTATTTCACAGGTAAGTTTGTATTTATTTTTATTTTAACTAGGTAGTTAGTTATTTCTAGTTAAAATAAATAAAAGTTTACCTGGGAAATAAAAATAAAAGCTTAGCTAGATACAATATAACTATTAGATATATTGTAGCTAGCTTAGGGTTTATTTCACAGGTAAGTATGTACTTAGTTTTAAATAGGTATGATTTAGTTAATAATTGTAAATTTAATTTAGCTATATTTTTATTATGTTAAAGTTAGGGGGTGTTAGGGTTAGGGTTACGTTAGGGTTACGTTAGAGTTAGGATTACATTAGAGTTAGGGTTTTGTTAGGGTCACATTAGGGTTAGGTTTGGGTTAATATAGTTAAATTTAGCTTGTTGTGATGTGGGGGGCTGGCGGTGTAGGGGTTAATAGGTTTATTTAGTTAATTATTGTAAATTTAATTTAGCTATATTTTTATTATGTTAAAGTTAGAGGGTGTTAGGGTTAGGTTTTGGGTTACGTTAGGGTTAGGGTTACGTTAGGGTTAGATTTACGAAAAATTACCAATGGCACTACTTTTATGTAATAGACCTATTTATATCTTCAATTAGGCCACTACAATACGGCTAGATGTGGGTGCTTGGTGTATGAGTATGAATATTTGAAATTACAAAGGAAAAGCATACACACAGACAGCACTCCTAGGTCAAATTGCAAGTTAGTTGCAAATAACAATCACTTAGTTGCTAATCCAAGGTTGGAATACGGGAATAGGAATAGACACTAAATTTAAAACATAACTTTTATTGGGTTCAATTAATTAAAATAGGAAAAATAATTAAAACCACACTTAAGTACCGACTGTAGTTTGTAAAAATTTAATAACCAGTTTTTAGTTCAATTAAGAAGTCATGCCTGCTTGCGTGCAAGCCTAATGTACCTATGTGTAGAAGTACATAACAGATAAATTACGAATAGTAATGATAGATGTGACTTGGCACTCTATATAAGTTAATGTGTGAGAGAGTAGAGTAGAAAGTATGTCCACGTTTATTTAGACAGGTAGATAGACCATAAATAATTGAGTGTTGTAAAAGATTCAAGTTGTGATTGTAAATAGGAAATGAGCTAGATAGACTGACGTTGTGATAGCAAAAAATATTGTAGCTCTGTGTATATTTACCTCTCCTACATATTCGTGTGATTAACGTCAAAATTGGAAGTGTTGATATGACTATAGGAGAGAGGTTGTGCTTGACTCACAATCGTTACATGTACCTAGTATTAACCTGTGTATTCCAGGTTCGTTATAGTGAAACTTGATACTGTTAATATTAGTCGATAGCCTTTGAAAAAGCCACGCTAAGTGGCGAAACATGTTAGGGACGTTAGGGCAGGAGTCCTAGGAGCTCCTGTGTTTTAGATTAGCCTTAAGCTACCGAACTTTTACTGTAGTCATTATACAGAGTAATAACCTCCTTTAACAATACTTATTATGGAATAAGCACTTTCAGTTATTCAAGTCATCCTGTATTAATTCATAAGTGTGATTGAGAGTGTGTGTATGAGACCTTGTTCTAGAGCGCTATTACAATCACAGATTCAAGTATCTACATGAGAACTAAGTGTGTGAGGACGTGTTTAACTTAGACACTGCATGGCTAATATTTATCCAGCTCTAATTGAGCCCACGCTACTAACGCTTGATTGATACCTTACTTGCCTCGTATTATTTATAACTGTTTGGGTCAATATCATATGAAGGTATACCGGCTAAATAATACATGGTGAACAAACCGTAATACAAAGCCGGATACACGTATAACAAGTGAACCTGAGATTTTTACAGCTGTAATGTAAATACGAGGCAAGCGTCTAAATATAAGTTTATAACAAACCTAGACTCATAGTAACGACAGTATATCAACTACCAAGGGCATACATGTACCAAGCTAACCTTTGCCTATATCTTTAACATCAGGGCGACATTAGTAAGTTGTACTGATTTTAAATACCATCGCTTAGCAACAGCTATACACGCTACTAGCTACGATTGTATGAAACTAAACACGAGTGAGTGATCACAATACAAACGGCTATTTGGTATGATATTATGAACAAGATATAGTGCTCTAGAATCACCACACACCAATTTGTGGTTACCAGTTGGTTCTTGGCAGCACTTTGTTAACCGACTATTATACCTCTGTACACGCAGGGTAATACGTGTCTTTATGATCTTGTCCATTAGATGTGCAAACATTTAATCTACCTACCTTGTGCACATCACATAAGTGTGGATAACATATAATACTCAATACGAGATTATAGGAACGTTTAATTTAAGTGGATCACTGATTATGATTATGTTGTCACAGTAACAAACACGAAGCTGATTGTGTTTAGGGGCAGACTTGATACTACACTTACTACGCATAACCAACCGGCATATACTCAATAGTCGGACTTACTATATTCTTGTAGCAATCAGCCACCCCTAATACTGTGTATACTAACATTACATGGTATACATTCAGCACTGAATATACCAAATACAGTGAACCAGTTGATCACGGTATTACTAAAAGTTAGACAACTTATCGACTAATATTAACAGTATCAAGTTTCCCTATAACGAACCTGGAATACACAGGTTAATACTAGGTACATGTAACGATTGTGAGTCAAGCACAACCTCTCTCCTATAGTCATATCAACACTTCCAATTTTGACGTTAATCACACGAATATGTAGGAGAGGTAAATATACACAGAGCTACAATATTTTGTGCTATCACAACGTCAGTCTATCTAGCTCATTTCCTATTTACAATCACAACTTGAATCTTTTACAACACTCAATTATTTATGGTCTATCTACCTGTCTAAATAAACGTGGACATACTTTCTACTCTACTCTCTCACACATTAACTTATATAGAGTGCCAAGTCACATCTATCATTACTATTCGTAATTTATCTGTTATGTACTACTACAGATAGGTACATTAGGCTTGCACGCAAGCAGGCATGACTTCTTAATTGAACTAAAAATTGGTTATTAAATTTTTACAAACTACAGTCGGTACTTAAGTGTGGTTTTAATTATTTTTCCTATTTTAATTAATTGAACCCAATAAAAGTTATATTTTAAATTTAGTGTCTATTCCTATTCCCGTATTCCAACCTTGGATTAGCAACTAAGTGATTGTTATTTGCAACTAACTTGCAATTTGACCTAGGAGTGCTGTCTGTGTGTATGCTTTTCCTTTGTAATTTCAAATTACGTTAGGGTTAGGTTTAGGGGTTAATATAGTTTAATTTAGCTTGTTGTGATGTGGGGGGCTGGCAGTTTAGGGGTTAATAGGTTTATTTAGTTAATAACTGTAAATTTATTTAGCTATATTTTTATTATGTTAAAGTTAGGGGGTGTTAGGGTTAGGTTTAGGGTTACTTTAGGGTTAGGGTTACGTTAGGTTTAGGTTTAGGGGTTAATATAGTTTAATTTAGCTTGTTGCGATGTGGGGGGCTGGCGGTTTATGGGTTAACAACTGTAGTATAATGGCGACGATATGGATTAGGGGTTAATAATTGTAGGTAGGCATCAGCGATGTTGGGGGCAGCAGATTAGGGGTGTTTAGACTTAGGGTTTATGTTAGGGTGTTAGGTTTAAACTGAATTTTATCTTCCCCATAGACATCAATGGAGCTGCGTTACGGAACTTTTGTTTCCGCGATTGCAGGTATTAGGTTTTTTTTTTGCCGGCTCTCCCCATTGATGTCTATGGGGAAATCGTGCATGAGCACGTCTCAGCAGCGCTCTGATTGTGTGCGGTATGGAGCTAAACGCAACCATATCGCTCTCAAAAGGCATATGTTTGAAAACTTGTAATGGCAGCGCAATAGGAAATTAAATAACGTAACTTTTGTTGCGTTCATTAATTTCTCTATAGCGCTCAAAACTCGTAATCTAGGTGTAAATCTAGATATAGATATTTTTATACCCTGCTTGAAATAGGATATTCTAACAACTAGACATATATATTTGGTCATAATCAATATACTATTTTTTGCATAAATATAATCATTGTGTTTATAGAGATTAACTGGTCAGAACTCAGGATTAATTTAATTTGTGATTAATTATTAATATTTATAATAATTTTATCGTCATAATTTCTAGATACCTCAATAGCATTTTGGAATACACTACAGAGAATCTTATCAATACACCCCAGTGAAATGTTATATAATCTATTATATTAATTGGAGGTATTGCTGACAATAATTTTATACTGCTATTAATTATTAATATTCATAATTCCATTAATAAAAAATATTATTACGTAAATATATAACACGTTGGTGGCAACTGCTACTGATAAATACACCAACAAATTATTTACAAATGGCTTGGGCAATTATGGCACAAAAGGTTGTGAATGCTTCTGTGGGATCCCCTTTGTTCAGAAATAGCAAACATATATAGCTTTGGCATTGCTTTTTGATAATTAGAAGGTCGCTAAATCCCGCTGCGCACCACACTTGTATTATGCCCAGCAGTTAAGGGGTTAATTAGGTAGCTTGTAGGGTTAATTTTAGCTTTAGTGTAGAGATCAGCCTCCCACCTGACACATCGCACCCCCTGATCCCTTCCTGACCCCCTCAAACAGCTCTCTTCCCTCCACCACATCACAATTGTCACCGCCATCTTAAGTACTGGCAGAAAGTCTGCCAGTATAAACATAAAGGTGTTTTGTTTTTTAAGATTTTTTTTTTATATGTTATCTTTAGGGTAGGATCCCCTGATCCCCCCCCCCCCAAACCACTATCTAAGCCTCCCCCCTTGACCTATTGTCCGCCATCTTAGGTACTGGCAGATGTTGCCAGTACCCAGTTTACTACAAAATGTGCCCTTTTTTGTCTAAAACAAATAAAAACCCCAATTTCTGTAGTGTAGCTGCCCACCCATAATACCCTACCCTTCCTCCCCTTCCCAGATCCCACATTTTTTTCCCCTCCCTCTCCCTGTGTTAACTGATTGTAGCATATGCGTGCTCCAGGAAACAGAGGGGGCAGGATCTGGATACCCACCAACGATGGGCCACCCACCCGCCTCCCTGCTATGGCTCCCACCCACCAATGACTGGTACCATTGCTGGCCGATGCAGAGAGGGCCACAGAGTGGCTCTCTCTGCATCAGATGTCTAAATTTTTTTATTGCAAGATGCCTCAATATCGAGGCATCACTGAAATAACATGAATGCCTTGTAAATAGTATGGTCCCTAAGGACCAATACAAATGTAACTTGAGTTATAACACCCAATTTGAAGTCCAATCGATAAATAGTTTATCCAGAGTCATGTTTATTAAATAAAGACAAGTCCACATGTGTTTTTAATCCATTTGGATATATTGTGCCTAATTTATATATCCACTGGGCTTCTCTATTTAAGAGCTCCTCATCCCTATTACGTCCCTTTTTTTTAAAGGGGGAATCCTATCTATGACCATTGTTTTAAGCATGGCTATGGTATATTTATTCTCTAAAAAATGGCGTGCCACAGTTTGGTCACTTGTGCCATTTCTATAAGCAGCTCTGATGGCACTTTTGTGGTTAGCAAGACAGTCCCTGAAGGATGTGCAGGTCTTACCCACATAATATTTTCTACAAGGGCAAATGATGATATATACCACATATATACCACATAGTCTGAGGTGCAAGTCAGTCTGTGCCTAATGTTGATTTTTTCCATCTATAGGGAAGAGTAAATGTGTCACCTGCTATCATGGTATTGCAAATGACACAACTTCCACATTTGAAACAATCAACTCTACCTTTTGGTAACCAATTGTGTGACCGACATGGAATATCATGTTTGACCAATAGTGTTTTAAGGCGGCTGCCTTTCTTATACACCAGGTTTTACTCTAGAGAAGGGTAGGGATGGATCAGACAATATAAACCAGTTTTTAGCCAATGTTTTCTTAACTATTGAACTGGCTGGTGTATAAGTAAAAATGAAATTGATCACCTGGGCTTCTGATTCTTTCTTTCTGTCATTGGAAATAAGCATTCCCTGATCAAGGTAAGCAATCTCATACCACACTCTAGTAATATCAGACCCCTTACATCCTCTTTGAATGAATCTTTCTCTCATGAGTTCATATTGCAACAGTTTATCTGTCTCGTCTGAGTTGTTTCTTATAACCCTTAATAGCGGAGATTTCAGGATAACAAATTTTAATTGTGGAGGATGAAAACTTTAAAACTTAAGGAGTGTATTTCTGTCAGTAGGCTTGGAGTATAGCTTTGTTTACAATGTATCCTAAGGGATTAAACACACATGTGGACTTGTCTTTATTTTACTAACATGACTCTGGGTAAACTATTTATTGATTGGACTTCAAATTGGGTGTTATAACAGTTACAACACTGCGCTTGTTTGTATAGTGTACCATGTAGAATTACTGGAATTCATCTAGTGATACCTTTTTAGGATAAGGTACATATTCAACACAAGGCAAATAATATCAATAGCACAATATTAGTGACATAATTCTGAAGTATCTTTTATTTAAATGAATGTTTCTCCATATTGCTTCACACGTGCTTTGGGTTTTTCATCAACAAGCCACTAGAGACACTGTATTACGTTTGTGTAAAAAGTCACTACATTTTGATCCCTTATTGTAGTCTGGTAGATTTATAAATCTCTGGTTATGCAAATTACCATAAACATTTGACAAACTACACAGTCAATATTGAAACACGCTCCCAGTTACTGACGCAATTTGCATCATTGAGCTTCTCAAACCACGGGTATTTCAACTGTGCAGTTAATCAGTGTAGGTCATTCACTGTTTGGGAATGTGGGCTTGAAATGCTGAAATGTTTGAAAGGTATGCAATCTGATGTGACTACAATATAATAAGATCTAAGCGTGTAATTTTTAATCTAGCATGTAATTTTTAGCCCTGAACATAGAAATGTCCAAAAAGTTTGTTCATAATATTGAAAGTTAGCATTGTAATAGAGAGTGTATCACTATAAATGTTTGCCAATAGATGCGTTTCTATGTAACGTTAACAACAGAGAGTGAAACGCCATAGAAGTTTGATTATATGGTGCTACTTAAAGTGAATGTAAAGTCAGCTGTTCCCGCAAATACCACATTAAAAATTATGTAAAAATAGGTCTACTTTAATTCATCATTTTTTTAATGACTATTTTATTGGCTTGTATTTTAATTTTATATATCTTCGCTCGAACTACAAATCCTCCACCCGCCATCTTTGATTTTTGATTGACAGAGTATGCTAAACATACTCAAACAATCATAGAATCCCCCGGGGGGACCAAACCTCTTTTCACAATGTCACTCATTCCGAAAGCGCATGCATTCGATCGCTATTCTTCCACTGATTTCGGACGCGCGTTTATGCTTCGCGCATGCGCTGTACAGATTTTTTTTGTCTTTGTCATTTTTCCACACTTTTCCTACCGCCAGGTAAGTTGCGATCGTACTGGGTATTATGTAAAAGCATTTCGAATGACTTTGTAACCATACTTTATAAAAATAAACATTATTGTGCTGGGTATAAAACTGAGATATGATAATTGGCAATATGAATAAATTGATTATTGTATAAATGAACAAATGTATTTGATTTCTTTACCAGAATTTGATATTACAATTATTTTATCAATTGAAATGAAAAGTTTATTGTAATATTTAAAACATCTATTAGAGTAATTTATGTATGTACATAAATTATATATTACAATATGAAATATATAATTAATTTTAATATTATTGAAAGCATCTATCTGATAAATTCAATAATAAAGGTGTATATTTTTACTAATATGTTCTTTATACTAATTTTAAATCTATTTATATAATAAACTACATGTATACACTATTATACTTCGATAACATTGAATTTACATACATACTGTACTTAGATAATTTACATATATATATATATATATATATACATACATACATACTTAGATAATTTATATATATATATATGTATATACATACATACATACTTAGATAATTTATATATATACAAACATACATACTTAGATAATTTATATACACATACATACTTAGATAATTTATATACACATATATACATACATACATACTTAGATAATTTATATACACATACATACTTAGATAATTTATATACATACATACATACTTAGATAATTTATATACACATACATACATACATGCTTAGATAATTTATATACACATACATACATACATACATACTTAGATAATTTATATACACATACATACATACATGCTTAGATAATTTATATACTCTCTCTCTCTCTCTCTCTATATATATATATATATATATATATATATATATATATATATATATACAGTATATACAAACCAAGGAGAAAACAGCGCTAACACTCTTATACTAAATGCAGGAGATATATAGTTCACAATTTAATATATATACACATTCGTAGTCTATCCCACAAGGTCAGGGAGCATATAGGCAGGTAGCCTACCTTCAGTATAAGCTTGTCACAATGTTGTGCATTCACTTCCTGGAGTTAGTAGAAACTTCCGATATATACATCCACCACCTGGAGTCTTATAGAAACTTCTGATATCCACTTTAGCTGGTATCCACTTTTAGCACCTTTATGAGCAATAAATACTCAAAGAATAGAGAAAAAGCCAAATAGTGTAATACTGTTTCTTTAATTCTTAAAACATTTAAACAAAAATAAGACAGTGTGCACTCACATTTTAAACCCCCAATAATTATATATTATATTGTATAAGCGCAGAACTGTATTTAGAGATGTTACTGTGGCCACAAATTCCTCAGTTTGTAATGTCTTCCACAGTGGTATTCAGTACAGTTTACAGTTCACAAAAAGTCAGTATAAGAATGACAGCCATAGCTGAATAAAAACTTCACAAGTAGTCAGTAATCTGTGTGTCAAAACCAGCCGTAGCTGTATGGAGACCCTAACCTGTTTCAAAGGCTTCCTCAGAGGAATAATAACAATACAATAGATCAGCTGTGAGTCAGTTTAAAAAGGGTAAGCGGCAGCACGCCCCCTCTCCAATTGGACTAAAGAGCATGTGCACATGTGCTAACACGTCATCAGCATATCTTTCTGCTGTCTGGAGTGTTAAAACTTGTGTGCATGTAAAACTTCAATCAGAGCTTCGCTGCAAGCGACGTAAAAGGTTTTTTGTCTGCTCATATATTCTAAAAATATCTATATATATAAGAAATAAACATTAATACATGTGATTAAAATAAACTCCATAGTAAATAGCAGTATAGATATATTAAACGAATAGTGGCAAGTAAAAAATGTGCTAATTAACCCTACTATATCTTCATTGGATATTTGATCAGCATGTTCAATTGTGCAAACAAACACTTATTATTAATATGAATACTTTTGGGTTAAGATTCGAGACATTAAATAAAAAGCTAAAAACTATACATAGAATGATCAATAAAAATATATATATATTTTTTTTTGTTTTAAAAAAACGTCTAATTGTTCTTAAAAATAGAATAAAATTAGAATACAATTTTATATAGAATAAAAAGATCTTTCTATTATGGGTGACATTAGATCCTCTTTTTAGAATTTGGTATGTTTCTAAATTAAAAATGCAGCCAGATCAATATCTATGTTAAGGTCTTTTGGGGTCATAGATCCCATTTTATGTATCCATAATGTTTCTGTTTTCCTCAGGTATAGTTCCCTATATGTACCTGTAGGGGCTATCTTAATATATTTCAAAATTGTCCCTTTCATGCTACTTGGATCTTGATTATGGTGTATTCTAAAATGATTGGATACACTGGGGGGTAGTTATCAAGCCGTCAACCTCAAATACGCTGGAATTCCGCAGCGTATTTGTGGCGAGGCTGATTCGCCTTAGTTATCAAAGGCTAAAGACCGGCAAAAGTAGAATTTTGTGACGTAAGCTTCGATCCGCCGGACTCAGTCCTACACAGATCGATTCTTACATCACTCCAGATTTCCGCACACAAGTGCGGCACAATCTGACTACTTTTGCTAGTTATCAAAAAACTAGCAGGTACGCTCTGCACTTTTCCGGCCCAGCGTACCTGGTTTTCAAACCGCCGCCCTGGAGGTGGCAGATCCCATAGGAATCAATGGGAGTCAGACCATAGCGAAAGTTCATGTTCGCTGCTGCCCGACATCCCATTGATTCCTATGGGAGATGTCTACACCTAACACCCTAACATGTACCCTGAGTCTAAACACCCCTAATCTGTCCCCCCTACACCGCCGCAACTAAATAAAGTTATTACCCCCTAAACCGCCGCTCCCGGAGCCCACCGCCACTCTAATAAAATGATTAACCCCTAAACCGCCGCTCCCGGAGCCCACCGCAAGCTATAATAAATATGTTAACCCCTAAACCGCCGCTCCCTGACCCCGCCGCGACTATAATATATGTATTAACCCCTAAACCGCCGCTCCCTGACCCCGCCACAACTATAATATATGTATTAACCCCTAAACCGCCGCTCCCTAACCCCGCCGCAACTATAATATATGTATTAACCCCTAAACCTAAGTCTAACCCTAACCCTAACACCCCCAACTTAAATATTAATTAAATAAATCTAAATAATATTTCTATTATTAACTAAATTAATCCTATTTAAAACTAAATACTTACCTTTAAAATAAACCCTAATATAGCTACAATATAAATAATAATTATATTGCAGCTATCTTAGGATTTATTTTTATTTTACAGACAACTTTCAATTTATTTTAACTAGGTACAATAGCTATTAAATAGTTATTAACTATTTAATAGCTACCTAGCTAAAATAAAGAGAAATTTACCTGTAAAATAAACCTAACCTAAGTTACAATTATACCTAACACTACACTATACTTTGATAAATTATTTCTATTTAAAACTAAATACTTACCTGTAAAATAAACCCTAAGATAGCTACAATGTAATTAATAATTACATTGTAGCTATTTTAGGATTTATATTTATTTTACAGGTAACTTTGTATTTATTTTAGCTAGTTAGAATAGTTATTAATGTTCCGATCAGCCAATAGAATGCAAGCTCAATCTGATTGGCTGATTCAATCAGCCAATCAGATTTTTCCTACCTTAATTCCGATTGGCTGATAGAATCCTATCAGCCAATCGGAATTGAAGGGACGCCATCTTGGATGACGTCCCTTAAAGGAGCCTTCATTCGTCGGTAGTCCGTCGGGGAAGAAGGATGTTCCGCGTCGGCGGGATGAAGATGGATCCTGAAGAAAGAAGATTGAAGACCCCGCTTGGAAGATGACATCGCCCGGATTGAAGACTTCTTCAGCGCCGCTTGGAAGATGACATTGCATAATTTTTTTTCCTTATATAAAATAAGATCTAAAAATTCTATTTCAGTGCAGTTACTTTTTTAGTAATTTTATTTAGATTTCTTTAAATTATATTTAAGTTAGGGGGTGTTAGGGTTAGACTTAGGTTTAGGGGTTAATACTTTTAGTATAGTAGTGGCGACGTTGGGGGCGGAAGATTAGGGGTTAATAAATATAGGTAGGTTTAGGCGATATTAGGGCCGGCAGATTAGAGGTTAATAAAATTTCACTAGTGTTTGCAAGGCGGGAGTGCGGTGGTTTAGGGGTTAATATATTTATTACAGTGGCGGCGAAGTCCGATCGGCAGATTAGGGGTTACAAGTTTTATTTAAGTGTTTGCAATGTGGGGGGGGGGCTCGGTTTAGGGGTTAATAGGTAGTTTATGGGTGTTAGTGTACTTTATAGCAATTTAGTTGAGTTTTATGTTACGGCGTTAGCCCATAAAACTCTTAACTACTGACTTTTAAATGCGGTATCAGTCTTGACAGGAAAGGCTGTAACGCTCACTTTTTCCAAGATTCGTAATACCGGCGTTTGGAAAATCCCATTGAAAAGATAGGATACGCAATTGACGTAAGGGGATTTGAGGTATGCTCGAGTCGCAGAAAAAAAGTGAGCGGTACACCTGTACCTGCCAGACTCGTAATACCAGCGGGAATTAAAAAGCAGCATTGGGACCTCTCAACGCTGCTTTTTAAGGCTAACGCAAGACTCGTAATCTAGCAGAAAGTGAATTCACTTTAGAAACAAGCAACACTGCACAATATGCGCTAATTAGGGAAAGAGAACTAGCTGCTGTTAGATACACCACATATAAAAGAGAGAGTAAATCCCTCAAATAATGACTGTAGTAAAAAATACAAAAACCAAGGAGAAAACAGAGCTAACAGTGCTGGACTTTCTCTGTGTGTTGTATTAATTTGTTTTGTAATTTTCCCTATGGTTCTTGCACCCAGACCTGTCTGGGGTTAACTGTATGTGACAGCACAGCTTCCTGTGAGCGCCCATGAGTACCCAGGGCTGAGCATGTTACAGGGTCATGGGATGTGTACTTGGTCCTTAATGAGAGTGCAGTCCCCTTCTGTGTTTTGTATATGTCTAGGGTGATTACATAAGCCTGTGCACCCTTCCCTTGTTCCCAGTTTGTTTGGATTTGAGAGATTGCATTGTGTGGCTGTTTTAGGGTCCCAGGTATTGGAAAGGACCTTAATGTGGTACCTGGGCTTGTCCCATTTGGCCAAATGCGGTAACTAACCTTTCCATTTTTGCTTTTAAGTTTTAGCTGAGAGCTTGTAAGTGAGTGCTGGACTTTCTCTGTGTGTTGTATTAATTTGTTTTGTAATTTTCCCTATGGTTCTTGCACCCAGACCTGTCCGGGGTTAACTGCCTGTGATTCTGGGGACAGCACAGCTTCCTGTGAGCGCTTGTAAGCACCCAGGGCTGAGCATGTTACAGGGTCATGGGATGTGTACCCGGTCCGGTATGAGAGTGTAGTCCCCTTACGTGTTTTTTATATGTCTAGGGTGATTACATAAGCCTGTGCACCCTTCCCTTGTTCCCAGTTTGTTTGGATTTGAGAGCTTGTATTGTGTGGCTGTTTTAGGGTCCCAGGTATTGGAAATGACCTTGATGTAGTACCTGGGCTTGTCCCATTTGGCCAAATGCTGTAACTAACCTTTCCATTTTTGCTTTTTAATCTTAGCTGAGAGCTTGTAAGTGAGTGCTAGACTTTCTCTGTGTGTTGTATTAATTTGTTCTGTAATTTTCCCTATGGTTCTTGCACCCAGACCTGTCTGGTGTTAACTGCCTGTGACTCTGGGAAAAGCACAGCTTCCTGTGAGCGCCCGTGAGCACCCCATGCTGAGCATGTTACAGGGTCATGGGATGTGTACCCGGTCTGGTATGAGAGTGCAGTCCCCTTCCGTGTTTTGTATATGTCTATGGCGCTTACATAAGCTTGTGCATCCTTCCCTTGTTCCCAGTTTTTTTGGATTTGAGAGCTTGCATTGTGTGGCTGTTTTAGGGTCCCAGATATTGGAAAGGACCTTGATGTGGTACCTGGGCTTGTCCCATTTGGCCAAATGCGGTGACTAACCTTTCCATTTTTGCTTTTAATTGTTAGCTGAGAGCTTGTAAGTGAGTGCTGGAATTTATCTGTGTGTTGTATTAATTTGTTTTGTAATTTTTCCTATGTTTCTTGCACCCAGACCCATCTGGGGTTAACTGCCTGTGACTCTGAAGACAGCACAGCTTCCTGTGAGTGCCCATGAGCACCCAGGCCTGAGCATGTTACAGGGTCATGGAATGTGTACCCGGACCGGTATGAGAGTGCAGTCCCCTTCCGTGTTTTGTATATATACACATGTATATATAAATTATCTAATTGTGTAGATATAGAGGACTTTACAGCAAGCCGTGGTGGCGGTTCGCGGGGACTAACACCTGGACTGTGGCATGCCGGAGGGGGATCCATGGCAAAACTCCCATGGAAAATTACATAGTTGATGCAGAGTCTGGTTTTAAGCCATAAAGGGCATAAATCACCTAACATTCCTAAATTGTTTGGAATAAGGTGCTTTAAAACATCAGGTATGATGTTGTATCGATCAGGTAGTGTCCCCCCAGTGTCACTGGGGTGACACTGTGCCCTGGAAGGCAGGCCCTGAATCGCACATATGTGAAGGAAACTGACTGCTATTATTTAACACAGTCAAAAAAGTGTTGTTGTTTTTTAAATCTACACTACTGTTACACCAGATATGAGTTGCACTGGGGTGACACTGTGCCCTGGCAGGCAGGCCCTGAAACGCACACGTGTGAAGGAAACTGACTGCTATTATTTAACACAGTCAAAAAAGTGTTGTTTTTTTTTTTAAATCTACACTACTGCTACACCAGATATGAGTTGCACTGGGGTGACACTGTGCCCTGGCAGGCAGGCACTGAAACGCACACGTGTGAAGGAAAATGACTGCTATTATTTAACACAGTCAAAAAAGTGTTGTTTTTTTTAAATCTACACTACTGTTACACCAGATATGAGTTGCACTGGGGTGACACTGTGCCCTGGCAATCAGGCCCTGAAACGCACACGTGTGAAGGAAACTGACTGCTATTATTTAACACAGTCAAAAAAGTGTTGTTTTTTTTAAATCTACACTACTGTTACACCAGATATGAGTTGCACTGGGGTGATACTGTGCCCTGGCAGGCAGGCCCTGAAATGCACACGTGTGAAGGAAACTGACTGCTATTATTTAGCACAGTCAAAAAAGTGTTTTTTTTTAAAAATCTACACTACTGTTACACCAGATATGAGTTGCACTGAGGTGACACTGTGCCCTGGCAGGCAGGCAGGCCCTGAAACGCACACGTGTGAAGGAAACTGGCTGCTATTATTTAACACAGTCAAAAAAGTGTTGTTTTTTTTTAAATCTACACTACTGTTAGACCAGATATGAGTTGCACTGGGGTGACACTGTGCCCTGGCAGGCAGGCCCTGAAACGCACACGTGTGAAGGAAACTGACTGCTATTATTTAACACAGTCAAAAAAGTGTTGTTTTTTTTAAATCTACACTACTGTTACACCAGATATGAGTTGCACTGGGGTGACACTGTGCCCTTGCAGGCAGGCTCTGAAACGCACACGTGTGAAGGAAACTGACTGCTATTATTTAACACAGTCAAAAAGGTGTTTTTTTTAAAAAATCTACACTACTGTTACACCAGATATGAGTGGTGGCACTGGGCAAGAGGGCACAGTATACACTGTGAGCCTGACACACACGCTGGCAGGCAGGCAACTCCAATTAGATTACACAGGAAAAAAAAAAAAGCAGACTGATGTTCTAGCCCTAAAAATTGCTTTTTGGGGTGCTGTCCTTACAGCAAAGATCAGATGAGTCCTTCAGGACTGTAGTGGACACTGAATACACTAGCCTAGCTATCAATTTCCCTATTAAATCAGCAGCATCTACACTGTCCCTCCTCTCACTATGAATGCTGCTTCCCAATGAATCTAAAATGGATGCCGTCCAGGAGGTAGGAGGGTCTGGGAGGGAGGGTCTGCTGCTGATTGGCTGGAATGTGTCTTCTGACTGTGAGGTACAGGGTCAAAGTATTACTCAATGATGACGAATAGGGGTTGGATCGAACATTGCATATGTTCGCCTGCCGCGGCGAATGCGAACATGCTATGTTCGCTGGGAACTATTTGCTGGCGAACTATTCACAACATCACTAGAGTACGGAATCACTAAAGAGGTATCCTCCTGCATCTATATTCAGCATTACTAATCTCTATGCTTTATGTTATTTGTTCTTCGACTGCAACTTTACTCTGCTTCACTTTGCATGGCTAATTGCCTGTTTCCATCTGCACATTGCGGCATCTCAAATACATTCCAACTACATTGCAGCTGAATAAATCTAAAAAGGGACTTCCTGTTTAGGATAACCTATAACACTCTGGATGTTTTCTGAGACATCTTATGTCCGGGCTGCTTGACTTAGCAGCTATGAAACTTGACTCTGCTTTTGTTTATTTATAGAGGTTTGCTATAACCTTATGTGTGGCCACGCTTCTAGCCTCCCTAGAGAATGATGCACCCTTGTATTGATGTATTTATGCTCAACATTAAGTGACTATGCACAGATACTCTTGATCCTTTTATCTCAGTTTTCACTAAAATCTATAAAGGTCTGAGAAATCCGAATGGGTGACATTGATCTGTGCTTATTCAGTTATAACGGTCTTTGCATATTTGAATCACAACTTTTCTCTTGGTAGGAATTACCTCTATTAAGTTTCAGTATCTGCCTGTTAGTTCACTGGGGCCAGTCCTAGTATTTTACACGTAGATGTAACTGTGTATTTTTGTATTTTAATTATGATATTTAAGAATCCAGTGGTTTTTGGATTCTGTCAGCTCATAAGTGCTCACGCTCGACACTGTGAACAAATAAATAAACTAATTTTGATACTATATTTTGAGAGTGTCGCTAATTATTTAAAAGAGTACTGAATCCCCAGGTTTTTCTAGTGATATTATTATATCTCACTATACCCCCCTTTCCTGAGTACTTAGAAATTATTTAAAGGGACATAATACTCATATGCTAAATCACTTGAAACTGATGCAGTATAACTGTAAAAAGCTGACAGGAAAATATCACCTTAGCATCTCTATGTAAAAAAGAAGATATTTTACCTCACAATCTCCTCAGCTCAGCAGAGTAAATTCTGTGTAAAAAGTTATACTTCAGCTGTTGCTCAGCTGCAGGTAAAAAAAAAAAATATGAAGAAATCAACAGCAGCCAATCAGCATCAGCAGTGCTGAGGTCGTGAACTATTTTACTGTGATCTCATGAGATTTCACTTAACTCTCACGAGATTTCATTGTAAACTTCCCTAATCTGAATAGGGAAATAATTTGAGAGTGCACGAGGCTCATCCTTTCAGCTGTCCCAGGACAGACATACTAATATGCTGCTTAGAAATCCTTTACAATGGGATGTGGCTACTGAGGAACTTTTGAGATAAAATATCTTTCTTTTTACATAGAGAAGTTCAGGTGATATTTTCTAGTCAGCTTTTTACAGCTATGCTGCATCGCTTTCAAGTGTTTAAACATTTGGGTATCATGTCCCTTTAATGGGTCTGCACCAAACTTGTAAAATTGATTAACATAATCAATACATCTGTTTAAACACATATTGGTTTACATGTAGAACCACTGAATTATCAATAGGCTCTCGCAACATTCCACCTTGTGATTAAAAAATTTTCATCCACTATCTCTCATAAACTTGTTATAATTTTTAACCAAAGATTTGAACTTAGGTCCCCATTTTGTACTCTCTGTGGATGAAGTGGTAAAAAAAAAATTTTTTTAGATCATTTTGGTGTTTGTGCATCATGTTGACCGTGGGATCCACTGCCTGACAATCTCCAAAAATGACATTTGAATTATTAGATGAAACTTGGGAGGCTGACCTTCTAGCTACCCTGTCTATGCCTATTACTCTAGAAAGTAACAGTACTGATGTGAATTCTTTGAATATGTTTTATGCTTTTAAAGAATATAAAAAAACTTCTAGTTAAACAGGTAAAATTGAGAGCAGAAACAGCAAGTTTGGAAAATTATGTAAAAAATAACATTATCCCTAGAGGGTTGAGATTAGATCCAGGTACAAATTTAAGAGAAGATGAAGAAGGGGATAACTTTATGGAAGACTGAAACTCAGGGGCGCGATCCGATATCGATCGCAGTTTGCGGCGCAAGCGAGGGAACCGGCGTCGCCCGCAGTTTCAGCTCGCAACTCGAGCCATCCCATATAGGTCGCCGTCAGATGCTAACGTGCCGTAAGTCTCACAAACCAGCGATGTCCAGAAATCTGCGTAAGTACAAATTTCTGGCGTCGCCAGTGACTTGCGCCACGTTAGAATCTGCCGGCGCCTATAAAACCTGACTAAAGTCTAAAACACCCCCACTGTCTAACACGCCTCCCTAACATAGCCCGCACTGTCTAACACGCCTCCCTAACATAGCCCGCACTGTCTAACCCTCTATCCGCTATCCCCCCTCACTAGCCTAACAATAAAAAAGCTATTAACCCCTAAACCGCCGCTCCTTTACCCCGCCGCAACCTAATAAAGTTATTAACCCCTAAACCGCCGCTCCCGTACCCCGCCGCCAGCTATATTATATCTATAACCCCCTAAAGTGAGCCCTTAACACCGCCGCCATCTATATTAAAATTATTAACCCCTAATCTAAGCCCCTTACACCGCCGCCATCTCTATTAAAATGATTAACCCCTAATTTAATCTACCTACCCTGCCGCCAGCTATATTATCTATATTAACCCTAAGTATATTATAGTTAATATAGGTATTACATTAAATATATTAACTATATTAACCCTAATTATATTAGGGTTAATATAGTTAATATAGTTACTATAGTATTTATATTAACTATATTAACTCTATCTAACCCTAACTAAATTTATATTAAATTAATCTAATTCATTTATAAACTAAAATATTCCTATTTAAATCTAAATACTTACCTATAAAATAAACCATAAGATAGCTACAATATAATTAAAAATTACATTGTAGCTATGTTAGGGTTAATATTTATTTTACAGGTAAATTGTTAATTATTTTAACTAGGTATAATAGATATTAAATAGTTATTAACTATTTAATATCTACCTAGTTAAAATAATTACCCAATTACCTGTAAAATAAATCCTAACCTAAGTTACAAATACACCTACACTATCAATAAATTTAATAAACTACTAACATCTATCTAAAAATACAATTAAATTAACTAAACTAAATTACAAAAAAAAACAAACACTAAATTACAAAAAATAAAAAAAAGATTACAAGATATTTAAGCTAATTACACCTATTCTAAGCCCCCTAATAAAATAATAAACCCCCAAAATAAAAAAAATTCCCTGCCCTATTCTAAATTCAACAAATTTCAAAGCTCTTTACCTTACCAGCCCTTAAAAGGGCCTTTTGTGGGGCATGCCCCAAAGAATTCAGCTCTTTTGCATACAAGAAATACAATACCCCCCCCCATTACAACCCACCACCCACATACCCCTATTCTAAACCCACCCAAACCCCCCTTAAAAAAGCCTATCACTACCCCCCTGAAGATCTCCCTACCTTGTCTTCACCACACCGGGCCGAACTCCTGATCCGATCCGGGCGATGTCTTCCTCCAAGCGGCAAAGAAGAATTCTTCCTCCGGCGATGTCTTCCTCCAAGCGGCAAAGAAGAATTCTTCCTCCGGCGACGTCTTCCTTCAAGCGGCAGCAAAGTCTTCATTCTTCCGGCGGCATCTTCAATCTTCTTTCTTCGCTCCACCGCCGCGGAGCATCCATCCCGGCCGACTGCTGAACTTGGAATGATGTACCTTTAAATGACGTCATCCAAGATGGCGTCCGCCGAATTCCGATTGGCTGATAGGATTCTATCAGCCAATCGGAATCAAGTTAAAAAAATCTGATTGGCTGATTGAATCAGCCAATCAGATTCAAGTTCAATCCGATTGGCTGATCCAATCAGCCAATCAGATTGAGCTCGCATTCTATTGGCTGATCGGAACAGCCAATAGAATGCGAGCTCAATCTGATTGGCTGATTGGATCAGCCAATCGGATTGAACTTGAATCTGATTGGCTGATTCAATCAGCCAATCAGATTTTTTTAACTTAATTCCGATTGGCTGATAGAATCCTATCAGCCAATCGGAATTCGGCGGACGCCATCTTGGATGACGTCATTTAAAGGTACATCATTCCAAGTTCAGCAGTCGGCCGGGATGGATGCTCCGCGGCGGCGGAGCGAAGAAAGAAGATTGAAGATGCCGCCGGAAGAATGAAGACTTTGCTGCCGCTTGGAGGAAGACGTCGCCGGAGGAAGAATTCTTCTTTGCCGCTTGGAGGAAGACATCGCCGGAGGAAGAATTCTTCTTTGCCGCTTGGAGGAAGACATCGCCCGGATCGGATCAGGAGTTCGGCCCGGTGTGGTGAAGACAAGGTAGGGAGACCTTCAGGGGGGTAGTGATAGGCTTTTTTAAGGGGGGTTTGGGTGGGTTTAGAATAGGGGTATGTGGGTGGTGGGTTGTAATGGGGGGGGGGTATTGTATTTCTTGTATGCAAAAGAGCTGAATTCTTTGGGGCATGCCCCACAAAAGGCCCTTTTAAGGGCTGGTAAGGTAAAGAGCTTTGAAATTTGTTGAATTTAGAATAGGGCAGGGAATTTTTTTTATTTTGGGGGTTTATTATTTTATTAGGGGGCTTAGAATAGGTGTAATTAGCTTAAATATCTTGTAATCTTTTTTTTATTTTTTGTAATTTAGTGTTTGTTTTTTTTTGTAATTTAGTTTAGTTAATTTAATTGTATTTTTAGATAGATGTTAGTAGTTTATTAAATTTATTGATAGTGTAGGTGTATTTGTAACTTAGGTTAGGATTTATTTTACAGGTAATTGGGTAATTATTTTAACTAGGTAGATATTAAATAGTTAATAACTATTTAATATCTATTATACCTAGTTAAAATAATTAACAATTTACCTGTAAAATAAATATTAACCCTAACATAGCTACAATGTAATTATTAATTATATTGTAGCTATCTTATGGTTTATTTTATAGGTAAGTATTTAGATTTAAATAGGAATATTTTAGTTTATAAATGAATTAGATTAATTTAATATAAATTTAGTTAGGGTTAGATAGAGTTAATATAGTTAATATAAATACTATAGTAACTATATTAACTATATTAACCCTAATATAATTAGGGTTAATATAGTTAATATATATAATGTAATACCTATATTAACTATAATATACTTAGGGTTAATATAGATAATATAGCTGGCGGCGGGGTAGGTAGATTAAATTAGGGGTTAATCATTTTAATAGAGATGGCGGCGGTGTAAGGGGCTTACATTAGGGGTTAATCATTTTTATATAGGTGGCGGCGGTGTAAGGGGTCAGATTAGGGGATAGATAAGGTAGATGGCGGCGGTTTTAGAGGCTCACAGTAGGGGGTTAGTTTATGTAGATGGCGGCGGGGTCCGGGAGCGGCGGTTTAGGGGGTAATAACTTTATTAGGGATTTCGGGGGGGGGGGGGGATCGCGGTTGACAGGTAGATAGACATTGCGCATGCGTTAGGTGTTAGGTTTATTTTAGCAGATCGCGGTTGACAGGGAGATAGACATTGCGCATGCGTTAGGTGTTAGGTTTATTTTAGCAGATCGCGGTTGACAGGGAGATAGACATTGCGCATGCGTTAGGTGTTAGGTTTATTTTCTAGTTAGTTTAGGGAGTTACGGGGCTCCAATAGTCAGCGTAAGGCTTCTTACGGCTGCTTTTTGTGGCGAGGTGAAAATGGAGTAAGTTTTCTCCATTTTCGCCACGTAAGTCCTTACGCTGCATATTGGATACCAAACTGCGCGGGTTTGGTATACCTGCCTATGGCCCAAAAAACTGCGGGCGACGGCAGAAATATACGGGCGTAACTTCTAGGCTACGCCGTATATGTGATACCAAATCCGCGCAAATATTGGCGTCGCCGGCTTTTGCGGGCGACGCTTTATATCGGATCGACCCCCAGGTCTTTTAGAGTGTTCAATTATTTTAATGAAAAAATGGTGATAAGAAATAAAGATTTGACAAAAAAAAACATTTAGTTGAAGAAGCTCTTAAGGTTGTCAATACGTTTGAACATAGTCTGAACTTTGAAAAGTTGAATAATGAGATCCAAGAACAACTAGCTAGATTACAAACAGACATCAAACTTCGTAAAAGTAGAAAACTGCCACGAGATAATGATTATGTAAAAAAAACTTGTTTATAATTATCAATCAGTTAAAGGATCCTACGATTCTGGAACAGACAGCTCAGATGTAGAAGTAGATAGCTATATGTCAAAAAATGAGCAAGAAGGGAACCAAATTGGTACAGTAGGAGGAGAGGGGGCAGGAAGAGACACAGGAGGAGGGAATACCAATTCCCTTCAGACAGAACCGCCAGAGGGATTACAGTCAGAGTCAAGAGAGAGGACAGAGAGGACTTCCCTGGAGATTCTGGGGATGGAGGGGTTATTAAAATCACCCTATAATCTACAAATTATTAATGTCATCTTTTAAATTAAACCAGGCTCATATGAATGTCCTGACAAAAGGCCTTTCCTTTTGCCCCACAAATGGACTTGACAAATTTGAATTTATTAAAGATCTTAATGGCTTTGCAAGATGTGTTGTCCTATCCCAAATATTCAAAGGCAAAAGTAAAAATTTAATCGATCTTGGTTTGAATAAAGATGACAGATTGGCTTTGCTTGATCTAGAAGAACTCCTCTCGCACTCTAATGAAAGTACTGAGACTTGTGAAATGTTCCTTTTAAGTCAAGTTAAAGCAAGATCTGACTTAAGACCAAAGTCCAAATTCATGCCACAACTCTCCTCAGTGCCAGCTGCCAAATGGGTGACATTGATCTGTGCTTATTCAGTTATAACAGTCTTTGCATATTTGAATCATAACTTTTCTCTTGGTATGAATTACCTCTATTAAGTTTCAGTATCTGCCTGTTAGTTCACTGGGGCCGGTCCTAGTATTTTACACGTAGATGTAACTGTGTATTCTGGTATTTTAATTACGATATAAGAATCCAGTGGTTTTTGGATTCTGTCAGCTCATACAGGCCCACGCTCGACACTGTGAACAAATAAACTGATTTTGATACTATATTTTGAGTGTCACTAATTCTTTAACTTTAAAAGAGTGCTGAATCCCCAGTCTTTTTTAGTGATATATATCTCACCATACCTACCTGCCCCGAGTAATTAATAATCATATATATATATATATATATATATATATATATATATATATGTGTGTGTGTGTGTATATATATATATATATATATATATATGTGTGTGTATAGATTAATACCACCAGATGTATGTAGAAATATGTATTTATGAATAAATATTAATATTTCACATTCCAATGTTGTTCACATAGCAGAATAAGTTCTATTTTCATGTTGGGTTAGAGCCTTCAGAATATGCGATCAGGTGTATTTTTTCAATTTTTCATGCTCCGTTGACTTCTATGGGGGATATGATAATGAGGTCACAATATTCTAAATTCGGCTTCTTGCGCACATTTGGTTAGTGCGCGAGCGAAAACTTTTTACTACGAATGCTACCAGATGCACACAAAAAGGGTACTTCTAGCGGAGTGCGCTAGCAGGAGCACAAAATACCACTTCATTCGAAATAAGGCCCTTAAAAAATAGTGTAGAACAATGAAAAAAAGCTGAGTTGAGATTGTTGCTAGTAGGCAAACAATACTGTACTACCTTAAATTGGGATAGTCCCTCCTAATCTGGTACAATAGAAAGTTATGCTAACCAATTCTGTAAATGAACAATGCAAATCTTCAAACATATATAGCTTAGATATCAACTGCAATTAACATTGAGCAAAACTGATAGCAAATACAATAAAAGTATGAACTGGTGCAGTAATAATTGAATGGGTTTAGCAAAAACACTGTTACATCAATTCAGTGTATATTAATCTGGTCTAAGTGACTGTAAGAAAGAAAAGGGTTGTCAAACTCACAGCAACATGACCCTGTTACCTCATCCAAATCAGTTCCCAGACACCACAAAGGCCTACAACTGAGGCATCCAATCTACACGGCAATCATGATACAAATCCCCACACTTCTGCTGGAAAATATGCATTATGTAGCTGCCAAGCACTCCATGTGAAATGCCAACGATGCTGGGTCTCTGGGAAAGCACAATAAAAAGAAAGGTACACAAGAAAAAGCAAATGTACTGCTCATATATTGAACAAATATTTCTGTGGAAGCTTATCTGTTAGCAGGACTATGACTGAATAGCTACAAACAGTAAATGTATGTGCAGCAGACCTTTGAAACTTTTTACTGTGCACTACATTACACATGTCAAATGTCTATATTATACCGAAAGCTTTGAAATACATAGCAATTTTACTTGTATAAAATCTGCATATAATTGTAATACAATAAATATAATATGTTCAGAACATAAGCAATAGAAAAAATGACATTCATATTAAGACATTTACAAGTATTGCTCTAAAGAATAATAATTTATTAAATGGTCTCTTGTCTTATCAATAGCTTCTGTCATGTATTACATTAACTAGTAATTAATATCTTTACAGTCAAGTTACAGTCAAGACTTTCTGTCCTTTAAATATATATATACCCACTCGAACAAATGCACTCACAGGACTTTTCAAGGAATAACAGAAGTTATATTTAATGAAACGTTTTCATGTATGCACTACCCTTCATCAGCATAACATAAAATGAGATATAACACACAATATATAGGCAAACAAATCAAATCATAATCAAAACAAACACACTCCAATCTGTGTATTCACAGAAAAAGCGCTAAAGTGAATAGCTGAAATGCACTCCTGCGTTCCACTGTTTCGTATCACCGGAAGGACTATTACGTCACTTCCGGTTTCGCCGTTTCTAAATGGCTTTAATAGTATATGTGAAATCATAATATCCCCCCAAAAAATTGTGCCAAACAGTATAAATATACATGCAATAGCGTGCTATATTCTAACATAACACAATAATCGTGATACAAGCCCTAATAGTAACCTGTATATTTATTCTTAGAGTGCGAGTCTGGGTTACCATGCCAACGGATCCAAACATCCGGTCTCGTAGTGCTTTGGCAAGAAGTTAAACTAATATGTGATCACAAAAACATTACAATTTAAAAGTGTCATAAGTGTATATATGCACACCACTAATGATCCACACTTCTCACATATGTCTTAACGTGACTCCTACACATACACGGATGGTATAATAGAGGCTAGAGGTGGTAACCATAGTAACCAAAACACAGTATTACACACGTTACCATTGATTATATATATCAAGCCACTTAAGGCATTGCGGCTACCACAAATACTCTAAATATATCGTATTGTGGAGGGTTACTATGTGCCCTGCATTCCACAATCAACTAATGTTTGTCCCTTATTGATATCCTCTATTACCATCCTATTCAATTTATTAAAAATAATAAAGTTAATACTATTTACACATAAATTAAACAATAACTGGAATATAGTTAAAATATAGCACTTATGGACTTCACTATCAAATTGTACTGTGACTGTACAAAAAATATAATTAGGGAACCATTAAGATAGATGGTCCTAGTTATCAAAAAAAGAGATTGGGGGTTACAGATGATGTGGTGTCTCCTCTCATGCTTACCAGAGGATTGGCTACTGCTGGAAAAACTATCTGTAATTAACTGATATACATGCAAGAGTCCAAGTCTATTTGGACATTAATGACACTCCCTAGATACATGTCAGGGTGGATGGTTGAGTGACCCCCCAAGTAGCGCGGACTTGCCCACACCCCCCGGGGCATCCACTGTCCCAGAGGTTGCAGACCACTGAAATTGGGAACAGTCCAGAGCCCCACATTGTGAAACCTCCAGACTGAACCCCAGGTACGTCTCATCACCACGGGTTAGCACCTCAGGTAGGTATCACACCCACATGCTCTAGATAAGAAGTTTAAAGTCCGGTGTCAAATTAAGAGCACCAGGATGTATTGTGCCAAGTCTATATATCCATTGGGCTTCACGAAATAATATCAATTTATTTCTATCTCCGCCTCTGTTTGGCATTGGTACATGGTCAATCAAGATGTATCTTATTGAAGACACCCCATGGCGCATCCTAGCGCAGTGCCTCGCCACCGGCTGGTCTGAATTTGGATCTGTTTTCTGACCAGTAGGTCTCTTAAGTTGGTACCCCTACGGTATCCGATCATGGGTGCCAGGTTTTTAGCAAACTGCAGTTTTGAGTCTGACACAACAATTGGCCAATGGTTCCTCAGTATGTGTCCTGCATTAGCAGTAGTGGGTGCAAACGTAGTGGCCATGATTAGTTTACCCCCAGTGGTTCTCCGTGGCTTCTCTACAATCAATTCCTCTTGACAATGTTGATACCTCTTCTAAGATGTCTCGAACCAACTGTGGTTTATAGCCCCTCTGTAGAAACTTGTCCCCAACTCTATTTCTGCACCCAGGCAGCTGACACAGGTGGATTGAGCTGCTGAAAAGAGTTTATATATATATCCTATATTCCAATAAAGACTATTTGCTTTTAAGACCGCTGCTTGCAACTTTTTTCTACTTTACTACAATTATTCCGGGCAGCAACAGCAGGTCTGGGACTTTAAGCTCCGAAGCCGGTTCATGGGAACTCTGTTTTCGATAGCCGATTAGGATCAGCGTATGGATTCGAAACGCTGAAGCACGCACGTCACGCCCCCTCCTGCATAGTAGGAGGCCTCTCTGAAGTTTTGCCGAGGAGACCATCGAGTGCACACAAGTGAATTCCGGAGGTTAATTAGAGACTGAGTTATTTTGGGGTCAGCGGTCCAGAGGAGCGGTGAGTAAAGGCGCTTACGCCGTCTGGGATAACTGGTCCTGGTCTTCACTTTCTTACGTTCGAGATTTAAAAGGTACCGCATACTCTGTTTCTGACCGCTTTCTTGTACCCCGTAAGCCTCCGGTTTTCTGAAGCACACTCAGTCTCTGATATGTCTTTTTGATATCTACACAGGCGTATATAGGGGGTCAGCCGAGCTGTTTTAAGTGGTTCAAAGCAATTTATATATACATATATTCTCTAAAGATGTATTGCTTTGATACAGAGAACGTATATTTACCGGACTTTGTTTTTTGTCTGCAAGACAACTGATTTGGAAAGGGCAGTAACAGTGACTTTTACCTTTGGCTTGTTTATTTAGGTGCTTAGCCTGGTTGCACCTTACTGTTTCTGTCCAATTTACAGAGCTGTCCTTTCTCTCCATGGAGGTCACTAATTTTTATTCATTGTTGCCTGTCACGGAAAGGGACTATCCTTCACTAGAAATTGAGAGGATCTTCTCTACTGATAAATCCAATTATTCATTGTCCACCTTATTTGAAGATATGGAAAAGCTTTTAATAAGGGAAAACAAACTACAGTGGGACATTTGGACTTTGGAAACATACATTAAACTTAAAATTATACCACGTGGTCTGAGACTGAATAAGTTTCCCACGTTTGATGTCACTGATGTAGATTTTATGAGTACATGGAATGATATTTTGTCAGATTGTTCTACACGCCTTATGCTATTATTAATTTCATATAAATGAAATGTTCTGAAAACTATTAGAGGAGAGATAGAGCTCTTACAGACAGAAATGAACTCAAGACAGCTGGAGACTAGCTTCGCCAAATTTGATGGTATTCTTAAAATAACAGTTGCACAGGTGAAAAAAGCAGTCCTTGAAACCAAACAAACTAAATTTATAAGGGATCAGACAGACTATAATAACAACACTGTATATACATGGAAAAAGGCAGACAATAGACCAAGAAGACAATCTAGAGGTAGATCCAGGAATAGACGGAATGGTAGTAGGAATAGAAACACAAATAATGATCAAGGGGCTGTACACAACACAGAAGCCAAGAGAGTGACATATTCTGACACTGACTTTGAGTCAGGGGATGATAATGGTGCTTCGAGTGGTGATGAACCACCAAAAAGCATACTTAAAAATACCAAACAAAATTCATTACAACAGACAGTCTGCGAGGCATCTGGCTCTGGTCACCATCAGATACAAGCAGTGACACCTAAGACTAAACTTCCTGAACCTAAAGGTCCTTCCACAAAGTATGTTGATAACAGTACAATAGTACAACAAACAGTTGTATCTGATGATGATCAACGCCAGATAGAGCAGGTTTTTCGTCTTCCTCCACAGCGCACAGGGATAGGACAAACAGGTCAGGACCACTACCAATTGAGAGGTCAAAGAGGCAGGAAGAAATAAAAATAACTAATGTAAATAATGTGATAAATTTATCAGGATTCACTTTAACAGACCCACAAATCTCTCTACTCAGTCATGGCTTGAATTTTGCTCCTACTAATCATTTCAATGTATTCAACACTATTCTTGACGTAAATAAACTTATACGTAATATGACTCTTCAGAGGCATTTTTTCACAGAATCCCAACAGTCTATACAAGGGGATAGCCTTAATTCCCAGCCAATGCAACTTACACATACCCCTAAGCCAAGTAGGTTTAATTTTGGTGAAACATGTGATTTAATCAATTTGGAGAGTTTGTCACACGACTCTTTATCACTAACCAATAAACAAAGTATTAATGCTGTTAGTGGTTTTCAAAACAAATCGGAATTTTACCCCATTCACAACAGGGGTTCCACCCTAGAAACTTTCTTTAAACGAGTGGAACGAGACTTGATTAAACTCAAAGATTCAGTTGCCTACCAGACCCCCAACTTGTCCAGGTCTGAGAGAGTGGCTCTTAAGGAGCTCCAAGAGAACAAAAACATTGTCATACGCTCAGCCGATAAGGGGGGCTCTGTCGTGGTTTTGAACAAGACTGACTATGTAAATGAGGCACTACGCCAGCTTAACAATGTAGAGGATTATATCCCCCTTGATAGGGATCCCACCACTACATTTAAGAAGGATCTATTGGACATTTTGGACGATGGGCTGGAGGAAGGGCACTACGATCAAAAAACCTTTGAGTTTTTAGTGGTGGATCATCCAGTTGTGCCCATTTTCCATCATTTGCCCAAAGTCCATAAGTCCCTGACAGAAGTCAGGGGTCGTCCAATAGTGAGTGGCATCAATTCTCTGTTGGAACATGTGTCACAATGGGTTGATAGTATTCTACAACCACTTGTTAAGAATTTACATAGCTACATCCAGGATACGAAGGATGTAATAATGATTTTGGACAAACTTAAGTGGAATAGTGCTTGCTATAAATGGGCAACTATTGATGTAGTAGCATTGTA
The DNA here is from genome assembly GCF_027579735.1 of Bombina bombina. NCBI lineage: Eukaryota > Metazoa > Chordata > Amphibia > Anura > Bombinatoridae > Bombina > Bombina bombina. Next base: position 675,779,454 of record NC_069499.1, read on the forward strand.
CTCCTCGATCCCTCATGAGGAGGGCCTTACAGCAGTTGGTTTTTTTCTGGAGCATTATTCTGATTTTTCAGAGAACTTTCGGTGCTTTATACTCAGAGTATTAAAGTTTTTGTTAACTCACAACTATTTTTCTTTTGAGGATAGGTTCTATCTCCAGAGACGTGGGACAGCTATGGGGGCCAAGTTTGCCCCCTCCTATGCCAACCTCTTCATGGGTTGGTGGGAGCTGTCCCACGTCTTTGGAGATGGAAATTCCTACAGACATCTAATTTGCTTTTATGTTCGCTTTATTGATGATCTCCTTCTTGTATGGAAGGGGAGCACAATGCAGTTCACATCTTTTGTGGCATACTTGAACTCCAATAATATTGGAATTAAGTTTACCCATGAACTGAGTGAAAATGAAATAAACTTTTTGGACATCACTATCAAGGGTAAGGATGATGGAAGGGTGATCACTGAGATTTTTAGGAAACCAATAGCAGGAAATACACTCCTTCATGCGAGTAGTTGTCACCCAAGACACGTACCCTATGCGGTAGCCAAGGGACAGTTCACTAGGGTCAAGCGCAACTGCACACTCCCTGATAAATATACAGAACAATCAAAAGATTTGACAAACAGATTAAAGAGTAGAGGGTATAGTTCATCAAAAAAGCAAGAAATCAGGTTGATGTGCTTGATAGGAAGCAAACTTTGGACACAAATAGTAATGCTCTCAGTCTATCTGAGGAACATCACAAAGGAGTAACCTTTGTTACAGAATACAGCCAGGAATATCAGGACATTTGCAGAATAGTGAAAAAACACTTCTCTTTTCTTGCTGCAGATGATAAATTGGAGAATTGTGTCTCCAAGGGATTGCGGTGTTCCTATAGGAAAACAAGCACTTTAGGTAACATGTTGTCACCATCAGTCTTACCCAAAATCGATACACGACAGAGCTCCTGGCTTACACATAGGGGCATTTTCAAATGTCACAACAAATGTAGGGTGTGTGAGTTTGTCCTCCCTGCGGATAATGTTAAATCAGAGGTGACAGGTGAAAGGTTCCCCATACAAACATGTTTAAAGTGTACCTCCACATATGTGGTCTATGTCCTCAGTTGTACCCAATGTCATTTACAGTACGTGGGACTTACCACAACAGAGGTTAAGGTCCGCATACGTAATCATCTGTCAACTATACAGGCAGGTACGGCATCCACACCTTTGGTGCAGCATTTTGCTAAATATCATCATAGCAGTGTCAATACACTGAAATGGCAGGCTATTGAAAGAGTCACCTGTCCACCTAGGGGAGGGGATAGGGATAGGTTGCTGCAGAAGAGGGAAATGTTTTGGATCTTCAGACTCCAGACCCGAGTACCCACTGGCCTGAACTCCGAGTATGATCTAATCAATTATTGGCAATGAGAGATTTTTTGCCATGGGCTTCTTTCCCTTTTCTGCGGCACCAGTTTCTATCCCCTTTTATCACCATTATTATTGTTATTATTATTGTAACAATGGAGCAACAATATAATGGTTTATTATATTGTGGTGTGAATATAATATGATGAAATCGAATTCATTATACTCACTGCCGTGCATTTCTGCAATATTGACATTTTTCATGCCTCCACTGAAACGTTCTTTTAATATATAGAACCTTTCTTTCCTACATTTCCCCCTGGGGGCTAGGTATTCACTAGCCATATCGTTGAATACTCCACTTGGAGAATATCACTCAGACGGCAATACAGGGGTTGTTTGGTGACATATGAATCTTGTTTTTATATATTCCTTTATCATAATGAAATGAAATTAAATCTAACAAAATGATATATATAAATTTATTTATGAAATGAGAAATAATGCTGTGCCTAGGTAATACATTACACATCATCCAGCCACTTTAATAAGTGTTCATAATATATTGTTCCCTCTCTTCTAGTTTAGTTTAGATTAATAGTTTTATTTTTTGTTCCCCACCCAATAGCATGACTCTGATCACAATAACATGACAGATTAGGAAACTTTTCATTATATCTTTGTTGGCTTTGTAACGTTTTTTGCCACCATTGAAACAGAAATAATGCAACTGTTTAGAGCTTATGATTATATATTGTTATGTATTTTCTTTAGTATCTCTACATGTGTATTGCTACATATTGTATTGTAATCTAAATGTTACACAATCTGGTAGGTTGGTAGTTGCTCACTAAGGTGTGCATTTTCAGCGGTTTAGTTTATAGTTAAATTTATTGTTTAAAAATCTTTTGATTAGTTTTCATTTGATAATTCTGCTGACATTTATGTTATTGTATACACTCATTCTTGTTATTGGAAGGTTCTCTAGTGACAGGCTCCTTGTAATAAGAAAATCCTGAATTGAAATATAACATTCCTGTGTAAAAGTACTCAAAGAGTTAAACTAGCATCACAATGTGAGATTTTGTTTTTACCCAATCAGGGTTATCCTGGTGCTTTTTAAGGTACACAGGTGCTAAGTCCATTAGCTATGATTACGGCCCCTGGCCGAAACATGTTAGCGGACTAATGTTTGTGCATGCATTTGTGCCATTCCATGGAGTGTTTTTATCCTATATTCCAATAAAGACTATTTGCTTTTAAGACCGCTGCTTGCAACTTTTTTCTACTTTACTACAATTATTCCGGGCAGCAACAGCAGGTCTGGGACTTTAAGCTCCGAAGCCGGTTCATGGGAACTCTGTTTTCGATAGCCGATTAGGATCAGCGTATGGATTCGAAACGCTGAAGCACGCACGTCACGCCCCCTCCTGCATAGTAGGACGCCTCTCTGAAGTTTTGCCGAGGAGACCATCGAGTGCACACAAGTGAATTCCGGAGGTTAATTAGAGACTGAGTTATTTTGGGGTCAGCGGTCCAGAGGAGCGGTGAGTAAAGGCGCTTACGCCGTCTGGGATAACTGGTCCTGGTCTTCACTTTCTTACGTTCGAGATTTAAAAGGTACCGCGTACTCTGTTTCTGACCGCTTTCTTGTACCCCGTAAGCCTCCGGTTTTCTGAAGCACACTCAGTCTCTGATATGTCTTTTTGATATCTACACAGGCGTATATAGGGGGTCAGCCGAGCTGTTTTAAGTGGTTCAAAGCAATTTATATATACATATATTCTCTAAAGATGTATTGCTTTGATACAGAGAACGTATATTTACCGGACTTTGTTTTTTGTCTGCAAGACAACTGATTTGGAAAGGGCAGTAACAGTGACTTTTACCTTTGGCCTATATATATATATATATATATATATATATATACTGTGTATATATATTGTGTGTGTTATAGTTAATCCCGTCGCTCTAGGGAGGCAAGGCTTTAGAATATATTTTATGATATAGCTGATTTTTTTTTTTTTAAATGAGAAACCAACATTTTTCATTATTGTTTATAAACTTTTTGGTACAAAAACATTTTCTCTGGGTGGAGATGGTGTAGAAGAGGGATTTATAATGAACTCCAATGGGAACACAAGAAGTGTATGTGACATTTTTGTGAATACAATTATTGCAAAAGAATTGGATGTATGTACTAGGTGGTATGATTGAGATATCGTATTGGTGGCCCTCTGTACTCCAATTTAGGAAGCCATCAACAGTCTATTTAAATATAAGTTCACTTCAAAGTAGGCACATAAATGAAAGCTCTAAATGACCAATCTCTCCCCCTATATAAAATAAACACACATTCATGTTCCTGAGTAGAAGCAAAAGCTTAATTTGGAATTGATTGACCTTTTATTTTTAAAGCTGTAATTTCTTGCATGTTTATACATTTGATACAAACTGTATCACAACTTGCTGTGTTTACATTTCGCACCATTGAGGTAGCCAATGCCATAGTAAAAGTACAGGAACATCGGGCACAATTGGCAAAGCAAACAGTGGGGCAGATTCAAGAATAAATAAACCAATGGCACTACTTGTGTATGTAGAGAGAATCGTTCCCTATCTAAATATCCACAATAAAGTGAATGCAGTTATGAGGGAGTGGTGCTGTGTATTGGAACACTGGATTAGGAAAAACATGTGGAAAAAGACCCACAAAGAAATACACTAATAACACTCAAGAGTCAAAAAGGTGTAAATTACAACATTGACAACAAGATATCCATTGAGTCATAGGGGAAGGGATACTTGGACACTAAAATTAAAATATAACTTTTATTAGGTTGAAACTTAAAAAGCAGGGATCTAAATTAAAATCAGAAACTGGGTCAGGAATAGTAGTGAATATCACCGCTAAAACTGATTGTACAGAAGTATCAAATAATCTTATTCATATGTATCAATAATCAGATTAAAATGGACACACTATGTGTGGCTAATATCAATATGAATTCCAAGCACAGTGGGGTATTGTGTAGAATAAATGATTGGTGTATACAGTATCAATTAACACTTGTGAATTGTTACTTATGAAAGTGGTCTTGCAAATTGTTACTTTCAATGGAAACAGAGCCTGTATAATTTAACAGGCTGTGTTAGATTGAAGGTGAGAGAACTGCGTAAACTTGGATAATACTAAAAAATGTGTCGTATTAAGACAGAGCTCCTAGTAACAGGTGAGTACCAATATGAGATGATAGAATAATAGCTTAAGTATTAATCATTTAAATACACTGCCAGTGACTGAGCAGTTAAAATATATACATCCTAAAAAATAAGACAATGTAGACCTATAGGTTTGTATATTGATAGCGCAGTATAAGAATAATAACCCATCCAAACGCAATGTTGTGTTTACAAAGCTGGCTGATTATAGTTGCAGCTGTTAAGATCTAATTTCTTTGTACTCAGGTTCTCTGAGTGAGCCTCGTATTGTGTCAATGACACGTATATACCACATTTGATTGCAAATCTACGTTAAATATTGAGTACTATGCTGGGTATTATACCCTGCACCAAACCATACAAATCGTAGCTATAGTCCAGTATTAAGGACCTATCGGTTTGTATATTAAAGGTTCAATTTTCAGATGATAGCCCACAAAATATCAGACTAACTAGATAAGGTGATAATGTGCATCCTTAAATCTGCGGTGTAACAGATCAATTTAGCAGAATATTGGATAAAGTAAAAATGAGATCACGCTAATCGTGTCTCCAGGTTGCTGTACCTAAAACATAGGAGTTCCCTAGACTCCTCACCAAAGCCCTAACCGGTTTTCCCGCTTGTCGGCTTTGTCAAAGGGTGTGCGTGCGTTGTGTGATGATGAGTTTAAATAGCATCATCCGTTAAGCTCAACCCACTCAGTGATGTCAGTTGGAATCTACAGTATCCTATGATTATACCTACTGTATTGTCGATATTTGAGTCTACGTTAATTGGTAGAGTAATAATATAATAGTGTTTCTTAAATGTTCTTAAGTAAAGATAGAAGGTAAAATTATGGCAAGAGATTAATAAAATAAAATAAATGGTCCGGTAAGACAAATTATAGCCTTACAAATGGATTACAAATAAGTTAGTGTACAAATAACTTTCACCTAGATTACACGTTTTGCGTTCATGTTTTAACACAGGAAAAATGGCCATTTCAGCGTTAAAACAGCAAGTCTTGTCGGTATAACTGTACCGCAAGCCTTTTAGCCTGTAATGCAACGTCAGTCCCGCACTCAAACAAACAACGTTTTTGCTTGGGATTTCCATAGCGCTGACATTACAAGTTTTGCAGGAAGGCTAAAAAGCTTGCGTTACACCCTATAACGACATGATCCGTACTGCAATCAGAGAGCAGTAGTTATGAGTTTTACGCAACAAAACTGTTACACAAAACTCATAACTAAACTGTTACAACGTACACTAACACTAAACTGCATATTAACCCCTATACCGAGACCCTTCTGCATCGCAAACACTTTTTTAAAGTTATTAACCCCCAATCTGCCGCTCCTGACATCGCCGCCACTAATAAAATTTATTAACCCCTATTCCTGCCTCTCCCCAACAATGTCGCCACTATACTAAAGTTATTAACCCCTATTCCCCCAAACCCCAACATCGCCCACACTATAATAAAGATATTAACCACTATTCTGCTGGCCTCTCACATCACTACCACTAAATAAACCTATTAACCCCAAAACCACCAGCCCCCCACATCGCCAAAAACTAAATTAAACTATTAACCCCTAAACCTAACAATCCCCTAACTTTAAATTAAAATTACAAGATCCCTATCTTAAAAAAATTAAAACTTACCTGTGTAATTAAAAAAAACTAAGTTTAAACTATATAATAAACAAACATTACTATTATACTAAAATTAAAATATCTATTAATTAAATAAATTAAATTACAAACTAAAAAAACCTAACCCTACTAAAAAAAATTTAATCTACAATTACCAACAATAAAAAATACAAACACTAAATTACGACAAATAACAAAGGAAATTATCCAAAATAAAAACAATTACACCTAATCTAATATCCCTATAAAAATAAAAAAGCCCCCTCAAAATAAAAAATACAATATACTACCAATAACCCTTAAAATGGCATTTGTATGGGCCTTGCCCTTAAAAGGGCATTCAACTCTTTTTCATTGCCCTTAAAAGGGCATTTAGCTCTTTTTAAGAAAGCCCAAAACCCTAACCTAAAAAAAAACCCACTTACCTCCGACTATCCACTTACAGTTTTTGAAGTCCGGACAGCCAGGTGGCAAGAAGTCTTCATCCAGATGGCAAGGTCTTCATCCATCCAGGCGGCATCTTGTATCTTCATCCCAGGGGCTCGGAGCGGCTCCATCCTGAAGACATCCGGTGTGGAGCATCCTCTTCATACGGTTGCCGCTGTATACTGAATCTTCAATGCAAGGGAGACTTTTCAAAATGGTGTCCCTTGCATTCCTATTGGCTGATTTGATTTTGGAAATTCAAATCAGCCAATAGGATGAGAGCTACTGAAATTCTATTGGCTATTCATATCAACCAAATAATGAAAATATATAGCGATTTTTTTATTTATTTTATTATTTTATATTACCATCTTAAAGTGTGTAATGTCCCTTTAAGACCACTGCTGCATAACCTCTCATGAAGTTAAATCATCTCAATCAGATTCGATCAAAATGATTGGCTGCGTGAGCAAAGGGAGCGCATTGCTTGTGCAATGCTAAATGTGTCCATCCGGGCTTTAATAAATGGGGCCCCTTGATCCTTATTGAAGTTGACAGTATTCTTTTTGCAACAAAAATGTATTTGTTACAAAATATATATTCTAATCTTTTCTTTAGAACAGAAACTTTTTCCTAAAGATATTTTGATTTTCACAAGATAAACTAGAAATTCTATGTGCAAATAAGTGACAGATTGTAAAAGTGACAGGTTCCAACGCTGCTTTTTAACGCCCACTGGTATTACGAGTCTGGCAGGTACAGGTGTACCGCTCACTTTTCTTTCGCGACTCGAGGCTACCGCAAAGCCCCTTACGTCAATTGCGTATCCTATCTTTTTAATGGGATTTGCCTAATGGCGGTATTACGAGTCTTGGAAGAAGTGAGCGGTAGACCCTCTGCTGTCAAGACTCCTACCGCATTTGAAAGTCAGTAGTTAAGAGTTTTATGGGCTAACGCCGTAACATAAAGATCTTAACTAAAGTGCTAGAAAGTACACTAACACCCATAAACTACCTATTAATCCCTAAACCGAGGCCCCACCACATCGCAAACACTAAAATAAATTTTTGTAACCCCTAATCTGCCGACCGGACATCGCCGCCACCTACATTATACCTATGAACCCTTAATCTGCTGCCCCTAACATCGCCGACACCTACATTATATTTATTAACCCCCTAATCTGCCGCCCCCACCTACCTACAATTAATAAATGGACATCATCCAAGATGGCATCCCTTGAATTCCGATTGGCTGATAGAATCCTATCAGCCAATCGGAATTAAGGTAGGAAAAATCCTATTGGCTGATGTAATCAGCCAATCAGATTGAAGTTAAATCCGAGTGGCTGATCCAATCAGCCAATAGGATTGACCTTGCATTCTATTGGCTGTTCCAATCAGCCAATAGAATGACAGGTCAATCCTATTGGCTGATAGCATCAGCCAATAGGATTTTTCCTACTGTAATTCCGATTGGCTGTTAGGATTCTATCAGCCAATCGGAATTCAAGGGACGCCATCTTGGATGATGTAATTTAAAGGAACCTTCATTCTTCGTTAGGACTTCATTTGAAGAGGATGCTCCGTGTCGGCTGGATTGAAGATGGACCCGCTCCGCCCCGGAAGGATGAAGATAGAAGATGCCGCCTGGATGAAGCCTTCTGCCATCTGGAGGACCTCTTCTGCCCCGATCGGATGAAGACTTCTGCCGTATGGAGGACCACTTGTGCCCAGCTGGGTGAAGACGGCTCAAGGTAGGGTGATCTTCAGGGGGTTAGTGTTAGGTTTTCTTAAGGGGGATTGGGTGTGTGGGTGGTGGGTTGTAATGTTGAGGGGGGTATTGTATTTTTTTATTACAGGTAAAAGAGCTGATTACTTTGGGGCAATGCCCTGCAAAAGGCCCTTTTAAGGGCTATTTGTAATTTAGTATAGGGTCGGGAAATTTTTTTATTTTGAGGGGCTTTTTTATTTTATTAGGGAGATTAGATTAGATGTAATTAGTTTTAAAATTTGTAGTTTATTTTATTTAATTGTAATTAATTGTAGGTAGTTTAGGTAATGAATGTAATTATACAGTAGTGTTAGGTGTAATTGTAACTTAGGTTAGGGTTTATTTTACAGGTCAATTTGTATTTATTTTAGCTAGGTAGTTATTAAATAGTTAATAACTATTTAATAACTATTGTACCTAGTTAAAATAAATACAAAGTTGCCTGTAAAATAGAAATAAATCCTAAAATAGCTATAATGTAACTATTAGTTATATTGTAGCTATATTAGGGTTTATTTTATAGGTAAGTATTTAGTTTTAAATAGGAATAATGTAGTTAATGATAGTAATTTTATTTATATTTATTTAAATTATATTTAAGTTGGGGGGGTTAAGGTTAGGGTTAGACTTAGGTTTAGGGGTTAATACATTTAGTATAGTGGCGGCGACGTTGAGGTCGGCAGATTAGGGGTTAATAAATGTAGGTAGGTGTCGGTGATGTTAGGGACGGCAGATTAGTGGTTAATAAAATTTAACTAGTGTTTGCGAGGCGGGAGTGCGGCGGTTTAGGGGTTAGTAAATTTGTTAAAGTGGCATGATGTCCGGTTGGCAGAATAGGGGTTAATAATTGTAGGTAGGTGACGGCGACATTGGGGACGGCAGATTAGGGGTTAATAAATATAATGTACATGTCGGCGATGTTAGGGGCAGCAGATTAGGGGTTCATAGGTATAATGTAGGTGGCGGCGGTGTCCGGAGCAGCGGATTAGCTGTTAATAATAAGTGTTTAGACTCGGGGTTCATGTTAGGGTGTTAGGTGTAGACATATTTTTTATTTTCCCATAGGAAACAATGGGGCTGCGTTAGAAGCTGAGCGCTGCTTTTTTGCAGGTGTTAGGGTTTTTTTAAGCCAGCTCAGTCCCATTGTTTCCTATGGGGAAATTGTGCATGAGCACGTTTAGCCAGCTTACCACTGACTTAAGCAACGCTGGTATCGAGGTGAGATGTGGAGCTAAATTTTGCTCAGAAAACTCGTAATACCAGCGTTGTTTTAAGTGAGCGGTGAAAAAAAAGGTTTGTTAGCACCGCACGGCTCTACCGACAAAACTCGTGATCTAGCCGTATGTATTTATAAAACTGCATTATTTTATTTTGTTAATTTTCTAAAAATCCCTTTTGTTTTTTACAGGTAGGAAACATGAACATAACTGGCAATTGCCATACTACTTGAGGCCTGTCCCAAACATATTACAGGTACAAATCTCCAATTCTGGAAATCCAAAATTTAGAATTATTCTGAAATCCATTAATATATATATTTATATATTCAATATACTATAATCACGTTTGTATAACGTGTCCATCGGTGTCGCCAGTTGCACACGCATCCTCAAAGGAATGTTGGCTGTGCAAGGTTGCCAAAAGAATGTTGGCTGTGTGCACAGCCAAAAGAATCCACCTGGATGCAGCGTAGGCATTAAGCATTAAGAAAAAAAACCTTACCGCCTGCACGAAGTAATAAAAAAAATTAAAACTAACCGCCTGCACAAAGTATTAACAAAAAAACCCAAACTAATCACCCACATGAAGTATTAATAACAAAAAAACGAACCGCTTGCACGAAGTATTAACAAAAAAAAACATATTTATTGGGGAATCTTGCATTCCTATTGGCTGAATTTTTTAAACCAGCCAATAGGATGAGAGCTACTAAAATCTTATTGGTTGATTTGAACAGCCAATAGAATTTCAGTAGCTCTAATCCTATTGGCTGATTTCAAAATTTCAGCCAATAGGAATGCAAGGTACCCCAAATTTAAAGCGATACCTTGCATTCAATTTTCAGTGCATGACGGAGATCAAATGAAGAGGAGCTTCCAGTCTGCTTTGGACTGCCGCCGCTAAAGACCGCCGCTGAGGACCACCGCTCCGGATCTGCGCATCAGGCTATTGGTAGTTTATTGATAGATTAGGGTGTGTTTTTATTTTGGTATGATTTTTTATTTTTATAGGGGTATTAGTTTAGTTTTACATGTTTTATTTTGGATAGCTTTGTTTATTTTTTTCTATAACTTTACATTTTTTATTTTTTGTTATATTAGCTTTGGGTTTTCAGTTTTTTTAAAACAAAGACTGCCCTCTGGGCAGGCTTATCGCCTAGTATATAACCAGAGTCTTTGGTTTGGATTCTGTATTCTAAAATGCAAATGCTAGTCTATATTCATCTAAAAGAACAACATTAACTGTCTGATTACTGTATTATTAATGGTACCATGTATACAAAATGATGATGTAATTATTGTTTAAATGACATAAGATATTGTTGTTTACATTTGGTCCAATCCCTCTCCAGGCTGTCCCATTTTATAAATGGAAACATACAAACATTCCAAAATCCAAACCATTCTAAAATCCAAACCTTTTCCTGTCCCAGGCATTTGGATAAAGGATTTATACCTGTAATATATTGCTATTGATCTAAAAGAGACAAAAAGAAAGTTTTTTTTCATGAGTCTATAGACCATTTTCGTGTTTCTTGTCCTGCTCCATTCTCTGAAGTGCAGCGCCTGATATCTTGTATGGTGTACAATGACATTAGACTGTGGCTACTTGTGGTCAAAGTGTATGTACTACACTGTATTTGGCATGGAATCAAACCTGAAACTACAGACTGTTGACATAACTGAATGAAAAAAAAAACATATTTTCCAACCTCATTAGAATTCTGCAAATAAAGATAAAGGATAAAGACATTGATATTAATCATTAAATAATTGACAAGGCAATTAAAGTACAACTGTACCAGTGGTTTAGACTTTCAGGTTGATTTGCTGTATATGAGTTATATTTAAATTTCTGTATAAAGATAAAACATTGTGACAAGAAAATTGCTAATGAAAATTTGCTTGCAAAAGTTACAGTAAATATAATTTAACTATATTCATTATAAAGTTGTAAGCAGCTGCAAATTTGTCTCTGTCACAAGCATCAAATTCCTTTTGAATAATGGTGTGCCTTGGCTCTGCAGTATATTTTGCTTGTCATACAGAAAAAACATTAACATAGGTTGGGACACTTTTAGCTCCGCAGACAGACATGCAGAGCAATTGACCATTTAATAAATAGATAGATGATAGAGAGAGAGACAGAGAGATAGATTTTTTTTTTTTAAATGATGAAACACTTATTGTATTGCTACATTCTTTGGAGGAATTAGCCCCAGTTTTGTTCTTGAAAACATTAAAGAAAACACTGGGGTCAAAAGGCAATCAGAAGATGAAGGCTGGCTTGAATAAAATTCTAGAAGACATTGGGTTCCAGATCAGTTATGTTTAGAATGTTATTTCTTATGAATTGGGAAGTCTGCAAATGATTCAGTTGTTAAGGGTAGGCCCAAGCATTTCCCTGTAGTAATGATACTTTCTACCGTCTTATTGGATTTGTCATAATTCCAGTCATATAAGGAGACACTGAAGTCATTTAGATTTAAAAAATGTTGATGTCAATTTATTGCAGCTTTTGTTACTTTTATGGGGAAAATCTGGAAAATATTTTTGAATGTTTGTGGATTGTTTTATTTTATTACCCACCTGGTATCCAGGATAAAGACTTAGAGGATACGTTTTCTCAATTAACGTGAGCCCTTGATTTCTTGGAATTAGGAATAGCTTCTTAATTATAAGTTTTGTCCATGGACTTTGGGATAATTGCAAGTATCATTAGCATTGGTCAACGGAAAACATGTTGACAAATAAATCTGTGCTTCATTACAGATTGTTTCCTTAACATCTCCCTAATGACCTGGGCATTGTGGTAAAGTGAATACATTTATACATTTCTATCAATTTTTCTTTAAGAAATGCATTACTTGTCTAACAGGAAAAGGCAAAGTTCAGCAATGTTCTTTCTGCGGATGACTGTGAAATGTGAACTCACAGCAGCTGTTCTAGTCTTTGACTTGCATTGCATTCATATTTGCATATTACATATGTAACGCCTGCATGCTAAATCTCTACCAATGCATTACAATACACAATCAATATCTTCTTATAACTTACGTTTTGTACGTAAACTATATACTATAAGTATTTAACATTGGTAATAAATGATAACTGCAAGATCCCATGTTAGTGTATCTAATGCCTTACACAAGACAGAAATATTGCACTTAGTAACTGAGCTTCATGAGAGCTGGGAATGACAATAGAGTCTATTCATGAGGAATGTTGGCACCGTACACAGCCCAGCTATGCAGATTTAAAAATTGACACTACTTCAGCGTTCAGGGGAAATTTCACAGCTGACAGATGCCTTAGCCCCATTTATCTGGCAATCTGTGTGCCCACTGGAGATCTCTTTATGAAGTAACAGTACCCTCAGATACCAAATAACCAACAAATTAATATTCTGCAGTATGATGGAAGAAAATGAATCTATCATCTATCAATATCATCTATTACATATGAATGAATGAAAAAATACAATATAAGAGAAAAAAGAAAATAAACACTTCACTGTTGCAAGGTTGAGATGATTTTTTTCCACAGTGTATGAGATATTATTATTATTACTACTACTACTACTAGTATTACAAATAATAATACGATTTAGACCCATATAAATAGTTTTTAATATAGCATGCTTGTCCTTAATGATACAGTAGAAGAGCTTATTAGAACCTAGAGAAGATGGAGGAAAGAAACTAAAGGATCATTGAAAATAACTTAAAATAAGTAACTCAGTTATAAGACACTATATTTAGAAAATTGCAATGACCTTGATTTTGTTTGACCTTTAAGTATAAAAAGATGTGATAAACCTCCCATTTAAACATGCATTTTAAGCAGAGTCTGGAGGACTTCAAAACCAGAAAAAAACAATATAACAGAGCAAATAGTAATTAACCCCTTAATACCACAACGTACCCTGTACATCGCTGTATTATGACTTCCCTCCCTTCTGCAGGCCCACTAAAAAAATGCAGTCTCGCCGCTGGTGGCAAGACTACACTATCAAAAAACAAGCCCCATTAACAGACCAGAGACATACAGGGTACGTCGCTGGTCATTAAAGGGTTAGGAATGCTATTAGCAGCATTATGTTTCTAATCACAGCTACTATAGCAAATTTAGAAAAAGTCATGTTTTTCAGTTTGAATAAATATAAAGAAAAACAATGGCACAATTTCAGATGGGTGTTTTAGAGGGCGTTGATGGGAGTTTGAAAGTTGGTTGAGAGTCAATAAAGGGACTTAGAATGGATGAAGCAGATTATAAGTAATAGCTGAGTATCTTAACTTTGCTTTAGAACAATAGGAGAATGAGGCTATGGTACAGTCCTTATGTTTGGTAAGATATACTGAAACAACAAGTGGTTAAATATTTTTCTTACTTAATCTAAAATGCATAATTCATGCTTAGCTGGTTATAGTATTCCACAACATCAAACTAAAACAAGAAAAATATAAAGTATAAAAATACAGATAACCAAAAAATGTGCTTGTTTTAAATATTCTCATCTAGATGTTAATTAACTTGCTAAAAAGGCTAGTGTTAGTTTTACTACAATTGTTGCATAAATCATTTTTAAGAAATATATAGCATTTAATAAGGGAGCTACAAATTTAGTCAGGGTCGGCTCCAGAACTAATGAAATGGGGGGGGCATTTTTTTTTCACAAGGGGGCATGCATTTACAAAGAATGTATAAGAGTCAAAATAAGAGCAGACCTACATAATTTGCAGGAAAGTGTAGCTTCTGGCTGGCTTATCCCCCACTATTAACATTTGGAGAATATGTGCTAAATCACTAGGTTAAAGAATGAAGTCTAAATCCTATGCAGAGCACTAAAACAGAGCCATTAAACTTGAGGTCCCCTGTTCAATAGCTTATTAAAAACAATTCACCTCTTAATCACCATAAGCCAAAACCCGTAAACTAATTCTCAAATCTCAATCATGTCCCCTAAACAGCTATGCACCCCAACCCCCCCCCCCCCATGCAATTAACCCCTTTGTTTGCAATAGCAGTGAGGATACTAGGTTTTCAGGTACTGGTAATTTTGTAGATTAGATTTAGCTATACCTGTTTTGCAAATAACTAACGGATATCAGGCTACTTAATACAACCTATGTACTGTGAACCTATAAGAATATGATTGTATCGTATAAATATGAGTCTATAACTGGCTACCGGCTTCTATCAATGCCTCAAAAGTGCACTGTGATATTAGGCCTGGCGTGGTGTAGAGGTGTGCAGCCTAAGTAACACACTCTTTGGAGTCAGCTTCTGAAGGGATCTTGCCATTGCAACTGAGACACTGGATGCCACACTAGCAAAGACAGTACACAGAGTATGGGGGGCCCAGAGGAGAAAATGGTGAGCTCCAGGGTTAACTACTCAATTTGAGGGTTTAATATTGTCCCTACTACCGGACCATGTCCTGAAGAACCAAGCAGTTGGGTTGGCAATATTAGAAGTATTTAGTAGGAGAATATTTTAAAAGGTACTGTTGAACTGTATGCCCCTTTAAATGCTAATGTTTGGAATCTCTTTTTAAAGGCCAATGGAGTTAAGTTACTATATTAGATTTGCTGTGCCTTCTCTATATGTGAAAAGGAAAAGCTTCTCCATCTTTTATGCAATTTAAAATTCTTTTTAACAGATTGAAAAATATTTGCTTGCTGTTAAAATGCCCCCTAAATAAAAAACAACAATAAAGTTGATGTCTCTGTGGTATCAAATGAAGTTAAAAATTATTTGGATGCTCAACACCCAATTGTTGCTCAAATGTTTTCAGTTACTACCAAAATTGGTAGGTGTCCAAAAAAGTGATGTCTGAGATAAAACTATCTTATATAAGTGTTGCAGAAATGCATAGAATATATATATATATATATATATATATATAAAACAAACAGAGTATTACAGCGCTATGAACCTAGAAAGTCCCAATCAGTTAAAATATATACCAGTTCTGTCCTATGTGTATAGGGCTCCCTTTCTTTCTTCCAATGACACCAATAGTGATATCTGGAGGGAGTCAAGGTTAATCACTTCAACCTGCAGCCTAATCCCAAGAGTAAACAAAGTTCCCCTGAAGACAGGAAAGTTCCTTAGGAAAAAAATCTGGAACAGAAGAGGGAAGGGCGCACAGCAAAAGAAACCTCCTGGTGTAGTATATCAAGACACTTATTATAATTTCAGTAGTCCAGTGACAATTGCAAACTCACATGTTTCCACCTCAACCTTATGAGGTATAGATAAGACTCTAAGGAGTGAATGTCCACTAAGGAAGGCAATCTGATCCCCTTGTGCTTGCAACTTATATTTCTCTCCTTGAATGCAATCCTCAACTCTCCAGCAGAAGATTAATCACTTCGAAAGGTGGCAGCAAAGTTTGTCTTGGAGGAAATCCTTTGTCAAGCGTGTATGGGGGGTGAATGGGGGGTGAAAGAATGAGTATCGCACACCACAAAGGTCTGAATAAAAGTGTGCTTTAATTTAACATCTCATGCATAATTATAACATAAAATTCTCTTTAAAAAAATGCATATGACCGGTAAAATGGTAAAATGTCAATCAATGTCCCAAGACACTTGTGCAATGCTTGCTGATTTCAATAGCTTTTAAAGCAAACCGTCTTGTACATATATAAAAAACCAATATACTTAGTTTAAAAAATCCCCAGCAGTTCTGGGTACTTCACAAATCGTGCCGCAGCACTTCGTTACTGAATCTCGGCTAGTGAGGGGGCGTGGCCTGATGCGTTTCGCGACTTGATTTTTAAACTAAGTATATTGTTTTTTTATATATGTACAAGACGGTTTGCTTTAAAAACTATTGAAATCAGCAAGCATTGCACAAGTGTCTTGGGACATTGATTGATATTTTACCAATTTATCGGCCATATGCGTTTTTTTAAAGAGACTTTTTTATGTTATAATTATGCATGAGATGTTAAATTAAAGCACACTTTTATTCAGACCTTTGTGGTGTGCGATACCCATTCTTTCACCCCCCATTCACCCCCCATACACGCTTGACAAAGGATTTCCTCCAAGACAAACTTTGCTGCCACCTTTCGAAGTGGTTAATCTTCTGCTGGAGAGGTGAGGATTGCATTCAAGGAGAGAAATATAAGTTACAAGCACAAGGGGATCAGATTACCTTCCTTAGTGGACATTCACTACTCAGAGTCTTATCTATACCTCATAAGGTTGAGGTGGAAACACGTGAGTTTGCATTTGTCACTGCACTACTGAAATTATAATAAGTGTCTTGATATACTACACCAGGAGGTTTCTTTTGCTGTGAGCCATTCCCTCTTCTGTTCCAGATATATATATCTTTCTTTTGCACAAACCCTATTAAAGGCCTGAGGCTATTTAGAATTAGTATGGTTTGTAAGGCCAACTTACTGTTACACTACATCAAAAAAGTTAATAAAAATGCCTAATTTGAACTAAGTTAAAAAAAAATGCAATTTAGATATCTTCTTTAAAAATTAATTTTTCTCTTCACTAAATGTACTTTTGGATTATTTCAAGATATTTACTGCTATAAAGAAATTCCACTTTACCGAAAGTGTTGCTTTCCCTTTCTTTACCTACTAAAATAATGTAAATAAAATAATGTACAACAAAGAAATAAAACATAAAAAGTAGATAAATCAACAATAGCCAGCAGATGTCACTATATAAAAATATTAACTCACTGATCTTAGCTATCTAAATATAAAATCTGCACATCTGCTTAGTATATTGTTACGGATCTGTACATCTTTGAGTATAACTTGTCATAATAGCAATAGCCATCTGAAAAACTTATGTCAAAACCCAAAATGTGCACCTTATTGTTCAAAAGACCAAACCACTACTTGGCACTAAAATATAGATGTAAAATTATTTCATGTTTGCCAAAAATTGACCTTAAAGAAGTAAACAAATAGTAGATATCAACTTAATAACTGTTGGTTAAAATGTTTTTTTTTATTAGTTGACAAATAACAATACATTTTCCAACAAAAATATCTTGCACAGGATCACTATAACGAATACGCTAAATTCAATATAAGAGAATCACACCCATAAACAACCTACCTAAAAAACTGTTATGAGTATGTTTAGTATGATCATCATATTCCCCTTAATTGTACGTAGTTAGGGGAAGCTGTACCCTTGTTTACTATTCCAAGAAAGCACTGTGTCACATATAGCTGCCTTTTGCAGCATACTTGGATTTCAAAGGGCCCCTTTGAGAAATCAATTAATTGGAAAAAAAATCAAATTAATAAAGGATAAGAACAGACCAATCATTGAGAGTAATATTTACATAATATTTATACACAGATTTCCCGTAAAATAGGGAGTATGATAGGGGCAGAGTAACAGATACAAAGAATGACAAACAACATGACTGAGATACAACTTGCCTCTCTGACATTCAAAAGTTTTAACTATTTCAGACTTGGGCAAGCAGATTTGAAGCCAAGTATCACAAGACAACGTCCACATTATATAGTTTAACCCCTTAGTGACCAGAGCACTTTTCCATTTTCTGTCCGTTTGGGACCAAGGCTATTTTTACATTTCTGCGGTGTTTGTGTTTAGCTGTAATTTTCCTCTTACTCATTTACTGTACCCACACATATTATATACCGTTTTTCTCGCCATTAAATGGACTTTCTAAAAATACCATTATTTTATTTTCATCATATCTTATCATTTACTATAAAAAAAATTATAAAATATGAGGAAAAATGGAAAAAAACACACTTTTTCTAACTTTGAACCCCAAAATCTGTTACATATCTACAACCACCAAAAAACACCCATGCTAAATTGTTTCTAAATTTTGTCCTGAGTTTAGAAATACCCAATGTTTACATCTTCTTTGCTTTTTTTGTAACTTATAGGGCCATAAATACAAGTAGCACTTTGCTATTTTCAAACCATTTTTTTTTCAAAATTAACGCTAGTTACATTAGAACACTAATATCTTTCAGGAATCCCTGAATATCCATTGACATGTATATATTTTTTTTTAGAATACATCCCAAATTATTGATCTAGGCCCATTTTGGTATATTTCATGCCACCATTTCACCGCCAAATGCGATCAAATACAAAAAATTGTTCACTTTTTCACAAATTTTTTCACAAACTTTCAGTTTCTCACTGAAATTATTTACAAACTGCTTGTGCAATTATGGCATAAATGGTTGTAAATTCTTCTCTGGGATCCCCTTTGTTCAGAAATAGCAGACATATATGGCTTTGGCATTGCTTTTTGGTAATTAGAAGGCCGCTAAATGCCACTGCGCACCACACGTGTATTATGCCCAGCAGTGAAGGGGTTAATTAGGGAGCATGTAAGGAGCTTTTTGGGGTAATTTTAGCTTTAGTGTAGTGTAGTAGACAACCCCAAGTATTGATCTAGGCCCATTTTGGTATATTTCATGCCACCATTTCACCGCCAAATGCGATCAAATTAAAAAAAAACGTAAAATTTTTCACAATTTTAGGTTTCTCACTGAAATAATTTACAAACAGCTTGTGCAATTATGGCACAAATGGTTGTAAATGCTTCTCTGGGATCCCCTTTGTTCAGAAATAGCAGACATATATGACTTTGGCGTTGCTTTTTGGTAATTAGAATGCTGCTAAATGGCGCTGCGCATCACACGTGTATTATGGCTAGCAGTGAAGGGGTTAATTAGGTAGCTTGTAGGGAGCTTGCAGGGTTAATTTTAGCTTTAGTGTAAAGATCAGCCTCCCACCTGAAACATCAGACCCCCTGATCCCTCCCAAACATCTCTCTTCCCTCCCCTACCCCACAAATGTCCCCGCCATCTTAAGTACTGGCAGAAACTCTGCCAGTACTAAAATAAAAGGTATATTTGGGCTTTTTTGTGCATTTTTTGTTAGCATATTTACATATGATTCTGTGTAGGGATCCCCCTTAGCCCCCAACCTCACTGATCCCCCACCAAACAGCTCTCTAACCCTCCCCCTCTGACTTAATGTGCGCCATCTTGGGTACTGGCAGCTGTCTGCCAGTACCCAGTTTAGTGAAAAAAATGCTTTTTTTAAAAAAAAAATGTCCCTTTTCTGTAGTGTAGCTTCCCCCCCCCCCCAAGACCAACCCCCCCACCCCTTCCAGATCCCTTAGATGCTTAAAAAAAAAAGTTTATTTCATTTTTTTTTTACTTTTCTTTAACTTTTTTTCTGTAGTGTAGTGGTTCCCACCCGCTCCCGCCCCGTGCACGCGCCTGCCCGCCACCCCCCGTGCACGCGCGCGCCCGTGCGCGTCCCCGTCGGCTCCGCTTCCGATCCCGCCCCCCTCCACCTTACACATCTCACCGATGGCTGCCCACCCGCCTCCCAAGTCGGCTCCCACCCACCAACGATACCGGCCATCGATGTCCGGTGCAGAGAGGGCCACAGAGTGGCTCTCTCTGCATCGGATGGCCAGACAGTGTTATTGCAGGATGCCTCGATATCGAGGCATCGCTGCAATAACCGGAAAGCAGCTGGAAGCGAGCAGGATCGCTTCCAGCTGCTTTCCACACCGAGGACGTGCAGGGTACGTCCTTGGTCGTTAACTGACATCCTTTAGAGGACGTACCTTGCACATCCTCGGGCGTTAAGGGGTTAAACTCTTATTGGCAGTTTAAAACACACATTTCACATACAGGGGAATATCTATCAAAGCGTCAACTATGTTGCATTTGCCAGCATCAATACGCTCGCCTAACATCGCCTAACATTGTGGCCGCGTATCTCAATACGCTCTCTTTATTTATGAAAAAGCCGGCAAAAAGACGCACACCAATTAAGCTATTAACCCCTAAACCTAACAACCCCCTAGCTTTAAATTAAAATAACAACATCCCTATCTTAATATAAATTAAAAATTACCTGTAAAATAAACTATTTTAAACTATTAATTAACCTACCCTAACTATTATACTACAATTAAATTAAATTACCAATTAAATAAACTAAACTACATATTAAAGAAAGCTAACCCTACTCAAATTAATTAAATATACAATTAAACATTATTAAAAGTACTAAATTACAGAAAAAGATAAACACTGTTACAAAAAACAAACAAACACTAAATTACGAAAAATAAAAAAACTAATTATCAAAAATAAAAAAGAATAACACCTAATCTAATAGCCCTATCAAAATAAAAAAAAGCCTCCCAAAATAAAAAAAATACCCTAGCCTACAATGAACTACTAATGGCCCTTAAAAAGGGCCTTTTGTGAGGCATTGCCCCAAAGATAACAGCTCTTTTACATTGCAAAAAAAATACAAACACCCCCCCAACAGTTAAACCTACCAACCAACCCCCAAATAAAAAACCTAATCTAAAATAACATAAGCTCCCCATTGCCCTGAAAAGGGCAGTTGTATGGGCATTGCCCTTAAAAGGGCATTTAGCTCTTTTACATGCCCAGACCCTAGTCTTATTGTAGGCTAGGTTTTTTTTATTTTTGGGGGATTTTTTATTTTGATAGGGCTATTAGATTAGGTGTAATTCTTTTTATTTTTGATTATTTGTTTTTTTATTTTTCGTAATTTAGTGTTTGTTTTTTTATAACTTAGTGTTTGTTTTTTCTGTAATTTAGTACTTTTAATAATGTTTAATTGTATATTAATTTAGTTTTTGGCGAAGTGGGGGGCGGACGGTTTAGGGGTTAATAGGTTTAGTTAGTGGTGGTGATGTGGGAGACCAGAGGTTTAGGGGTTAATACGTTTATTTAGTGGTGGCGGTTTTGGGAGCAGAGGAATAGGGGTTAATACATTTTATTTAGGTTGCGGCGATGTCGGGGCGGCAGATTAGGGGTGTTTAGACTCAGGGTTTATGTTAGTGCACTAGGTGTAAACGTTACTTGTTTTATACCATAGAAATCAATGCGTTATATTTCTTCGTCTTGCAGCATCGAACATAAGCTTTCACTGCTTTCATACTCCCATTGATTTCTATGGAATTCGCGGCCTCCAGGGTGGCAGATTGAAAACCAGGTACGCAGGTTCGAAAAAGACGCAAGCGTACCTGTTAAAAGTTTGATATCTGGGAAAAAGTGTCAGATAGACCCGAATGTCTATTCAGAACATATGTAATGGCGTAAGAATCGATCTGCGTCGGATTGAGATCGTCGATTTGTATGTTACATCACGAATTTCAACATTTGTCGGTCTGTAGGCTTTGATAACTAAGTCGGATCAATCTCGCAACAATTACGATGTAGAATTCCAGCGTATTTGCGGTTGACACTTTGATAGATAGGCCCCACAGTCTCATATTTAAACATAATTACCGCAATGTGATATAATTAAAAATTAGAAGGAATATTTAGTTCTCTATTTGAAAGAGATGATTTAAAATAAATAATTATGATAAATAATTCTGATCTTTATACATTTGAATCATTTACTTCTAGGGCTAAAGAATAAATGTAGTAAATAGTAATATGACACATTTCATACTGCAAATAATCTATTAGGCTAAGTTTCAAAATGTAAGATCCACAGTATTAGAAAATAAATGTTCTTTTAACATTTATTGTTAATTATTACAGGCAGTCCCCAGGTTGCGAACAAGATAGGTTCTGTAGGTTTGTTCTTAAGTTGAATTTGTATGTAAGTTGGAACAGGCACTTTTTTTAGGTGAAACTCTAGCCAAACATTTGTTTAGTTTTGGATAGCATAGGGAAAAGTTTGTTTTGCTATCTGTGCCCCTGTTCAGAAAATTTCACATCCCTTTCTGTCCTTGTGACAATTGGATTTTGAGTATTTTGGGTTATCCTGGAAAGAAGGATTGGCGATAAAGCTCTATTTTCTACGTTTGTAAGTATGAGTTGTAACCTGGGGACTGCCTGTAATTGCATTCATTATCACAATTCTTAAACAAATCTACATTTCTTTTTATTTACTATAGGTATACTTTGCATAGTACAAATAGTACAAAGTGCATTTGTGTATATGTATTATTGCAGTATTATTTAATTAGAAATAGGTTAATTAATAATTGTAGTTAAAATGCTATTACCACTTTATATGTATAAATGTATCTTCAAGTTTTTTAAATGATTGCTTCAAAACAACTTTTTGCATGCTTTGTTTTAATACAGGCTTCCTGTTCTAGCTTATGATTGCCAGTATGTATGTATGTATAGTATATTCTGTGAATTATATATTTGTATATAGAGTGTATTATATATTTGTATACAATTATCTAGAGTGCTAACGTTTGATGTTATTATAAGTTGTTTTGGTATACATTTATATTTTATTTGGAAGTTCCCCACAAATACTCTGATAGAGTACTATAGAGTGATGTTGTTCATTTGAAAACAGAGTCTCCCTTCTTCAGCCTGAGAAGGCTCATAGGTGTATGGATTGATATGGATTTATATTTGTATGAGAGCAAAATATAGATTTTGTATCCCCTACTTAGGAATCTCTAGGGATTGATAACAATTTATAGTTTGATAATTATTGGCATGTTAATGGCTGCCCATGAGTTTTTGATATTGACTCAATCACAATAATCCATTTTCATTATTAGCAGCACTTTTTTAACATCCACCAGTCCTGTTTTTCTGATCACAAACCAAATTCTTAATTTTTAATAAAACCTTTACAGGGCCATTTTTCACTTATCAAATTCAACAGTTCAACACTTATTACATAGTACACCAAAGTGTTTATATTTAACATTGGCTTTATGTCTATGTACAACACACTGAAATTATCCTCCAATATTGGACAACAATGCCACTAAACTGATTAAAATGCTTCCTGCTTGATCAATTACAGTTACAAAAATAATTAACACTTTTACACTAAAACAAATATGTATGTCATCTATTAGCATCACATAAACAAAAAATACTTAATAGTTGTATGAACTGGTTCAATAGAAAACCTTAAACATATATGCGCATATAAGAGTGTCCACGTTGTGTGAAAAATGTTCAAGTCTGTGTAAATAAAATGTGTCCAAAAGATATATCCAATACAGAAAGTGTCCTAATGAGTGATAAAAATCATAGATAATATTCAGTCTTCATCCATAGAAAAACTCTGTAAAGATCGTAGTACCTAAAAAAATAATAAATGTGTACATAGAGAGAAAAAAACTGTGAAAGTATAAATGAAAAGCCCCCAGTAATATAAAGACTTACCTGATGCAATATTTGATTAAACTTGAGCTAATAACACCTTATCAATGCATTTCAGCCCTTATAATGGCCTTTATCAAGACTGATGTAAGCACAGTAAATGAAGCATATTTATAACCCCTAAGAGCCAATCAAATGTGGCTTCCTCTTCCAGAAAATGTCCCGCCTAAATTTGCCCATATAAAACATATGATGCCCATTTTCAATATTGTGTATCAAGAATCAAAAGTATTATTTTCACATATAAGATACAGACGGATAGATTACAAGCTTTGCGGTAAGAGGGGTGCGGTACTAACTTGCACGTTATTCTCACCGCTCACTTTCCTACAGTGCTGGCAATACAGGTTTTCATAAACCCGGCGTTAAAAGACAAGAAGTGAGCGTAGAGCAAAATTGTGCTCCAATACCAGTGCTGCCTAAGTCAGCGGTGAGCTGGTTATACGTGCTCGTGCACGATTTCCCCATAGACATCAATGGGGAGAGCCGGCTGAGAAAAAGTCTAACACAAAAAAGCAGCGTAAAGCTCAGTAACGCAGCCCCATTAATTCCTATGGGGAAACACATTTTATGTTTACACCTAACACCCTAACATGAACCCCGAGTCTAAACACCACTAATCTTACACTTATTAACCCCTAATCTGCTGTCCCGACATCGCCAACACCTACATTATATTTATTAAACCCTGATCTGCCGCTCCGGACATCGCCGACACCTACATTATACTTATTAACCCCTAATCTGCTGCCCCCAACATAGCCGACACCTACATTATATTTCTTAACCCCTAATCTCCCTCCCCCAATGTCGCCGCAACCTACCTTCATTTATTAACCCCTAATCTGCCTCCCCAACATCGCTGCCACTATTCTAAATTTAGTAACCCCTAAACCTAAGTATTACCTTAACCCTAACACTCCCTAACTTAAATATAATTTAAATAAATCTAAATAAAATTACTATCATTACCTAAATTATTCCTATTTAAAACGAAATACTTACCTGTAAAATAAACCCTAAGATAGCTACAATATAACTAACAGTTACATTGTATCTAGCTTAGGGTTTATTTTTATTTTACAGGCAAGTTTGTATTTATTTTAGCTAGGTAGAATAGTTACTAAATAGTTATTAACTATTTAATAACTACCTAGCTAAAATAAATACAAATTTACCTGTAAAATAAAACTTAACTTAAGTTAAACTAACACCTAACACTATACCACAATTAAACAAATTACCTAAATTAAACACAATTAAATAAATTCAATACAATTAGCTAAATTACAACAAAAAAAACACTAAATTATAGAAAAACAAAAACAAATTACAAGATTTTTAAACTATTAAACCTAATCTAATAGACCTATCAAAATAAAAAAGCCCCCCCCAAAATAAAAAAAAACCCCTAGCCTACACTAAACTACCAATAGCCCTTAAAAGGGCCGTTTGCGGGGCATTACCCCAAAGAAATCAGCTCTTTTACCTGAAAAAAATACAAACAACCCCCATAACAGTAAAACCCACCACCCACACAACCAACCAGTCAAATAAAACCCTAACTAAAATAACCTAAGCTCCCCATTGCCCTGAAAAGGGCATTTGGCTGGGCATTGCCCTTAAAAAGCTCTATTGTGGCCCAAAGCCCTAACCTAAAAATAAAACCCACAAAATACACCCTTAAAAAATCCTAACACTAAACCCTGAAGATCCACTTACAGTTTTGAAGATCCAACATCCATCCTCAACAAAGCCGGGAAAAGTCTTCATCGAAGCGGCAAGAAGTCCTCAACGAAGACGGGAGAAGTCTTCATCCAAGCTGGGAGAAGTGGTCCTCCAGATAGGCAGAAGTCTTCACCCATCCGGCACGGAGCGGGTCCATCTTCAAGACATCCGAGGCGGAGCATCCTCTTCTTCCGACGACTACCCGATGAATGAAGGTTCCTTTAAGTGATGTCATCCAAGATGGCATCCCTTAGATACCGATTGGCTGATAGAATTCTATTAGCCAATCGGAATTAAGGTTGAAAAAATCCTATTGGCTGATGCAATCAGCCAATAGGATTGAACTTCAAACCTGTTGGCTGATCCAATCAGCCAATAGGATTGAGCTCGCATTCTATTGGCTGTTCCAATCAAGCAAGCTCAATCCTATTGGCTGATTGCATCAGCCAATAGGATTTTTTCAACCTTAATTCCGATTGGCTGATAGAATTCTATCAGCCAATCGGAATCTAAGGGACGCCATCTTGAATGATGTAATTTAAAGGAACCTTCATTCATCTGGTAGTCGTCAGAAGAAGAGGATGCTCCACGTTGGATGTCTTGAAGATGGACCCGCTCCGCGCCGGATGGATGAAGATAGAAGATGCTGGGTGAAGACGTCTGTTCGTCTGGAGGACCACTTCTCCCGGCTTGGATGAAGACTTCTCCCGGCTTCGTTGAGGACTTCTTGCCGCTTTGATGAGGACTTCTCCCGGCTTCATTGAGGATGAATGTCGGATCTTCAAAACTGTAAGCAGATCTTAAGGGGTTAGTGTTAGGATTTTTTAAGGATGTATTGGTTGGGTTTTTTTTTTAGGTTAGGGCTTTGGGCCGTAATAGAGCTAAATGCCCTTTTAAGGGCAATGCCCATCCAAATGCCCTATTCAGGGCAATGGGGAGCTTAGGTTTTTTTAGTTAGGGTTTTATTTGGGGGGTTGGTTGTGTGGGTGGTGGGTTTTACTGTTGGGGGGTTGTTTGTATTTTTTTTTTTCAGGTAAAAGAGCTTATTTCTTTGGGGCAATGCCCCACAAAAGGCCCCTTTAAAGGCTATTGGTAGTTTAGTTTAGGCTAGGGTTTTTTTTATTGGGGGGTACTTTTTTTTATTTTGATAGGGATATTAGATTAGGTGTAATTAGTTTAAAGATCTTGTCATTTGTTTTGTTTTTCTGTAATTTAGTGTTTGTTTATTTTGTAATTTAGCTAATTGTATTTAATTTATTTAATTGTATTTAATTTAGGTAATTAATTTAATTGTAGTGTAGTGTTAGGTGTTAGTGTAACTTAGGTCAGGTTTTATTTTACAGGTAAATTTGTATTTATTTTAGCTAGGCAGTTATTAAATAGTTAATAACTATTTAGTAACTATTCTACCTAGTTAAAATAAATACAAACTTGTCTGTAAAATAAAAATAAACTCTAAGCTAGATACAATGTAACAGTTATATTGTAGCTATCTTAGGGTTTATTTTATAGGTAAGTATTTAGTTTTAAATAGGAATTATTTAGTTATTTTGTAGGTTTTATTTAGATTTATTTAAATTATATTTAAGTTAGGGGGTGTTAGGGTTAGGGTTAGACTTAGGTTTAGGGGTTAATAAATATAGTATAGTGGCGGCGAAGTTGGGGGTGGCAGATTAGGGGTTAATAAATGTAGATAGGTGGCAGCAATGTTAGGGACAGCAGATTAGGGGTTAATGATATTTAACTAGTGTTTACGAGGCGGGAATACAGCGGTTTAGGGGTTAATATGTTTATTATAGTGGCGGCGATGTCCGGAGCGGCAGATTAGGGGTTAATAATTTCATTTCAGTGTTTGCGATGCGGGAAGGCCTCGGTTTAGGGATTAATAGGTAGTTTATGGGTGTTAGTGTACTTTTTAGCACTTTAGTTATGAGTTTTATGCTATAGCTTTGTAGTGTAAAACTCTACACTCTACTACTGACTTTAAAATGCATTATGAATTTATTCTTGACGGGATAGGCTGTACCGCTCACTTTTTGGCCTCCCAGGACAAGCTCGTAATACTGGCGCAAAGGAAGTCCCATAGAAAAAATTTGCGTAAGTTGATATGCGGTAAGGCCAAAAAAGTGTACAGTGCCCCTAAATCTACAAGACTTGTAATACCAGCAGTAGTAAAAAAAAAGCAGCGTTATGAGGCTTAACGCTGTTTTTTTACTCATAACACAAGACTCGTAATCTAGCCGCTCTTTTTCTATAGGTTAAGACTATGAATATTAAATATGACATATCACTCATCAGACATTGCCTAGTATCGCTAAGACACAGGGGCACAATACCAGCAAGATAAATTATACTCACAAATGAGGTGCACCCAAATGGTGCTATTGTAGCAGACTGGAACTTAGGCAGTGGTCCAGCTCACTGATCACCACCAGCTCAACTTCAGGTCCAGATAATCCTTGGATGGACCGATTAGTTAAAGCCTGGAGGGACAAGAGGAACACACAAACATAGCCCAGTATTGTTTGTACTAAGGAGATAGAAGACTATAAAGTTGCACTTACAAGAAGCGGAGCACCTCCAGGTGCAATATCAGCAGTACTGGGACTTCTCAGCCGCCCAGTGGACTGTATAATCCCAAAGTCAAAACAGCAAACGTCCCAAATAGAAATTCCAACAGGAAACTGGAGAAAATACACATCCAGCAAAAGCAAACACTGGATAATAGCAAGTGTATATTTAAAAGACTTTATTAAAAACAAGCGACGCATTTCTCAGCCATCTGAGGGCTGTTTCATCAGGCTATAAAACAGTATAAAAACACACTTTCTATATAACAGGATAAGGGAAGTAAGCTTTGCTCTGATGGGGCAAGTACTTAATGAGACAAATGCTCACACCTGTGTGTATAGATTAGTGATTAGTTGATATGTTAACCTCTATATACAAAAATCTCACAGGTAATACACAAAACATTTGCAATTGAGTCAATACTTCGATACATATATGTACAAAAGACGTTTAAGATCATCTCATAATATACATAAACAAATTTATACATGACATTTATACCTAATAAAATATATATATAAAATATATGTATGCTTATAAACTTTAAACATTTGGTGAATACTACATAAAAGAACCAAGTGTGATTTTTGCAGCATAGTATTGTGTATGCGAAATAAACGCTGTGTATGCAAAATAACCTCCTAGCAAAATGCTTATACTAATCTAAAACATGCTGGTGTTGAAATAGTAAGGACGATGACTGCTCACATCATAAGAATATTATGTTTGCATGATTAGTCCGTGTAATGGAAAAAAAAGGTTTCTGGGGTTAACCATAGTTGTTATTATATTGATCAATTTAAAAATAAAAGATACAATGTATCTAGAGGTATAGAAAAATTGTTGGCTCAATGTTTGTAAGGACGCCATTAAGCCCCGCCCTCCTACGTCACTAGAAATAATCTCATGTGACGTTTCTTATGGGTCCAATCGCAAGAAGGATTGTCCGTGACAGAGTGGGACCTTGCCTCCCAATTGTTCCAATCTCTGTGTAAAGAGGTCATAAGAGGTGTGGCACAAGAGAAAAACGTGTGCAACATACTGTCATATTAAATCGCAGATCTGCAACGCCCTTCTGTTTCCCTGGAACCCAGAGTAAATAATCAAACTGCAAAATAATATAAAAGTATGTTAATGTAGTGGAACTCAAAGTTGAAAACCTACCAGAATTATTTATTTATTGTTAATAAAAAATAAAAAGATGGAGAGGGATAATGAAGATTACTCCAAAGTCCAGGTGTTTACTTATAATCGCACACACCAATCGCTTAAACCCAATAACTCTTCTACTTACAATAATAAGAATAGAGTGAATAACAATGGAGGTTGGAAAATAGTGGGTGAAAGGAGACATCATGTGCCCCAACAACACCAGCACAATAGTGGGGGGAGATTACTATCAGATAACAGGAACCATGCCTGGAATCACAATAATCATAGGTTTGACACTCATACATCTAATAATAAGACATACCATTCGACTTATCCATCTACTGATCATGCTAAATTTAGAAATAGAGAATATAATTAGTCTCACTATAGGAATAGAGATCTTAGAGATCTAATCCCAATGTGCATTTTGGCAAATATAATGATGGGTCTCTTCGCATCCCTTCATCTTCTCACTTTAGTGACAATAGAACACCAAATAGTTCCCTCGGACATAAAGATACTGATCAGAGACCACAACATTCTAATTTCTCACATCCTAACAGATATCAAGTATTACAAAATATTGACAATGAGCTTACTAATAACATTAACACTCCCATTATGCCTTTTTTAGGGAGGAGCCATTACAATCAGGAACCCCATGTATGGCACGGTTCCATAGGACCCTCCCTCCCTCAAAGACAAAAAAGACCACTCGGAAACGAGGAGCTAGAGGTAAATCCGTCACCCGCAAAAAAGAGAAATTAGAGAGACTCAAGAAAGGGATCTATAATCTTTCATCACATACACTCAGCGAAGATGAGATGAGGGTCCTAGGTAGGGGCTTATCATTTAGCCCCTCTAATAACTTTAATGTCTATGAAATCTTCGTAGACGTTAATAGTTATGTCAGGAAATTATCCTTACAGAAATATTTTGCGAATAAAAAAATGACAATTTGAGACCTATCACTACTGATCTGATGGACTCCCATTTGAGCGAGGGTTGTTTTACTTATGAACCCTGTATGCTCATGGAAGATCTTTTTGATGAATATATTCATACTAATTTTAGGCCCAAATCCAGTTTCGTGCCTCCCAAGAGCAGTGGAAACCATATTGACATCTTTGCTAATCTCATCCTGGAGGATGAAAAAATTAGCTAAAAAACAGAAAAAATTGAGATATAAAAATAACCTCAATTCTAATGAACGGAAAGCCCTAATTAGTCTTATTAATAAATCGGATCTGGTCATCAGACAGGCAGACAAGGGTGGGGGGATAGTCTTGCAAAACATGCAAGACTATCTCATGGAGGCAAACCGTATTCTGAATGATAGAGAATACTATGAAGTCCTGTGTGGAGACCCCACTCCTAGATTCCTGGAATTTTTACAGGATCTTTTACAAAAGGGGTTTGATACGGGCATTCTAAATAAACACAAAAGAGACTATTGTCTCCCTAAATATCCCTGCATGGCATTCTACTATCATCTGCCTAAAGTCCATAAGGACCCCTTTAAACCGCAAGGTAGACCTATCATTGCAGGGATAGGGAGCCTTACAGACTCCTTATCAGCCTATATTGACCACTTCCTGCAGCAATTTGTAATATCCCTTCCATCTTTCATAAGGGATTCATCTGATTTAATTCTGAAATTAAAAGATTGTACTCTAGATGAAAATTGTTTGTGGGTTACCTGTGATGTCGGGGCCTTGTACTCAAATATTCAACATGAACTAGTAATTAGAGCTGTACGGTCCTATCTTGAGCAAGATATATATATATGCCAGTCCAACAAGTGGATTTTATTATCCAATTAATAAGCTTTATTCTTAAGCATAATTATTTCCTTTATCAAAGTAGATAATATCTCCAGACAAAGGGTACGGCCATGGGCACCAGGTTCGCTCCGAGTTTTGCTAATCTGTTTATGGGCAATTTTGAACAACAATATATATATAATTCCCAATATGCAGCGAACCTGGTGTTCTATGGCCGATATATAGACAATCTTCTCTTTGTTTTTAAGGGGACTGAGGACGATGTCCATAGGTTCATTGACCATTTTAACAACAATAATTTTGGAATTTCTTTTTACCTATAATATCAAACGGGATGAAATTGAATTTCTTGATCTCATTTTAGGTAAGACCACTGATGGTAAAGTTATATCGAAAACTTTCTTCAAATCTGTTGACTGCAACAGCTTCCTTCATTTCGAGAGTAATCACTATAAGAGCTGGAAGCTGAATGTTCCATATGGACAATTTAGAAGAATCAGGAGAAATTGCTCGCGAATAGAGGATTATGATGTACAGGCGAAAGTAAATGGAGATAGATTCCTTGAAAAGGGCTATCTACAAGATCTAATCAACCATGAAATTAATAGAGTCAGAAATGAAGATAGGACCAGTTACTTTAATATTAAGAATAAAAAACATAATGACAAAGCAACTTTCAAAGAATTAAATCCACCACTCTTCATTACAAGATACAATTCGCATTATCTTGCAATTAATAAAATCCTTAATAAACATTGGTCCATTTTAACCAATGATCCCACCCTTAAGAAAATCATAGGGAGCAAACCTAAAGTGGTTTATAAAAGAGCCCCGACTCTAAAAACCGCTCTAGCACCAAGTAAGATTGTAAGAAACAAATATTCTATTAATAACATTACATGTGCAAACCATTTGGGTACTAGGCCCCTTAGAAATATGGTTTCTAAGTGTTGCAGAAAACGCTGTGGTATGTGCAGCTTTATTTCTCATAGGGCTTCCACCTTTATTTCCTCCAGCACGGGGGAAACTTTCAACATTAAAGGTTTCATGACATGTGAAACATCTTTTGTTATATACCTTTTAAGCTGCAAATGTGGGGCCCAATATGTAGGCCGCACTTGCAGGAAGATCAAAAAAAGATGGGGTGAGCACTCTTATAACATAAAAAAGAATGCAAAATCCCATAGTGTTTCTAGACACTGTTTGATTCACCACAAAAAAACAGAAGAATCCAATACAAATAACACCCATAGAAGCGATTTCTAGATCCTGTACTAATGCCTTTATGACTCTCAGAAAGAGAGAGACATATTGGATTAAAAGATTATGAACTCTCCACCCGGATGGGCTCAATGAAAATTTGGATATGGCAGCTTTCTGACAATCCTGATTAGCCTGAGTTCTCATACGAGAAGGAGTCATTCATTGATTATTATAGAGTGATATATTTGATTTACAGACCAAAAAGGACGTTTTTAAATACTAGCCTAAACATCTGTTTTCACATTAAGTATGTTAGCCATTAGTAATAGCACTCAGTCACATTTTTATTTACATAGTGGTAGGTTAATATCTTAATAAGTTACTTGTGATTACTACAGAGCTTCTGATAATATTTAGACTAAAATGGGCTCTCATATATCAGTCTAGCCTTTGTATCACACACAGTATTTATAATATAACTATTAGCATTAGTACCTAGTTACCTTTCACTTACACAGTGGTTGTTTAATACTACTACACATACTAATATGTATATGGATGCAAAACAAGCATTATTATTTTACTAAAAACATCACAGTCATGTTATTACCTATATGGCGGATGTTCAATAATATACTCATCACTTTTATATATACATGTGTTCACTATTAGTAGACAGTCCATATATAGTTTTTATATATGGTTATACCCACATACTAATTTAGAAGATTCTAATTTCACATTTAATATAGCTTATCTTTTGTCAAGTATCGCACTTAGGGGTGTCTTTAATATTCAACATTCTTATCCAAACTCACAGACACTCTGGGTTATTACAACAATTAATCACATATATATTAATCCTTTATATAATCATAATTCATCTAATATCCCTTTTTATATGATTATAGATATATTATACATCTCTTGTAGTGGCTAGTGACCATGACCTATATAGTTTTATAGCAATGTTATAGCCATTTAATATCACTTCTATAACAAGTGTAATTCTTTATCTAAATATCACTCTTATAGTAAGTGTAAATCTTTATACAATGTCAGACAAGAGGGTCGTTATACCTAGTATGCCCTATTTATAACCAATAAGGTGAGTCGTATCTATGGGAAGTCTTTGCTGTTAGCCCATAATTCTGTTAGGCTTTCGACTTCAATTCCAACTACATTTAGATACTTTTATATTATTTTGCAGTTTGATTATTTACTGTGGTTTCCAGGGAAACAGAAGGGCATTGCAGATCTGCGATTTAATATGACAGTATGTTGCACACGTTTTTCTCTTGTGCCACACCTCTTATGACCTCTTTACACAGATATTGGAACAACTGGGAGGCAAGGTCCCACTCTGTCACGGACAATCCTTCTTGCGATTGGACCCATAAGAAACGTCACATGAGATTATTTCTAGTGACGTAGGAGGGCGGGGCTTAATGGCGTCCTTACAAACATTGAGCCAACAATTTTTCTATACCTCTAGATACATTGGTTCTTTTATGTAGTATTCACCAAATGTTTAAAGTTTATAAGCATACAGATATTTTATATATATATTTTATTAGGTATAAATTTCATATATCAATTTGTTTGTGTATATTATGAGATGATCTTAAACGTGTTTTGTACATATATGTATCAAAGTATTGACTCAATTGCAAATGTTTTGTGTATTACCTGTGAGATTTTTGTATATAGAGGTTACCATATCAACTAATCACTAATCTATACACACAGGTGTGAGCATTTGTCTCATTAATTACTTGCCCCATCAGAGCAAAGCTTACTTCCCTTATCCTGTTATATAGCAAGTGTGTTTTAATACTGTTTTATAGTATGATGAAACAGCCCTCAGATGGCTGAGAAATGCGTCAATTGTTTTTAATAAAGTCTTTTAAATATACACTTGCTATTATCCAGTGTTTGCTTTTGCTTGATGTGTATTTTCTCCAGTTCACTTTTGGAATTTCTATTTGGGACATTTGCTGTTTTGCCTTTGGGATTATACAGTCCACTGGGCGGCTGAGAAGTCCCAGTACTGCTGATATTGCACCTGGAGGTGCTCCGCTTCTTGTAAGTGCAACTTTATATTCTTCTATCTCCTTGGTCCAAACAATACTGGGCTATGTTTGTGTGTTCCTCTTGTCCCTCCAGGCTTTAACTAATTGGGCCATCCAAGGATTATCTGGACCTGAAGTTGAGCTGGCGGTGATCAGTGAGCTGGACCACTGCCTAAGTTCCAGTCTGCTACAATAGCACCATTTGGGTGCGCCTCATTTGTGAGTATAATTTCTCTTGCTGGTATTGTGTCCCTGTGTCTTAGCGATACTGGGCCATGTTTGGCGCCTCTGTTCCTTTCTTTCCTTAGACCACGATCCACCAGGATGACCGTCCTATGACAGAGCTGCCTTCTTTGATTTGGACTTTTATCCAAGATTGTTTGTATAGACATTCATCCACATTTGCATGTTATGATTTTTTTTTTTTTTTCAAATGCTTTATTGAAAATTATATAACTGGTACAGACATTGAAAAATAGAAAATAGTTACATGTGTTTCAAATCTTTGTTATCATGTGAACATAAAGAGGACACAATTTTCTTAAAAAATTAGTTACCTGCTACAGATCGTGAACAGGACATATGGTTATTGATTAAATTAGCAGGTATTAACATGGGTTTGGACTGCATTAGGTATAGTTAAGTTAAATTGTTCCTGCAGGGAAAAAGAAAAGAGAAAAAAAAAAAACTAGAACATATATGATGTTTTTTGTTAGGCCGAGAAAATTAATAATTGGTTATCTAGGATCAGGGAAGTCTTTTGGCTATAGGTGTGATGGGATGTAGTGGATATCATTAGATTTTAAGGGTACCAATGAACACGTCATGTCGTGAGTAAGGAAGGTGTCTGGTTAAGATATTCCTCCCAGAGAAAGCATATTGAATGGTAGTCGTCTATTTGTTTATTGTGAGTGTAGTGGTATTTTTCTAGTTTAAGAGTCCAGACAGGGATAGCTTGAAGATTAGGGTTTTTCCAGTTTTTTGGTATCAGTCATTTTGCTGAGGTGGTCATGATGGTTATTAACGCTAGTCTTAATTTGCATTTAACATTAGTTAACTTGTTAAAAAGGAAAAACCAAATACGTTACGGATAAACATTTTTCAAATTCAACCTTGATATCCTCCCAAAATGCCTGAGCAATGGGGCATGTCCACCATATGTGCGTGGGAGTGCCCATTGCATTACAGCCTCTCCAGCATTCGGGCGGGAGCGCAGGGAGGATGGTGTGTAGTCGGTATGGGGTATAGTACAATCTGTATAAAAGTTTGACGTTCATCTCCATTACATAGATGGAAGATGACGATTTTGTCATGTAGGAAAATATTTTTAACCATTCCTTATGGGTTTGTGTGGAGCCAATTTCTCTTTCCCATTTTTGTGTGTAGGAAGGGAGGGACGTATTGTGCATTAGCATGAGTAATTGGTATGTGAAGGAAAGAAAGCCGGTAGTTAGGGTGTCGTTGATGCAGCACTTTCAAAATTGGTTAAGGCACACGAAAGAGCCCTTTGGGGATGCTTTGTCAAGAAGTCCGAGAGTTGCCGGTAACGGAACCAGTTTACATATGTGGTCTCTAGGATGGTAGCAATTTCGGGCAAAGGTTTGGGTTTTCCATTTATGAGTAGCGTGAGGCAGGGTAAGATCTGGATATTTGGGGAGCTTGAGTAGTTTGCTCGACTAATGTAAAGGGGAAATCAGGGTTTTCGCGAAGGGGAGTTAACGGAGAGGGTATGGTAAAGATATGGCTATATTGTTTAAGATGTGTGTCCCATAATTTGAAAGTTTCTTTCGTAATAGTTGAAAGATGCATTGGTAAATTTCGCTTGATGGGCGGTAGCCAACATTTACTGGTGAGATGGTCTGTGGTGGATAATAAATGTTCTAGGAGTACCCATTCTTTGTGGGCCAAGTGTTTGCTCCAGTGTATAATTCTAGAGTAAAAAGAGGCTAATCTGTATTGTGCTAGATTTGGGATCCCAAGTCCACCCAACTCTTTAGGGCGATAAAATGTGGCGGTAGCTATCCGGGGTCTCTTGTGTTGCCATATATATGATATGATGGACTTTTGGAGATTGTGAATTAGTGGTTTTGGGATAGGGGCTGGCAAGGTTTGAAAGAGGTACAGTAGCTTAGGGAGAAGGGTCATTTTGACCGAATTAACTCTGCCCAACCACGAGATTGGCTTGCTACTCCAGGATCTCAGGAGGGCGCGTGTCGTATTGGAAATGGCTTTGAAATTTAAGTTGAGTGTTACCTGTGTATGTGGGGATATGTGAACTCCTAGATATTTTATGGAGTAATGCTGGAGGCGGAAATGGGCTAGTGATTGTATTAGGTCTAGATCGTCCGTGTGTAGGCTGACAGGAATCAGTTCTGATTTAATGATGTTGACCTTAAAATTTGAGAAGAAGCCATAGTTATTGAGTGTTTGCATTAGGGAGGAAATTGATGTTTGGGATTGTGTGAGTGTAAGGAAGAGGTCGTCGGCATATAGGGTAACTTTGTATTCTTGATTTGCAATTCTGAATCCCTGGAAGGTTGTGTTATGTCTAATATGAGAGGCTAATACCTCCATTGCGAGGACAAATAGAATAGGGGAGAGAGGACATCCCTGCCTTGTGCCATTTGTGATAATGAATGGGTGAGAAAGATTATCGTTTAATTTAATTTTTCCTTGAGGGTCATTGTAAAGGGAAAAGTTTTTCCCTATAAAAGGTTTGTCAAAGCCAAATTGTTTTAATGTCATCCGTAGAAATTACCAGTCTAGCCTATCAAAGGCTTTCTCCGCATCCATTGAAATGAATGCAGAGGGTATGTTATTTGTAGCAACGTGTTCCATTAAAAGAAGAATTTTAGTGGTATTGTCTTTGGTTTCTCTGAGAGGGGTAAACCCAGCTTGGTTGATATGTACAATGGATGGTAGAATGGTGTTAATACGGGTGGCTAATATTTTGGCGTATAGTTTGATATCTGTATTTAGGAGGGATATTGGGCGAAAGTTTGCGGGTGTAGTGGGGGGTTTGCCCGGTTTAGGGATTACTACTACATGCGCTTCTAGCATTGATTGAGGGAAGGGGTTGGTTTCTGTTACTTCATTAAAGAGTTGGGTAAGATAAGGCGAGAGTAGGGAAGAGAAAGTGTGGTAATATTTTCCTGTAAAACCGTCCGGGCCTGGGCTTTTCCCAATGTCAAGTGATTTGATGGCTGCAAGTAGTTCAGGCTGGGAAATGGGGTTATTAAGGCTTTGAAGTTGTTCAGGTGTTATCTTAGGTAACTGTGCTTGCGCGATATAAGAAATTAGGTTCAGGAGAGATCTGCACGTAGTGGAATCATTTTTCATGTTGTAGAGTGTTGAGTAATAGTCGTGGAAGGATTGTAAAATATCATTGGTGGTGTAAAGGGTGGTCAGTGGGGTAGGTTGTTTTATTTCATTTATGTAGGATTTGTGTCTCTTTTTTTTAGGGCTCTGGCTAGGAGTTTGCCTGACCTATTGCTCTCGTAGAAAAACATGCTGTTAGTTTTTGTTCCGAGCGCCTGAAACTCGATTTGCAGAAAGCCATCTAGGGCTTGTCTAGCATCTTGCAGGTTGGTTGCTATTAAAGGGTCAGGCGGGGACAGTTTATGAGCCAAGTCAAGGCGGGCAAAAGTGTAGATCTTTGTACGTGTGACGCTGTGATTTTTGACGTTGTGCTTTTAGTTTGATTAGTTCCCCTCTAAGCACACATTTGTGAGCCTCCCAGATTGCATATTTATTTTCTATTGAGTGTGTGTTTAGGTGAAAATATTCCTTTATACTGGAGCTGAGTTTTGTTATTATAGTTGGATCATTTAACAAGGTGTTATCCAGTTTCCATGTGTATGGTATGAGGGGTGAATCCGGCCAGGAGATTTTAAGTTTTACTGCCGAGTGGTCAGACCACGATGTGGGGGAAATGTTGCATCTTTGGACTAGGGCTAAAGCTGCTTGGTTGGAGAAGATATAGTCAAGACGACTATATGACTTGTTAGGATGTGAAAAAAAAGTATAATCCCTAGTGTCCGGATGTATGAAGCGCCAGGTGTCGTGTAAGTTGAGGTTCCGTAACCCTATCCACAGCGCACTTGTGATTTTTTTAGAGATTGCTATAGTGGGGTTAGAGCTGTCTTTTAGTGGTTGCAGGGTCACGTTGAAATCTCCCACGACAAATGTGGGTCCTTTTGCGATATCAACTATTTTGTTAAATATGTATTTGAAGAAGGGGGTTTGATTAGTATTTGGGGCATAGATGTTTATTAATATAATGGGCCTGCCATAAAGCAAACCCACTAAGCCTAAAAAATCTACCGTCTGATTCTTTTACTGTTTGAAGAAGCGTAAAAGGGAGTGACTTATGGAATAATATACTGACGCCGCCTCTCTTAGAGGTATTGGAGCTGTGGTAGTTTCATCTGAAGTGTGTCTCTTGTAGAAACAAAATGTTGACCTATCTTTTCGAGAGGTCAAGGAGAGCTTTTGATCTCTTGTGGGGGGAGTTTAACCCTTTTGCATTTTGTGTAAGGAAGGTTAGCTTTCTTGTCCTGTCAAATGTGCTTTTAGACGTCATGTGTTAGTGAGGTGTTTAGCGTTCTGTCTAGATATGTCAGTGTGGTGGTAGTGAGTCTGTTGTAGTGGAGAAGTGTTTGCTTTGATGGATTGGTCCCTGCAGGAAAAAAAAGTATATTTAATACATAGCATTGCAAATAATAAACCGTGGCAAACAATATTACATTGTTAACTGTAACAAACATGAACTTAGTAACAAAGAACAAAATAAAAAGGAAAAAGTCTCTCTTCCTATTATAGGGCATAAATGAGAGCAATTTGGGGGTGTTACCACAAAATTCCCCAATAATTCTATTTTTCAATTGGAATAGTTGAGTATCCTGGCCGTGACAGATTATGGGAGGGAAGGGGAAAGAGGCGGAAGAAGGGAAGAGGGTAGGGAGGGAGTGGATGAAAAGGGGAGGATGTGGGTGAAAAGTGGAAGGGGAGGACAGGGAGGGGTGAAGGGAACATAGTGTTTAATACTACACAGGTAGGAGTGGATAACTTTCTGTGAGAAAGGTGGATGGCTAGTGCAGAAAGTACTTGCCCGTCTCAGGGGGAGAAACCTCGCCCAACGGTCAGATAGATTAACAATGTCTCAGGAATCTGTGAGTAAACCGTCTTTCAGGGTGACTTGCTAGAAGAGTTAGGGCTGGAGGAGATTTGCTTTCTGATTGAAGTATCTGGCGCCTTTGTTTTCTTATGAGTGGCAGTTAGCCATGATTCTGCGGGATTGATCAGTCTCTTAGTTATTTGGGGTGCCTCCTGACCCTGGGTGGGTGCTTCTGTAGGGGGATCAAGTCCGAGTGATGAACAGAAAGTCTGGATGTCCTCTGGGGTCCTACAGACAATGCGGGTGTTGTTGCTGATGGTCCAGACAGCGGTTGGGAAGCCCCATCTGTAGGGTTTCCTTTTGTTTCTTAATAAGGTTGTGAGAGGCGAGAACTCTTTCCTGCATTGTAAAGTCCTGGTTGATAGATCTTGAAAGAATTGCAGGACATTGCCCCTGAAGCGTATAGGCTGATTTTTTCTGGATTGGTTTAAGAGCATTTCTTTTTCTTTGAAGTTCTTGGAAGTTATTACTATATCTCTTGGTGGTGCTGAGTCCGGTGGTTTTGGTCTCAGTGTTCTGTGTGCCCTGACCCACTGGATATTGTCCAAATAAGACGGCTCTTTCAAATGGCGGAACAGGTCTTGGAGGTAAACAAGAAAGTCTCTTGGCAGTACCGACTCAGGCACTCCCCTAATGCGCACGTTTGTGCACCTGCTGCGATTCTCTAAGTCGTCCAGTTTTTCTTGAAGTGCAAGAATGGTTTCTTGCTGAGAAGTTAGTTGTTCAGTCAGTTGTTGTACGTCTCCTTAAATGATATCTTGATTACCTTCCAAAGTCTCAACCTGAAAGCCTAGCGTATGAATGTCCTGTTTCATCTCTGCCATTTCCTCTCTGATACAGGATCGGACTATGTCCACAATATCTTGTTTTGAGGGTAAATTTTGCAGGAAGGCAGGTGAAAGTTGGTAGTTCTCAGATCGAGTATTGCTGGCTTGGGAATCTTGGGAAAGGGCAAGAGGAGATTTTTCTCTGGGCTTATGGTTAGTAGGAGAGATGTTAGTTGGGTCAGGGCATTGCAAAAATGAGGACATAGTGAGAGATTTTCCTGTTGCAGGCTTTGTCAGCTTGTCTTGCTTTGTGGTATGCTTGGACGCCATGATAGGCAGTGTGTAAGCCTGGTAGAGGGGGAGGGGTATAGGAATGGGGTATTCCTGTGATGTATGATATCTTTTGAAAAATGGGATTGACAGGCGAGTAGTATGAGATATAAGCTGGTCAATTCAGGATTTTTCAGAATGCAGGAAACTGATTCCTGGGATTTATAGAA
This sequence comes from Bombina bombina, assembly GCF_027579735.1. Lineage (NCBI taxonomy): Eukaryota > Metazoa > Chordata > Amphibia > Anura > Bombinatoridae > Bombina > Bombina bombina. Next base: position 675,820,243 of record NC_069499.1, read on the forward strand.
ATAATGATGCCTTTAATTTTTCTGGTGGGGTTAGTGGAGGCTTTTTTGGGAGCAATAATTTGATACTGCATAAAACAATAAGGCTGCTGAGGATGGTTGATGCAGCAGGGCCAAGATTCTTTTATTTACTTTTTTTCCGCCCTTTTGCAGGCAGAATAGGGAGAGGGCTGTGTATGAAGGCAGGGCTTGGAGCTGTTAGTAGCAGACTCAGGTGGGACAGACAGGTTTGCTAGCTGCTTAATCAGTCAGCACTAGGCCCAGTCTCTAGGCTAAATTAGCTGTCTCAGTCCGGGTTAAATTGCAGGAGGTACATGGGGTGAGGGCTGTAAATAGGACCAGGTGTGGGGTATGAAAAGCTGGTGTGCAGCAGGTATTATATAGGCATATAGGTATGAGGCGCTTACCCACTACAGAGCCGAGTTCCGGAGTAGGCCCAATCCCCGGGCTAAAGTTGCGACCGCGATCCGGTCCGTTGTGCGGAGCATTTCCCCCTTCTCCAAATGAAGGTAAGACTGGATGGTGACGGATCACTGTAATTGCACCTCTTTGGAGGGGCCTTTTGCGGCGGAGCTCCAGAGTTAAGCTGCACTCATGTCAGCTGCCGGCTCCGCCCCCTGCATGTTATGATTTTATTGTTTTTTTCATTCTATTTTTTGTTATGGTGTTTTAGTTTCCAGGAAGCGCCCCTATGAGTGTGGTTTACGTCTGAGTACACCACATTCTATTTATTTGATATCACTCATCAGGACACTTTCTGTATTGGATACATCTTTTGGACACATTTTTTTAAACAGACTTTGACATTTTTCCAACAGGCATGATGTCACTTTGACTATATCTCTGAAATACATAAATGACTGTTCTATGGACATGTTAGGCATTATAAATACATCTGTGCCATCCAAGTAACAAGGTCACGCTGTGGAACAGCAAACTTTTTTTCATTTCATAACTGGTTCCTCTGTTTAGCATTTTCACTTTGAGATATTTGATTTACAAGAAGCACAACAAACAGCTTAGTTTTCATGATGGTGGATGATGTATTTTCATGATTTGTAATCCATTTGATAAAGGTAAAAGTCAGGTACTAAAACATTATGAATATTTGTTTTAAACAGATTAAATAAATGCTAAGTATTACTAAAGTGCCAGAGAGTGTGATCCTTATGAGGATCCTGTTATTTTGTTATTTGCTGATAAAGCACCCTGAACTTTGAAGAGACAGTGAACAGTGAGTGTAGATTTATTATAATATTTGCTTTATATATATATATATATATATATATATATATAACACATAGAAACACCCAGCACTCAGCTAGCTCACAGCTAAGATAAAATCACAATTGGAAAGGTTAGTCACCGCAAATGGGAAAGCTCAGGCACCACGTCAAGGTCCTTTCCTGTGCACCCCTTCTTTGTTCTCAGTCTGTTTGGCTTTGTGAGCTTGCATGATAGTATGGCTGTGTTAGGGACTCAGGCAATGGAAAGGACCTTGACGTGGTGCCTGAGCTTTCCCATTTGGCCAGATGCGGTGACTAACCTTTCCAGTTGTGATTTTATCTTAGCTGTGAGCTAGCTGGTGAGTGCTGGGTGTTTCTATGTGTTGTATTACTTTTTATTTGTAATCCCCCTTGTTTCTTGCACCCATTCCTGACTGGGGTTAACTGCCTGTGGCTCTGGTGACATCACAGCTTTTTTGGAGTGCTATTTAGCATCCAAGGCTGGATGTTGCTGAGTTACAGGATGTGTACCTGATCCGGTCTTGGAGTGCAGTTCCCTTCCATGTTTTGTATTTTCTATGGGTGATTACAGCCACCTGTGCACCCCTTCTTTGCTCTCAGTCTGTTTGGCTTTGTGAGCTTGCATGATAGTATGGCTGTGTTAGGGACTCAGGCAATGGAAAGGACCTTGACGTGGTGCCTGAGCTTTCCCATTTGGCCAGATGCGGTGACTAACCTTTCCAGTTGTGATTTTATCTTAGCTGTGAGCTAGCTGGTGAGTGCTGGGTGTTTCTATGTGTTGTATTACTTTTTATTTGTAATCCCCCTTGTTTCTTGCACCCATTCCTGACTGGGGTTAACTGCCTGTGGCTCTGGTGACATCACAGCTTTTTTGGAGTGCTATTTAGCACCCAGGGCTGGATGTTGCTGAGTTACAGGATGTGTACCTGATCCGGTCTTGGAGTGCAGTTCCCTTCCATGTTTTATATATTTATATATATATATATATATATATATATATATATATATATATATATATAAATGTATTTTTGGCAATACACACCATATTGTTTATAGATGCATTCGCATGAAAACATGTTAAAGGGACATAATACTCATATGCTAAATCACTTGAAACTGATGAAGTATAACTGTAAAAAGCTGACAGGAAAATAATCACCTGAGCATCTCTATGCAAAAAAAGAAGATATTTTACCTCACAATTTCTTAACCAGAGTAAGTTCTGTGTAAAAAGTTATACTCAGCTGCAGCCCAGCTGCAGGTAAAAAAAAAAAAAAAATGAAGAAATGAACAGCAGCCAATCAGCATCAACAATGCTGAGGTCATGAACTCTTTTACTGTGATCTCATGAGATTTCACTTAACTCTCATGAGATTTCATTGTAAATTTCCTTAAGCTGAATAGGGAAATAAGATGAGAGTGCATGTAAGCTCGCCCCTTCCGCTGAAGAGGTCCATGATCCGGATGAAGTCTTCTATCAACGGCATCTTCAATCTTCTTTCTTCGGGAGCCATCATCTTCCATCCGACGCGTTGTTCCGATCAGCCAATAGAATGCGAGCTCAATCTGATTGGCTGATTGGATCAGCCAATCGGATTGAACTTGATTCTGATTGGCTGATTCCATCAGCCAATCAGAATATTCCTACCTTAATTCCGATTGGCTGATAGAATCCTATCAGCCAATCGGAATTCGAGGGACGCCATCTTGGATGACGTCCCTTAAAGGAACCGTCATTCGGCTAGTAGGCGTCGGGAGAAGAGGATGTTCCGCGTCCGATGGAAGATGATGGCTCCCGAAGAAAGAAGATTGAAGATGCCGTTGATAGAAGACTTCATCCGGATCATGGACCTCTTCAGCTCCCGCTTGGATGAAGACTTCATCCGGATCATGGACCTCTTCAGCTCCCGCTTTGATGAAGACTTCAGCCGGATCATGGACCTCTTCAGCCCCCCGCTTGGGCTTGGATCAGGACATCGGAGGAGCTCTTCAGGATGGATCGGTGAACCTGGTATGATGAAGATAAGGTAGGAAGATCTTCAGGGGCTTAGTGTTAGGTTTATTTAAGGGGGGTTTGGGTTAGATTAGGGGTATGTGGGTGGTGGGTTGTAATGTTGGGGGGGGTATTGTATGTTTTTTTTTACAGGCAAAAGAGCTGAATTCTTTGGGGCATGCCCCGCAAAGGGCCCTGTTCAGGGCTGGTAAGGTAAAAGAGCTTTGAACTTTAGTAATTTAGAATAGGGTAGGGCATTTTTTTATTTTGGGGGCTTTGTTATTTTATTAGGGGGCTTAGAGTAGGTGTAATTAGTTTAAAATTGATGTAATATTTTTCTTATGTTTGTAAATATTTTTTTATTTTTTGTAACTTACCGCTAGATTTGAAGTTTTGTCGGTAACGACCCGAAAAACTAACGCCGGCTTTTTTCTGGCCGCACCATAAAAATAACTCTGGTATTGAGAGTCCACATAAAGGCTGCGTTAGGCTCCAAAAAAGGAGCGTAGAGCATTTTTAACGCAGCTTCAACTCTCGATACCAGAGTTGCTTACGGACGCGTCCAGCCTCAAAAACGTGCTCGTGCACGATTCCCCCATAGGAAACAATGGGGCTGTTTGAGCTGAAAAAAAACCTAACACCTGCAAAAAAGCCGCGTTCAGCTCTTAACGCAGCCCCATTGTTTGCTATGCGGTAACCCTTCCTACGTCTGCACTTAACACTCTAACATGTACCCCGAGTCTAAACACCCCTAACCTTACACTTATTAACCCCTAATCTGCCGCCCCCGCTATCGCTGACCCCTGCATACTTACATTATCCCTATGTACCCCTAATCTGCTGCCCTAACATCGCCGACCCCTATATTATATTTATTAACCCCTAATCTGCCCCCCACAACGTCGCCTCCACCTGCCTACACTTATTTGCCCCTAATCTGCCGACCGGACCGCACCGCTACTATTATAAAGTTATTAACCCCTAATCCGCCTCACTAACCCTATCATAAATAGTATTAACCCCTAATCTGCCCTCCCTAACATCGCCGACACCTAACTTCAAACATTAACCCCTAATCTGCCGACTGGAGCTCACCGCTATTCTAATAAATGTATTAACCCCTAAAGCTAAGTCTAACCCTAACACTAACACCCCCCTAAGTTAAATATAATTTACATCTAACGACATTAATTAACTCTTATTAAATAAATTATTCCTATTTAAAGCTAAATACTTACCTGTAAAATAAATCCTAATATAGCTACAATATAAATTATAATTATATTATAGCTATTTTAGGATTTATATTTATTTTACAGGTAACTTTGTATTTATTTTAACCAGGTACAATAGCTATTAAATAGTTAAGAACTATTTAATAGCTAAAATAGTTAAAATAATTACAAATTTACCTGTAAAAGAAATCCTAACCTAAGTTACAAATAAACCTAACACTAGACTATCAATAAATTAATTAAATAAACTACCTACAATTACCTACAATTAACCTAACACTACACTATCAATAAATTAATTAAATACAATTGCTACAAATAAATACAATTAAATAAACTAGCTAAAGTACAAAAAATAAAAAAGAACTAAGTTACAAAAAATAAAAAAATATTTACAAACATAAGAAAAATATTACAACAATTTTAAACTAATTACACCTACTCTAAGCCCCCTAATAAAATAACAAAGCCCCCCAAAATAAAAAAATGCCCTACCCTATTCTAAATTACTAAAGTTCAAAGCTCTTTTACCTTACCAGCCCTGAACAGGGCCCTTTGCGGGGCATGCCCCAAGAAATACAGCTCTTTTGCCTGTAAAAAAAAACATACAATACCCAAGCCCCCCAACATTACAACCCACCACCCACATACCCCTAATCTAACCCAAACCCCCCTTAAATAAACCTAACACTAAGCCCCTGAAGATCATCCTACCTTGTCTTTACCATACCAGGTTCAGCCAATAGAATGCGAGCTCAATCTGATTGGCTGATCAGATCAGCCAATCGGATTGAACTTGATTCTGATTGGCTGATTCCATCAGCCAATCAGAATATTCCTACCTTAATTCCGATTGGCTGATAGAATCCTATCAGCCAATCGGAATTCAAGGGACGCCATCTTGGATGACGTCATTTAAAGGAACCGTCATTCGTCGTTCAGTCGTCGGCCAGGATGGATGTTCCGCGGTGGAGGTCTTCAGGATGCTGCCGCTTCACTCCGGATGGATGCCGCTTGGATGAAGACTTCAATCGGATGGAAGACCTCTTCTGCCCCGCTTGGATGAAGACTTCAGCCGGATCATGGACCTCTTCAGCCCCCCGCTTGGGCTTGGATCAGGACATCGGAGGAGCTCTTCTGGACCGATCAGTGAACCTGGTATGGTGAAGACAAGGTAGGATGATCTTCAGGGGCTTAGTGTTAGGTTTATTTAAGGTGGGTTTGGGTTAGATTAGGGGTATGTGGGTGGTGGGTTGTAATGTTGGGGGGCTTGGGTATTGTATGTTTTTTTTTACAGGCAAAAGAGCTGTATTTCTTGGGGCATGCCCCGCAAAGGGCCCTGTTCAGGGCTGGTAAGGTAAAAGAGCTTTGAACTTTAGTAATTTAGAATAGGGTAGGGCATTTTTTTTTATTTTGGGGGGCTTTGTTATTTTATTAGGGGGCTTAGAGTAGGTGTAATTAGTTTAAAATTGTTGTAATATTTTTCTTATGTTTGTAAATATTTTTTTATTTTTTGTAACTTAGTTCTTTTTTATTTTTTGTACTTTAGCTAGTTTATTTAATTGTATTTATTTGTAGCAATTGTATTTAATTAATTTATTGATAGTGTAGTGTTAGGTTAATTGTAGGTAATTGTAGGTAGTTTATTTAATTAATTTATTGATAGTCTAGTGTTAGGTTTAATTGTAACTTAGGTTAGGATTTCTTTTACAGGTAAATTTGTAATTATTTTAACTATTTTAGCTATTAAATAGTTCTTAACTATTTAATAGCTATTGTACCTGGTTAAAATAAATACAAAGTTACCTGTAAAATAAATATAAATCCTAAAATAGCTATAATATAATTATAATTTATATTGTAGCTATATTAGGGTTTATTTTACAGGTAAGTATTTAGCTTTAAATAGGAATAATTTATTTAATAAGAGTTAATTAATTTCGTTAGATTTAAATTATATTTAACTTAGGGGGGTGTTAGTATTAGGGTTAGACTTAGCTTTAGGGGTTAATACATTTATTAGAATAGCGGCGAGATTCGGTCGGCAGATTAGGGGTTAATAATTGAAGTTAGGTGTCGGCGATGTTAGGGAGGGCAGATTAGGGGTTAATACTATTTATGATAGGGTTAGTGATGAGGATTAGGGGTTAATAACTTTATTATAGTAGCGCTGAGGTCCGGTCGACAGATAAGGGGTTAATAAGTGTAGGCAGGTGGAGGCGACGTTGTGGGGGGCAGATTAGGGGTTAATAAATATAATATAGGGGTCGGCGGTGTTAGGGGCAGCAGATTAGGGGCACATAAGGATAACGTAGGTGGCGGCGCTTTGCGGTCGGTAGATTAGGGGTTAATAAGTGTAGGTAGGTGGAGGCGACGTTGTGGGGGGCAGGTTAGGGGTTAATAAATATAATACAGGGGTTGGCGGTGTTAGGGGCAGCAGATTAGGGGTACATAAGTATAACGTAGGTGGCAGTCGGCAGATTAGGGGTTAAAAAAATTCAATCGAGTGGCGGCGATGTGGGGGGACCTCGGTTTAGGGGTACATAGGTAGTTTATGGGTGTTAGTGTACTTTAGAGCACAGTAGTTAAGAGCTTTATAAAACGGCGTTAGCCCAGAAAGCTCTTAACTACTGACTTTTTTCCTGCGGCTGGAGTTTTGTCGTTAGATGTCTAACGCTCACTTCAGACACGACTCTAAATACCGGAGTTAGAAAGATCCCATTGAAAAGATAGGATACGCAATTTACGTAAGGGGATCTGCGGTATGGAAAAGTCGCGGCTGAAAAGTGAGCGTTAGACCCTTTTTTGAGTGACTTCAAATACCGGAGGTAGCCTAAAACCAGCGTTAGGAGCCTCTAACGCTGGTTTTCACGGCTAACGCCAAACTCCAAATCTAGGCCACAGTGCGTTCAAAAAAAATGGGCCGGCATCTAAACTTGCATTCTTGCATTTCAAATAAAGATACCAAGAGAATGAAAAGAATTTGATAATAGGAGTAAATTAGAAAGTTGCTTAAAATTGCATGCTCTATCTGAATCACGATAGAAAAAAATTTGTTTTCAGTGTCCCTTTAAATATTGTGACTTTAAAATTGTAATTAGAGATTTTGTTTTTCTCTTAGAAAAGTGGGTGTAACAAGACACAAGTTGTCAGAGCAGATATACATCTATGCCCAGTAACCACTTATGATGCCTCTAGACTGACTTATTTAGAATCATTCTTAATATTTAGAGTTTGGCACAAAAATATTTTTACAAAAATGTTTTAAATCAAAGATTTCTTTAATCTTAAATATGAGAGACAAGTTGGATTTTTATAGGCTTATAATAATGACAGGTACAAATGTGGATAGTTGCAACTGTTCTCACTCTTGTAGCTCAATCACTGTGGTAGGATGCTTCAGGCAATTTAAATGAAAGTAATGTTTATTTGACCTGACATTAAGATACTGGACTGTCAATCTCTAGGCACGCTAGAAGAAAGGGAAAAAATGTAAGGTAACCATGAAGAATAGTCATAGTCATTCACTGTTCATAATTATATTTAAAGGGACATTACAGTAATGATTTCATATAAGCATGACATATATAAGCAATTAGGATCTGCATTATAAACAATCTACATAAAATAATAAATGCCAGATTACAAGTGGAGCGCTATTTAATGCTCTTGCTTGAATGTTAGCTGTGTTAAAAGTAAGCTTTTTGCGCTTATCAGGTTGCTCTCGTATTATGAGATGAAATTCAACTGTTTTTGATCTCGCGCTAACCAAATGAAAGCAAAAAGCCGAACTTACAATATTGTGTGCTTGTTGTTCACGTATTCCCCAATTGAAGTAATTGAAGCATGTGCTAACCCGACATGAAAATATAAATATTTCACATTCCAATGTTTCCACACAAAAAAATTATATTTATTCATAAATACATATATATATACTGTATATATATATAACATAAGTCCTATTAGATAACAGTAACATAAGTCCTATTAGACAATGACGTTAACACGTCACGCACGCTCCCTCTGACGTTAAGCGTCATAACACAATCTCAGCGATAGGCCCTTAGAAACATACGCCCACGCCACGGACTTTAAATGAAAGAGCCACATACACCTGTCCACTCACATTTGCCTCTGACGAAGAAGTCGCACCGGACTTCGAAACGCGTAAGGTTTCTTCAATAGTGGGCGGACAGGGCCTATCTACCATATGCTAAAACTTATTTTCGGCTGACAATTGTTGTTTCTGCAGAACAGCAGTGCGCTTATTAATTTTTGTATGTATGTAGCCTTGTGTGTCTGCTATAGCAAAGCTCTGTGTGCCGGTTACTGCATAACTTGCCTTCTGAATCTGCTTGCTATTTACTTTAACCAATAACATTGGTAAACACACATTGCCCTCAGTATTTACTAACGCTTGAACCTAATAAGCTTAGTGTGCCTGCTATAACACATCTTGCTTTTACTTTTTTGCTTGCTAGTGAACCTAATAAGCTTAGTGTGCCTGCTATAACACTACTTTTTTGCTTGCTAGTTTTCTCTGGCAACAAAAGATTGTATATCATTCTCATTGTTGGTAGCTGGAACAAGGGTGTTTAAAGGCCAATCAAAGGTCTAATTAGTATTTCAACTTCACCCCAAAAGTCCAAGTGTTAAGCTACTATATACTGCTACATAGTGATTATAAACTGTCATTGGAACCACAAGGGTGCAATCCTACTAAAGACATCTATCAACACACCAAGGACAAAATAATTTGTTTGCATACACAATTTTCTTTGCAAACTGCCTTTCTAAATCTGTGACATCACCACGACAAGCTACCTCAACCCAGGAGACAATCCACGGTTTTGTGTATATATGTTTTATTCTTACCTCATAAATGATTGAGGGTTTTAAATGTAAGCGCATATTATTATTCTATTAAATATTACTCTGTATAAAACAATATTATGCTATGTGCTTTTTTCTGTTTTCATATATGATCAACATCCCAATAACATCCTGAGGAGATAGAAAGTTTTTCCATCCGAAGGCACAGAGGAGTTACCACATTCCTACCACCATAGAAAGAAAATATATGGAGACGGATTACAGTCTACAGCCTTTTTAACAAAGAGAGTCCTGAATCCTCATATCTCACAGAAGAGAGTCCAGGATTTCCATTTGAACAAGTCTGACAGTTCCAAAGAGAGGGCTATTCTCGGAGTAACATCAACTCACAGTGTTCCATCTTTAAACCGGGCTCACATCTTACCTCATAAGATTGAGGTAACAGCTGGTAAGAAGTAACAACTTACTTTACTGAACTTTTGTGAAGATTTGCATCCTGATACAAGTTTCAACCTCTCATTATTTTATGGTTTTATATGTAATTTCATATGTACATTTAGCCAAGATAACAGGAATTCATAATATTTTTCCTATAGTTGAGCGCCTCTACCTAATATTGGAAATCTCTTTATACATATATATATATATATATATATATATATATATATATATATATATATATATATATATATATATATATATATATATATATATATATTAGCAAGAATGTGGAGAGCGCTTAGTATGAAAATACCTTAGTTCTCTGTATTTACAATTTATAACAACAGTATGGCTATTACATATATAACAGTCTTGTTACAATATGATAAATTATTGGTCACTTTATAATTCACTATTGTAATTCACTAGTATAAACCAAGTGTTCATATGAGTCCATATCACAATAGAATATATGTATATAAAAATTCTTCTGAGACATCCAAAGTAAGCGTTAGGAACAGTGATAAAATACCCCATTGGGGTCCCTACTTACATTCCTTATCCCAATCTTATGAGGTAAGTGCCGCACGATGAGAGTGATCACCAACGTAGATCATAAAGTTCCCCGCTTCTTTGCACCTTGAAGTTGGTGGTCTTTCAGTCACGGATTCATATTTAAGCCCAGGGATCCAGGGTTCTGCCTCTTTCTACTGGTACCCACAGTCTGGAAGTTTTTCAGTTTTTTTTATTGAGCTATATAAATCCAGACAGCCTCATTTAATGCAGTCTTCATTTGAGGCATAGGACCACAGTGTTGGAATTCTATATTAGAATCAAATGATTCAGCCCAGTAAGCTCTGTGCCCTGAAGGAGGATCTGGAGCTTCCCTGAAGCATTTTAGCATTGCAGAAGTCCTTCTTGCACAGTCCATGCTGCTATCATTGACCACTGGGAAGCGACATAAAGGCTGAGTATATACACAGTATATATATATGAAAAGGAGTAACTCCAGACAAGGATCAAAGTAAAAATGGGGTACCATTCACAGCCTTAGTAAAAAAAAGTAAAATTCATTATTTATTGATATGCATTAAA